>NW_006408524.1:1633819-1655701 GCF_000296735.1 Chrysochloris asiatica
TACTGTAGTGAATAATGCTTATCAGGACGGACTGTGAAGGTTGTAAATGCAAAGGTGGAAGTTTTGTTAACAAGGAAGGGAGTGATTAATTCTCCAGGATAGGAGCGGAGGCCTCTGGGACCATCAATGGAGAAGAGCCGAGAGCAGGGCCCTACCCAGAGAAACAGAGATGCCTGAGATAGAGACAGAGATGATGACGTGGAGTGATGAAGTGACTGAGGACCTTGGACCCAGAGAGGGAAAGGGACTGTGGGCCGAAAACTGGGGGGAGGAGGGAGAAGTATAGGGGGCAGGTTTCTGGGATATACCTTTTGGGTGGCTGATGATGCATGGAGGGGAATGGAACCATGGCAGTGAGATGATATAAGATGGAATGAATGTAAAACTAAAGAAGTTCTCCCATGTAAACTATCACATAATTCACAATAAAACATTAAAAAAAAAAAAGAAAGAAAAAAGACCATGCTTCTCCATGCCCGTGCTCTCGATTACCTGGGACCCCTTTCATGTGGCATATCCACGCATCCCTCTATGGACCTTCTCTGTGATCACTGTGTCTCTAGGTGTGAGCGGATGTGTAACAATTTACTTTGGGGCATGGAGACATAGTTTTTGAATCTTAATTGATCATATCTAGAAAACAATGAAGACCACTGTATTCAGCATCTTCTGAAGTTTCTAGCTGACAAAAGTCCCAACTAAAATAACCCAGTGGGGAGGACTCTGAGGAGCACAGACCAGAGACTGCAACAGTCAATGTCGGCTGAAGACATCCACAAAGGTACACTCAGAGCTGTGTATTTGTTGGTGTTGTTAAGGACCATCAAGTCAGTTTTGGCCCATAGCAACACCTGTATAGGGTTTCCCAGGAATGGCTGGTGGGTTTGAACCACTGATCTTGAGATTCAAACTGACCTTGCAGTCCAGGATAGAATGTTAAAAAAGCTTGTTTGTCCCCAATTGCTAGAGTTAATGACCTCACCACTTGAGTTTACACCCCCTTGGTCCAATGCATCAGAGTATGTTCCAGACCTATCTGCAATCTGTCGATGTTCAAAGAGAAATGATACCACACTTACCAAAACACACTTCCCTGGCTCCAGGCTCCAAAGAGAACTCTCGGTGTTGATCTTGTGGGTGAGCTTCCCTTCCATGAGGACCTGCTCTCTGTCTCCCTCCTTCACTGCCACTCGGATGGAGTCACTGCTGAGGTCCACTGAGACCTGAGAGCACAAGAGATAATGAACGTCTCTAAGGGTGGTGCCCACATCACCTGACTATACACTCCAGAGAAGAAAAGCATCAAGTACAGCAACAGGGATCGTCAGGTATTCTCGACTAGGAAAATCAGGCCGACCTAATTTATACTTAAAGCAACCTGCACGTTATCATTTCCTTTAAGATAAATGCAAAGATCTCTTTCTCAACACACATATCTGGTGAAGTAAGGCACTGTGGAGAAATTCCTTTCCTCTTCTCATGTCAGGTATAGTTTTAGCCAGCAGACAAGACGTAGATGTGAGGCACCGTGGCCAATGAGATCCGGGCCTCAGGAGCCCACTGGGCTGCTGCAGCGCCACCTCACCCGCTGGCCATCTGGACCCTGTGGTACCCTGCCTGGAGTGAGCATTACAGACAGCTCACCTCAACACCACAGCACAAAAGACGAATGCAACTTCTGCCCTAGAGAAGCTTTTGCACACAATCCTGCAGTAATAGTCATGTACCGTACAGGGTTGTTATGAGTTGGAATCAACTAGAGGGCACTTAACAACAACGACAAATCAGGGATGCATGGACAGACATGGGGTTGAGTGGGTGTGGGAGACTGGAGCTACACCCACAAATTGTACATAGGCTTCACAGAGGGTGTTTCTACACAGGTATGTAACAACATGGCAAATCTGTTCATGGTTGTGGTACGGTTTGCAGAGGGCAACGATATGAAAACTTCTTAGGTATGACCACACGCTGAGCATGGGGGCTCAAGACCACAGTCTTGGGGGATACGACAGTCAATTAGCATAAAAGCCCACCAAAACAGTGTTTTATATCCAACTTTAGTGATTTAGCCTCTGGGGTCTTAAAAGTTCATTAGCAACAATCTAAACTGCAAATATTGGTTTCTCCCTGTCCAAAGCAAAGAAGAGTGAAGTAAATAGAAGACACATGAAGCCATTAGTCCAAAGGGCCAAAAGGAACCCTGAGACCAGAAGAACTTAGGTGGTACCCAGCTCCTCCTCCTACCTGCTCTGAAAGGGATCACAGTAGAGGGTCCTGGATAGACTGGAGAAAGAGTGTGGAGCAAAATTCAAAATTATTTTTAAAACAAACATTGAAAAACAAGTGACAGGCTTACTCATCTGACAGAGACAGTGGAAGCTCTGAGACTATGGCCCTAGTCACTCCTTCAGTCAGGTCTGGAAATGTACTAACCCTAACCACCGCCCCCTCAGGGGTCACTTTTCAATCCAACAACAGACAGGTCTACAATAAAAACAGCAACACCAGGGCAGTATGCATTCCTTTTGAGATCAAAAGGGCAGCATTTCTGTAAGAACCAAGGTTCAGAAGGCAGAAAGGGTTAGAAAAGAAGAAATGGAAACAGGAACACACAGGAGGAAGTCCGATAAGTGATGTTAACACTGAACAGACTGCAATCAATTAAATGAAACACAATGCGTATAACTTGCTGAAAGGAAAAGAGATGTGCTCTGTAAACCTTGACCCGATTCACAATAAAAGTAATGAAAAAAAATCCCAATCGCTATGTATTAATGAGGTGCTGTTGCTAAGTGATGTCAAGTAGGTTCCTGTACAGGGTTTCCGAGGAGCAGCTGGTGGGTTTGAACCACCAACCTTGTGGCTCACAGTCCAGTTCTGACCCTACAGCGCCACACCAGGAGTTGATTAATGAGGCAGGAATTGGTTCTATTTGTTGTTAATCAGGTAGACTTAGTTTGGAATGTTGCTGCTGTTGTTAAATGCCATTGAGTTAGTTGGACTCACTAGCGAATTTAGGGTTTTCAAGGAGCAGTTGGTGGGTTTGAACCACCAACCCTGTGGTTCGCAATCCATTGCCTATCCTATAGCGCCACACCAGGTTGGGACACAATATACCTATTCAGGCCACAGTACTGGGCCAACAAATGTTGAAAGTAGACAAGGGTCTTCCCCCAGAGCTAACAGAGAGCGAAAGATTAAACTTTCCCCAGAGCTGGTGCCCAGAACTTGGACTTCTAGCCTCCTAGCCTACAAAAGAAGAAATTTCAATTTGTTAAAGCCAAAATCAAGAAGTTGCTGCTATACAGCTGTGTGTCTCGGTGACTAACAAGAATAAAAAGATTAACTTTTGATATTGTCATTTGTTTTGTTTCTGTTTTTTAGCAAATGAAATTACAATTAAAAAAAAAAAAAAGAAAGAAAGAAAAAGGGGAGGCTAACTGGTCTGATAGAGACTGGTGGGCCTCTGAAACCCTGGCCCTTAAGACGCACTTCAAGCCTGGAAGTGAACCAACCCTGGAAAATTAATTCCCAGCCCCACAATAACCAGGTCTACGGTAAAGAATAAGGAGCTCTGCTAGCATAGTGGTAATGAATAGGGCTGCTAACCTCATAGTCAGCAGTTTGAAACTACCAGCTGCTCCGTGAGAGAAAGATGAGGCTTGCTGCTCCCGTAAAGATTTACCGCCTCGGAAACCCTGTAGAGGGTCCCTGAGCTGGAACCAACTCCACAGCACATAACAACAACAACACAGCAAACAATAGCACCATGGAGGAATCCACGTTGGTTCTGGTTCACTGCGACCCCGTGCACCACAGAATGAAACACTGCCTGGTCCTGCGCCCTCCTTGTTGCTGCCACTGTGTCAATCCATCTCATTAAGGGTCTTTCTTTTGTTTACTGACCCTCCACTTTACCAAGCACGATGTCCTTTTCTCCAGCCACTGATTCCTCCTGACAACACATCTGACAAGCTCACCCACAACATCAGTACAACAGGAATAGTCTTACCATCGTAAACGAGAGATTTGTTTGCTGTTCTGGCAGTCCATGGTGCTTTCAATGTTCTTCTCCCAACACCAAAATTCAAATGCTTCAATTCTTCCTTATTCACTGTCCAACTTTCACATGAATATGAGGCGACTGAAAATAGCATGGTTTGGGTCAGGCGCACCTTAGTCCTCCAAGTGGCATGCTTGCTCTTTAAACACTTTAAAGAGGACTTTTGCAACAGATCTGCCTACTGCAATATGCTGCCTGATTTCTTGACTCCTATTTCAAGTGTTGATTGTAGATCCAAGCAAAATGAGGACTTTGACAACTTTAATCTGTACTCCATTACAGTGATGCTATTTATTGATCCAGTGGTGAGGAATTTTAATTTTCTTTACACAGAAGTGCAATTCATACTGAAGGCTGTGTAGTCTTTGGTCTTCTTCACTTTCAGCAAGCAAGGTTGTGTTATCTGCATACTACAGGTTGTTAACGAGTCTCCTTCCACTCCTAATGCCTAATTCTTTTTCATATAATCCAACATCTCAAATTATTTGCTCAGCATATAGACTAAATAAATATGGCAAAAAGACACAATCCTGAAGCACACCTTTCCTGATTTTCAACCATCCAGTACAGTATATCTCCTTATTCTGTTCAAACAACTGCCTCTTATTCTATATTCAAGTTCCTTATTAGCAAAATTAAGTGTTCTGAAATACCCATTCTTTCCAGTGCTATCCAGAGCTTGTTATGATCCATACAACAAACAGTCTTTTGCATAGTCAATAAAGCACAAGTAGACATCCTTCTAGCCAAAATTCATCTAATGTTAGGAATACTGTCTAGCTACAAATCTTCTTCTCAATCTGGCTGAAATTTCTGACAGTTAGATCAATGTGCTGCTGCAAAGACTTTTGAATTATCTTCTGTAAAATTTTCCTTACATGTGATATAACGATCTTGTTCAGTGATTTCCACATTCCGTTAAGGTGACCTTTCTTTGGAATGAGCACACCTATAGATCTCTTTCGACTGCTTGGCCATGTAGCTGTCTTTCAAACTCCTTGGCATAGACGAGAGAGACCGCCAGTGTTTCATCAGTTTGTTGAAACACTTCAATTTGTATTTTGTCAATTCCTGGAGCCTTGTTTTTCACCAATGCTTTCAGTGCCGCTTGGACGTCTTCCTTTACCTACCCCATCAGTTGTTGATAATATACTACCCCAGTTCAGGATGAGGCAGTGTTTCATTCTGTTGTACGTAGGGTCGCTATGAGTTTATACCAACTCGATGGCACCTAACAACAACAACAACAAAGTGCCATGGGTTGCCATAAGAACCAACAGATCTGTGTTGGAAGAAGTGCAGCCAGAGTGCTCCTTGGGAGGCCAAGATAGCTAAATGTCGTCTCTCATATTTTGGACATATTGTCAGGAGGGACCAGTCGCTGGAGAAGGATATCATGTTTGGTAAGGTGGAGGGTCAGAGAAAAAGAAGAAGACCCCAGCGAGATGGATTGGTAAAGAAGCAGCATCAATGGGCTCAAGCGTGGCAACAATTGTGAAGTTGGGCCAAGACCAAGCAGTGTTTCATTCTGTTGTGCATAGGGTCACTATGAGTCGGTACCGACTCAATGGCACCTAACAACAGTAACAACAAAATGGTTGAGGAGTCCTGGTGTGGTGCTGTGGGTTAATGCGCTAGACTGCAAAGTTGGTTTGAACCACAAGGTCTGATGTTCAAGCTCCCCAGCCACCACTCCTCAAAACCCTTCAACAGGGTCGCTATGAGTCAGAACCGACTCGACGGCACAACAACATGGTTAAACAGCTACCCGTTCTTTTTGGTACCATGGTATTCCCCCTTCCATCCTCTTCTGATGCTTCTTGTATCATTTAATATTTTCCCCATAGAATCCCTCAATATTTCAAGTCAGGACTTGAGGTTTTTTGTTTTTTTTTTTTTGTTTTTTTTTTTTCATTTCTTTCAGTTTGAGAAATGGTGAATGTGCCTCCCTTTTGATTTTCTACCTCCAGGTCACTGCACATTTCATTATAATACTTGACTCTGTCTTCTTGAGCTGTCCTTTGAAATTTTCTGTTTCAGCTTTTACCTTCACCATTTCATCTAGTCACCGTTAGCTTCTCTACATTGAAAAGCAAATTTCAGTTTCTCTTCTGATATCCATTTTTATCTTTTCTTTCTTCCCTTTCTTTTTAATGACTTTTGCTTTCTTTCTGTATGATGTTCTTGCTGTCATCCCACAACATTCTGGTCTTCAGTCATTAGCATTCAAATCTGTTCTTGAGATGGTCTCTAAATTCTGGTGAAATATACTCAAATTCATATTCTGAGTCCCTGGACTTGTTTTAATTGTCTTCAGCTTTAGCCTGAACTTACATATGAGCAGGTGGTGGTCTGTTCCACAGCTGGCCCATGCTTTGTTTGGGCTGATGACATTGCACTTCTCCATAGTGTCTTCCCACAAATGTAGTCAACGTGATTCCTGTATATTCTCTCTGTTGAGGTCCAGTGTACAGTTGCTATCTACGTTGTTGAAAAAAGGTATTTGCAATAAATAAGACATTGGTCTTGCAAAATTCAGTCATGCGATCTCCAGCATCATTTCTATCATCAAGGCGATACCTTCCAACTACAGATCCTTCCTCTTTGTTTACAACTTTCACATTCTAATCACCAGTAGTAATTAAGAATCATGACTATGTTTGATCAATTTGAGACTGCAGAAGTTGGCAGAATTCTTCCATTTCTTTATCATTGACTTTAGTGGCTGTTGTATAAGTACGAATAATAGCAGTATCAACTATCTCCCTTGTTGGTATAAAGATACTCTTCTTGATGATGAATGTGTCATTTCAAATTGTCGTTCCAGCATAGTACACCATATGGTAGGTAGTTTGATTAAAACTGGCCAATACCGGTCTACTTCAGCTCACTAGTGCCTAGGATATCAATCTGTATGCGTTCCATTTAATTTTTGATGACTTCCGATTATTCTAGATTCAGTTTTTGTACATTCCATGTTCTGATTCTTAATGGATGATTGCAGCTGTTTCTTTTCATCTTGAGTTGTGTCCCCCCAGCAAATGAAGGTCCTGAAAATTGTGTTCCATCCATGTCATTAAAGTCAACTCTGTTTTGAGGAGGCTCTTCCAGCCTGTGGGGCTCACCTCCCAGCACTCTATCAGACAATATTAAGCTGCTCTTCATAAGGTTCAGAAGCTAACCACTCTTAAGTGATCTACCTCTCCTTCTCCTTATGTCTGGAAGTTTTGCTGAAAGCTGGTCACCGTCACCGTGCACTACCCTGTTAGTATTCGAAGTATCGGGGACATAGTTTCTAGCATCACACCACCGGTGGACAAAAACACAGACAAGTGGTGAACAATCAACTAGACAAACCCAGAAAGGCAGCATTTGCCCTAAAACAAACCTCAGATGCAGAAAAGGGCAGGAAAGAAGGGTGAATGGAAAGAAAGAACCCAGAGAGGAAACAGGAAAAGTATTTTGTTGTGAAGACCGTAATCAACATAAGAAAACAGTACGGAAGTGTATACTGTTGAATGGAAAACAAACCAAGCTCTGGAAATTTCCATCCACCCAAACCACAATACAAAAGTTTTCTGAAAGTAAGAAACCAGGTCAGCAAATCCACTTGTTCTACCAGACTCAGCCTGGCCATCTTCCCTCAGCTGTACTCCTGGACAGAGTGAGCACCTCTTCCCGACTGCACACTGGCATGCGAGCGAGCGACTGGGAAATAGGGATTCTCTTTCCACTTCATACCCCTGCATCCCTAGCCAGTGGTCTCCAGTGCAGGGTCTGCATACCCTAGAAGGCTCAGAGGATATGCAACTAAAAGAGGAAAGGAGATATCTCATTTGTGTTTCATTCCACTTACTAGTGTGGCTCTGTACGATAAGCGCTGGACAGTAAGGTCTGTTTGAAACACAAGGTCAGCAGTTCAAACTCACCAGCCGCTCCTTGGAAGCCCTATGCATCTGAAACAACTCAATAGCACTTAACATCAACAACAATCGAATAGCAAAAGAAATACTATTACATGTGATGGTAGCCCAGTTCATTTCTTGACCTATTTAGACAAACACTGGGCTAAATCATGTTTCTCTCAATATTAACTTCTATGTATCATGAACGCCTGGTATAACCTGGTGAAGTTCTGTTAGGCCTTGTCTCCCAATAACCCCCTCACACTAACAATTATAATTTTATCAGTCAGTTCCACATAACATAATCATTTCCAAATTTGGGCAAGCTTCTAATACTGCCTACCCAGGGAACATGAACAAAAGTCACCTGAGGGAGACAACCAGACAAGAGATGCTGTCAGGAGTTTCAGTTCAAGATGTCACACTGACTTACTGTGACCCCAAAGAAGTGACAGAAACAAAGCCCGTATGGAAATAAACCCCAAAGCCAACGGAGAGGAAGGAAGAGGAGTCAACAAGGAAGACAGAAAAGGGGAAGGGGAGTAGGAAAGTAGCTAATAAGAAACTGGAACCCCACAGGCACACAGGGGCTTCAGGCTGGAGGCTGCTGGTCCAGAAGGCAAGAATTACAAAAGGTGCAGAAACAGGAATGGCTGGAAGTCACAAGGAGGGCTGTGCCAGTAGGAAAGCCACCCAAAGGGACGGGCAGCCCACCATTTGCCGTAAAGTGCGTAGGACATGACTCCAAAGAAACCAACAAGAGAACGAGAGGCTGTTGTAGATGCCCACTCAATCTGAAGCAAACCAAAGGGTGCAAAGCTAATTAGGAAAAACTAAGGGCAATGCTAGCATAGTGGTTATGAATCGGGTTGCGAACCGCAAGGTCAGCAGTTCAAAACTACCAGCTGATCCGCGGGAGAAAGATGAGGCTTTCTGCTCCCATAAAGATTTACAGCCTCAGAAACTCTGTACAGGGTTGCTATGAGTCGGAACCGACTCCACGGCACACAACAAGAGCAATGCTAAACTATTATCCATATTACTTCTTCAGAGATCTGCGAAGACACTGTATCTATTTGTTGCTGTTATCCTACAGCGCCATAACCAGGACTCCACTGTACCTAGAGAACCAGAATAAAATGTGCACATATTTGAAAAATGAAAATAAAAAGGAAATTTAAGAGTTCAAATACAGCGGTGAAGATAAAAACTTCAGCGGAAAGGCTGGAGGATCAAGACAAGAGACAGAGCTGAGTCCAGGCTATCTGACATGGGACACCTAGGCATTCCAGGAATGAGGACAGTAAGGAAAACTTCCTGGGACAAAGAAAATGGAAATCTTCAGACTGAAAAGCCCAAAGCGGACTGAGCAAGAGGAGCAAAGAAGAATGAGACTCATCCCTATGTTTAAAAGGCCCCACAGTTCCAAAGCGGCAGGAAAGAACCTGAATAGAATAAACTTCGAGAATCAATACCAGATGCTAAAAGACTAGGAGAGGCAATGCCTTCAAGCTTCCAAAGATGTCCCCAGGGAGTGTCCACTGATATTCCAACAACAGATTAAGGAAACAATAGACTACACAAAAAAGGACCATCTGGGTAATGAGATATCCTCGCTGTTGTTGTTGTTGAGTGCCATGGAGTTGGATCTGACTCCCTAGTGACCCTGTATAGGGTCCCCACGGAGTAGCTAGTGGGTTTAAACTGCTAATCTTGCGATCAGAAGTCCAGTGCTTATCCTACAGTGCTATACCAAGAGTGTTGAAAAGCTGACTTATTCCAGGGAATCTACAACGCTACATACATGCTTTAAGCGAAGAGAACATAATATACTCACTAGTGAAGATCAAAGACCACACCTTCAGTATGAATTGTACCTCAATGTAAATAAAAAACACACAAATCCTCACCATTGGACATAACCTCACGATAAATGAAGGAAAGACTCAAGTTGAGAAAGACTTCACTTGCTTGGATCCACTATCAACACTCAAGGGAGCAGGAGTCAAAAAACTCAAACGCCATATTGCAAATCTGATGCACAGGAATTCTTTAAAATGTTCAATGCAAAGATGTCAGTCTGAGGACCAGGTTACTCCTGACCATAGCATGGTATTTTCGATCGTCTCTTATGCATGTGAGAGTTGGACAATGAATAAGGAAGACTGCAAAAGAATTGATCAATTTGAGTTACTGTGTTGGAGGAAAATATTAAAAGTACCAGGGACTGCCAGAAGAACAAACAAATGTGTGTTGGAAGAAGTACAGCCAGAGTGATTGGAAGCCAGGATAGTGAGACTTAAGTTTTATTAATTTGGATAAGTGAATCATTCCATGTATTTCGACCAAAAAGGGTCGCTATGGGTTGGAAGCAACTCGGTGGCACCTAACAACAACAACAAGAATAAAAATAATATACAAAACAGACACAAAATGGATAAAAATAAAAACCATAAAAAGAGTTTAAACTATCAAACTCTCAGAATAAAACAGAGGTGTAAATGTTTGTGAACTTGGATAGAGCAACACTTTCTTAGATATGACACCTAAACCACAATCAAAACAGATACACTGACCCCATCCAAACTCAAGGGCACTCACTATAAGACAGCAAAAAGACTTCCAGACTGGGAGAAAATATTTGTAAATCACATATCTGATAAGAGGCAGAGTACTAGAATCCATAAGGACTTAGAAGGTCTAGTATCCAGACTATATAAGGATTTCTTACAACTGAACAATCACAAGACATGTAAGCTCAATTAAAACATGGATCGAGGATTTGGGCAGACTTTACTAAAAAGAAGCATCACAAATAGTCAATAAACACATCAAAAGGTGTGCAAGATCACTAGTCATCAAGGGAACAACGCAAGTCAAAACAAGGAGCTACCATCTAAGGAGGCCTTCAGCTCTCATAAAGATTTACAGCCTCAGAACTCTACATGGGGCTGCTATGAGCGGAATCCCCTTCCTCAATGGTAGTGGGCTTCGTATTTTTGGTTTGGGGGTGAAGTGGGCAAAGTGCAGCACAGTTATGTCAAAGCCATGAGACCATCTGCTTCCATCAAGATGACAGCCCTGGGGACCCCAGTGAGCAGTCCCGCTCCGCCCTATACACTCACCATGGGTTGGAATCAAGTTGATGGCAGTGAGTTATGGGCTACAATTAAAAAACAAAAAGCATATGAAGAAATTTGAACCCTCACACATTTCTGGTGGGAATGTAAAGGGTACAGTCACTTTAGAAAACAGTGCTTCCTCAAAAAGTTAAATAAAGAGATACCGCATGACCCAGCAAGTCCACTCGTAGGTATATATCCAAGAGAACTAAGAACATACGTCCATAAAACATGTGTACAAATGTCCACAGTCACATTCTTTATAGTAGCCCAAACACTGAAACATCCAAACTCTCCAGCTGATGAATGCATAAATAAAATGTAGTGTATCCAGACGTAAACAGGAAGACACATGGTGACAACATGCAAGAACCCTGAAGACATTATGTTAAGTGAAAGCTACCATACACAACCTCGTGCATCATTCAGAGAGAAAACAGAAATTCATCTGTAAATAGACAAGTGAACTAACTAAGTAAGTGCAAAAAATGAGGAACTGACTTGAATGATGCTGGTACTATTCTCTTTCAAGACATACAAGGGTTGTCACACTGGACTCAGAGAGAGAACTAGAACATACTCCTCCATATTCTGCAATTAGCGTGAGTTGATGCTGGCATTCTTTGGCCACTGAGCTGGCTGTGACTCACAGTGACACCATGGAGGGTTTCCTAGGTTAGAATCTTTCCCAGAGCAGAGAGTCAGGTCTTCTCTCCCATGGAGTCACTGTACCACCAAGCCTCCTTGAACATTACTGCTGTTACTGTTGGGTGCTGGTCAAATCAAATCTGACTCATAGTGACCCTTGTGTAGGCATTAAAAACAGCTGCACTAATACACTAACAATGTAATGTGATCAAGTTGGGTTAGAAGGTGGGTACAGGATAGAAGAGGGGCAGAGGCAGAAGATAATTTCATCATAAACCTTTTCATATTTTCAAACATGTACACATACAACATATCCAACAATTAACACACCAGTGGTTGCTGTGTTCCCAGAGGCGCTGCTAGAGGTGGGTACAGTGTACTCAGATACCATCGGAACGATGAATGGCAGCACCACCAAGCGTGTGCTCACCAGCAGGGGTACTTCAGGGTCAGCTAACACTATCAACAACACTTTGAGAGAAAGCAGCACAATCAGGAGGAAATAAACTCACTTGTAATTAATTACATCAAATCATCACTGGGGTAGGAGGTAGGATTTTCCTGTCTTTCTAACAATATAGCATCGTCCAGTCAAAAGATAACCAAGTATGACAAGAATGGCAGACTTGGGTTAGACCTTCATTCTGCCACTACTTCACCAGATGATCCTGGAACTCAATGGGTTAAAATCTCACAGAGTGTTTTCTTGTCTATAAAATGAAAGAAAGGTTCAACTAAAAATCTCTGAAGTTCAATTTCCCAACATTAAAATTCTATGATTCATTTCACCAAAGAGTACGTTCAGATGAACAAGAACATGAAATGGCAGTCGCTGTCATTAACTAAGAAGGAGATGTAAGTCAAAACTACAATGAGCTACCTCACCCCTTGGGAGCATGTTGTTCAACCCACAGCAGCCCTGCACAGGGTTTGTGGGAAACAGCTGGTAGGTTTGAACTGCTGACCTTGTGGTCTGCAGTCCAATGCTGACCCTAGCACGCCGACTCCTAGCAGCCCTATAACACAGAGTATACAGGGTCTCTATAGGGTTTCTGAGGCTATAAATCTTTACAGAAGCAGACTGTCTCATCTTTTTTCCACAGAGCAGTGGGTAGGTTCGAACTACCAACCTCTTAGTCAGTGGTCAATGCTTAACCCACAGTGCCAACAGGGTTCCTTTACAATCTATACATATAAATAAACTCTTTACTGCTTTAAAGACACTAAAGTGAAGACATTGCCATATATCAGACTGATGTAACAAGGATCACAACAAAATACTGCAAAAAAATTATATTCTTAACAAATTTGAAAAGCTAGAGTCAGAACCAACCTGACAGCACTTAACAACAACAACCCCTCATAAATACACATACAAATATTCTCAACAAAATCCTAGCAAACAGAATTTTAAAACTTATTAAGAAAATCATATGTCATGGTCAAGTGAGATTCATACCAGGAATGTAAGAGTGCTTTGACATTAGAAAAGCAATCCAAGTAATTCAGAATAAAACAAAGAAAAAGATCGACATGTTCATACAAACTGATGCAGACAAGGAAACTGAAGACATTTTACTGAGGGGGAAAAAAAAAAAAAAACTCAGCAAAATAGGAACGGAATTCCTCAACATAATTAAGGGCATATATGCAAAACGAACTGCCCACATTATTCTCAAGGCAGAAGGGTGAGAGCTTCTTGAAAACAGTAACAAGACAGGATGCCTTATCACCACTTATTCAACACTGTACCGGAAACCTCAGGCAGAAAAATAAGGTGAGACAAGAGAAGTAAGAGGTATCAAAATTGGAAAGGAAGAAGTAAAACTACCTCTATTCATGAATAAGTGACCTTATCCATAAAAAACCCCCTAGAGTCCACAAGAAACCAACTGAATATTACAGAAGAATTCAGCAATATTGCAGGTTGCAAGAGCAGCACACAAAAATGAGTTGAATTCCTTTACCCTAACATGGAAAACTCTGAAAAGCAAATCAGGAAAAAAAATAGCATTTCCAACAGCCCACAAACTGAAAAAACACCTAAGAATAAACATAAACAGGGTTGTAAGACACCACCCGTCTGTCAGGTTGTCGTACTGTGGTGGCTGGTGTGTGGCTGTGATGCTAGAAATGATGCCACGGGCATTTTAAATACCAGCAGGGTCACCCATGGTGGAGAGATTTCAGCAGAGCTTCCAGACTGAGACAAACTAGGAAAGAGAGAACTCTTAAATATTTAGCCAAGGAAACCCTAAAGAACAGTAGTGGAACATTGTCATAACACAGTGTAAGAAGATGAAAAATGATGGAGAACAACAGAATGCAGCCAGAGCCCTGGAAAATGAGTCGGCAGCTCTCGACTGGGGAAGAGCTGGCCGTGAGTGTGTTGAGCAGGAAACTTTGGGGACCTTCATTTGCTGATGGGGCACAACTCACAATGAGGGAAAACAGTTGCAAAACCCCATAAGTAACTGGAACATGGAATGTACGAAGTATGAATATAGGAAAACTAAGTTCTCAAAAATTAAGTGAACACATAAAGATCATTATTATAGGTGCTAGTGAGTTGAAACGAAGAATCTGACAATCATATGGTTTACTATGTCAGAAACTACAAATTCAAGAGGAATGGGGTAATATTCATCATCTAAAGCAGGGGTGAGGATCATCCAGCCCACAGAATCATTTGTTCTGGCCCTGCCAAAGCAACCACAGTTCAGTCATCACATTGTTGTTGTTGTTAAGTGCCACCAATCAGTTCCGACTCACAGTGAACCCTGTCCAGGAGTGGAATCAAATGACTCAGCAATTCCAAAGACTTGAAAGCAAAGACTCAAACTGAGACTTGTATACCAATTTTCATTGTAGCACTATTCACAACTGCCAAAAGATGAATGGTTCTGGGGTCCGGGTGTGGGGCTGTAGGATAAACACTACAATGCTTCTCTTCAGAACCCCTATACAGGGACAGCCCTAACAACATCATGAAGGTTCTATTGTTCAGTGTTCTGAGGAAGCACCACCCTGCCTTCCACGGCAGCTGTGTGTCTGCATCCCCGTGTCCTGACCAACATGGATTATTTCCAGTTCTTTTGTTTTTGTTTTTTTCCCTTTAGCCATACCAGTGGAAGTGAAATGGTATCCCATTGTGTGGTTCTGATTTGCATGTCTTTGGTGACTAATGACATAGTATTTTTCCATGTGTCTGGAGGGGGCTGGTTAATGGTCCTCTTCAGTGAAATGTCTTTTCAAGTGTTTAGCTCATTCTATGACTGAGTTGTCTTTTTCTTAAGTTGCTGAAGTTATATGTATTTAATTAGATTCTTGTCAGATATGTGACAGTAAGTCAAAGGTATTGCTAAGAGGATTCCAGTTCATACATACATAGGCTTATTCTAAACAAAATGTGTTTAATCTCACCTCTGTGATCAGTAGACGGCTGCAGACAAGTTCTGTCAGTAATTCCCCAGTCTCATTGGGGTGCCCTCAATAAATAAGGGTCCAGTCAAAACAGTGTCTCCCAAGGGGATCTACTGGGCCGATTAAATTCAAGGTTCCTAAGGTTATGACAACTGTCTTTTGGGATCCCAAAGGGGTAATCTTGACAGATTTTCACAAAGGACGCAAGATGATCACAAGGCTTTATTATGGAAAAGTTTTAAGAAGATGGAAAACTGTATTGATGAGAAAAGGGCTGGGATTTTTTTCCATCACGACAATACAATTTGTTCATACTATGAGGGTAGCATGGACTATCCTACAAGAATTTCAACAGCAAACTTTACCTCTTCCACCCCATTGGTCTGATCTCACCCCTTCAGACCTCTTTTTGTTACCAAAACTCAACAGCTATAAGGAGCCAGATTTGAGTCCCTTGAGGATGCTCAAACTGCCAGTTTGTTGTGGTGTAAATTGAAAAGTACTTACATACAGTGGAATACTATTCAGCCTGGAGGAGAAATGAAGTCTTCATAAATGCTACAAGGTGAAGGGAGCTGGAAATGAAGTAAATCACAAGGGCAAATAATGTATGATGACCTCATTGATGTAGACAGACAAGAAAACATACACACATACAGAACCAAGTTGAGGGTGATTACCAGGGGCTGAAGGGAGAGGAGACCCAGTGTGGTGCTGCGGGTTAATGTGCCGGACCACAAGGTTGTTTGAACTGTAAGGTCAGTGGTTCAAGCTCACCAACTGCTCCTTGGAAATCCTAATACAGAGTTGCTATGAGTCGGAACTGACTCAACGGCACTTAACCACAACAACAAAAGGGAGAGGGAAAGGAGGGTTAACCGGACAGAAGCATCATGCTGATTGAGGATAAGGTTGCAGGGCTGATTACTGTAGCTGATGTCATTGAGTTGTACAGCTGTACAGAATGAACTGGCAAAAGCTGTGTGGCAGATAAATTTGTAAAACTGACCAAAAGAACAATAAGAAGAACCATTGAGGCTATTTAGGTCTAACCAGCAACTTCAGAGGGTTTGGAAACTTTAGGGTCACGGTTTCAGGGGACAATCCAGTTAATTGGCCTGATAATGTTTCATGTTTGTAGTCTACCTCCTAATTTGTTGAGTGGTGGTGATGAGAGTATGCCGTGGAGTTGTCTCCGACTCACAGCGACCCTGCACAGGGTTTCTGAGGCTGTAAATCTTTACAGACTCTCATCTTTCCCTGCGGAACAGCTGATAGTTTCAAACTGCTGACCTTAATTTGTTGCACAGTGCCTGGAATCTTAAAAGCTTACAAGTGGGCACACCCATAGGACAACAGTTGGTGTCTGCAGACGTCCCCTGGGTTAGGAATGTCTGACTTAGTAACAATTCCTGCTGCGCTTTAATGGTAAATAAATTCACCCTCACCCTGAGATCTCTGAGGCCATCTCTACTCCTGCTGGCAACGAAGACTTCACAGCAGTTCCTCTTCAGCTGCTGCAACGGCAGCTTTAAAACCATTAGAAAGGTGTTGCACCTTCTCTATACGCAAACAAACAAAACCGACCGTCACTGAGTCATTTCAGACTCATATGAACCCTAAAGAGGGTTTCCAAGACTGTCAATCTTTCTCTCACAGAGTGGCTAGTGGGTTTGAACATTCGACCTGCAGTGAACAGTCCACTGCTGATGCCACAGTGCCACCAGGGCTCCTTTTGTACTGTATATAAATAAAGACAAATAAGAACCGTATGAACCTGCACTAACGTACCTATCAATTCTTAAAAACACAGGTTAGGCACAGATCTTGTTTATAACCTGGGACTGCCTACAACAGGGGGACTTCAAAAGTTTGTGGGAAATTTCTACTATCTTTTAATTCCATTTTTCCATAAACTTTCTGATGGAAAGTCTGGAACAGGAGGAGGACATGGACTGTGTGGTTAATTGCCCCTATGAACAACTGCCTCTTCTGACACAAGACCATAAGAAGTAGGTGATGCCCATCTACCAGTACTGAACATTTTAATCAAAGATTCTACAGGATTATATATAATCAAAAGCAAAAAAACTGTAGAACAGAATTTCAAATTCCAGACTTCCCGAAGCCATAAAGTTTGGATGAACCCCTAAAACTACTGCCAGAAAGCCATCTTTAAACCTTCTTGTTGTTATTGTTGTCAGGTGCCATCGAGTCGGAACCAACTCATAGCGACTCCATGCACAGCAGAACGAAACAATGTCCGATCCTGGGCCAACCTCACTACTGCCGCCACACTTGACGCCATCAATGATGTCACCTGGCTGATCCATCTCGTTGGCGGTCTTCCTCTTTTTCTCTGACCCTCCTCCACCTTACCCAGCATGACATCCTTCTCCAGCGACTGTTCTCTCCGGACAATGTGTCCAAAGTATGAGAGACGAAGCCTGGCCATCTTGGCCTCCAAGGAGCACTCTGGTTGCACTTCTTCCAAAATAAATCTATTGGTTCTTTTGGTAGTCCATGGCACTTTCAGTATCCTCCTCCAACACCACAACTCAAAGGCATCAGTTCTTCTACGATCTTCCCTATTCACTGTCCAGCTTTCGCATCCATATGAGGTTATTGAAAATACCATGGCTTGGGTCAGGCGCACCTTAGTCCTCAAGCTGACATCTCTGCTCTTCAGTACTTTAAAAAGTTCCTGTGCAGCAGATTTGCCCAATGCAATACATCGTCTGATCTTTAAACCTTAAACCACCAAAAATATCTCCTGAAGTATTCTTAAAACCAAACAATACTTTAGCTTAACTAGGAAAAAAGTCTACATTGAGTATTATACTCTTAACAACTGTGGGATCACACTCATCCTGGTACCTTGAGAGATTCCAAGGAACCTTAAGGGGACGTGACCGTATGTTAATGGATGAGGGAGGCTGAGACCAGTGCCTGACTGGAAGACAACCTTTGTCCCTAAAGGGCACCCACAGGAGCCGCTGGGTCAGTGCATGCATGTTCTACTTTGTATATTTTCTCAACAATAAAATGAAATAAAAAGTAAACATTTAAAAAAAAAAAAAAAAAACTTCTGATAGGTTGTTGTTGCTGTTAAGTGCCAACGAGTCAATTCCGACCCATAGCTACCCTGTATAGGGGTTTCCAAGGAGCCACTGGTGAACTTGAACCACCAACCTTGTAGTTCAAATGACTGTCCCAGGACTCCTCTGACAGGTATCTATGGACATTTAGGGAACAACTGGGAAGAAGCAAGTCCAAAAATAAAGTGGCAACTGAGGGGTTGAACCCTCACACCAGGAAGATGCAAGAGATACACACCAAATAAACCTATTCCAGAATTTTAAGAGAGGCAGGAGTCAAACTCTTAGATTACTAGGAAACTGAATTTTCCAGAAGACACTTACAGTATAAATATGAAGCTAGGGTGGAGGATCACTACTGAAGAAAAACAGAAAACAGGTTTTGTCAAGGAGAAGAGGAAACACAACACAACAGTTCCCACATAGTCCAGCTGGTGTCACAAAATGCCACACAAACCAAGCCTCGGTCTGCCGAGAGCTCCTTCCTTAGGCCCCAGCGCAGGTCATCTGGGACCGCCCACTATGAGCAGGGCGTTATCATGCCCTGTGTCACTCTGTGCCCACACTGTGATGGGGGTCCCCACAGGAAGCACATGATCAAACCCTAGGAACTGTAAGTCCCGATCTTGTCACTACCTCCTGGACCCCGAATTCCTCTCCCAGCCTTTCGCATGTACATGGAGGAGCAGTTTTCTGCTCAAACACCCAATGCCCTCCACAGTGGCTCAGTCAGGTTGTAGCAGGGGTGGGGGTTGAGCTGGATGCCCATTCATGTGAAAGGGAACTCTGAGGCCTGATCAAGTTGATCTTAATCATCTCCTCGTATGTGAACAGTTATTACTTTCCCAGATTGTAAGGAAGACCAAATTTGAGGGGTTAAAACTCATGGGGCACCTGGACCAGGGCTTGGCACAGAGAAGTTTAAATAAACTACTAGTGTGGCACTGATCACTGACTGAAATTGTCTTGTCTGCTTCATTTTCTTGTCTGTCAGCTCCTGGACGAGGACTCTCACATGGCAGGCTGTTGCTCAAAACCAGCTGTGGACACACGGATAAGCCAAGTCCTCCTAAGATGAGAGTGGGCTCTAGTTTTTCAGACCTACACCTGAACACATGTACCCAAAGGAGGCAGAGCTGAATCTGAGGCACTCAAATTCCTCACCGAGAAAGATAAGACAGAGGGCCATCCTGACAGAGTCACGAGATCAAAGCCGCAGTGAGTCAGCATGGCACTGAGAACACACTTTGGATGGACAGTTGTCCTGGGTGCCTACAGAAAGGGTGGCCAGAGCTGTCAAATGCCCCGGGCTCTTGAATTAAAATAGAGAAAATAACTACTTAAGTTGGGCCTGGTACAAGTCTTCCAGAGGAATCTCCAGAAGTTCATGGAGGATGAGAGCAAGAAGCTGTCATTTTCCTCAGCCAATACTTTTTATTATTTATAAAGCAACCCTACCAAAAACCACACAAAACCAAAGTCCCTGCCAACCTACTGAAGGTCTGAGAAGACACTGAGTCTTCCGGGCTGACAAGCCCCACCCATGTCAGGAAGCCCTCCTGCAGGAAGGTCAGGTACACCTGCATGTCCATGGGAATAGGCAACTTACATCCTAAAATTAGTCTGAGTTGTATAATCCCAAAATTCTACCTGACCTGGAATCAACTGGTAATAGATCTACTGGGTGGGAGGAGGAGAAAGAAACAGGTAGCTCTGATCTCCACTGTGTTGGGCCACCCCATGAGATAATCTCTACATCCATGTCACCTCGTAAGAGTTCAGGTACAACTTATGGGACACCTGACAACTAGCTGAGGCTAAGATGGTTTCCCACATTTGACTGAAAAGGAGAGGAGGGGAGTGTTTCTAAATGGAGGAGAGGAAGTGGTTTTCTGTTTATGGAGGAAGGGAGAGACAGAGATGGAGAAGACAGGCAGTGTCCACAGCCTGGCACCTGCGCCCTGAAGAAAGCAGCTGTCCCCATGGGAGACCCAATGACAATGGCTCACCAACCAAGGACAAGGAGCCACGCAGAAGGGGAAGGGCAGCATGGCTGGGTCCCAGAGGGAGCCAAGAGGACAGCCAGGTGTGGCCCTGCCCAGCCATCAGTAGCCTCACAGCAGGTACCACCAGCCATGGCACAAGCCCAAGATGCCTTCTGGAAACCCTAAAAAAAACCCTCAAAAAGATCTGCAGGAGACTTTATGCAGGAAGGTAGGAGGAGCCAGGGTGGCTGAGTTCACAGCTGAGCACAAGCATGCACACAGGGTGGGAGGGTAGAAGAGCGGAGGACGTGAACAAGTGGCAGGCAATCCTGCCTCGTCAGTGGGCACCAGTGGCCAGGGCAGCTGGCAGGATGCACGTAGCCTCTTGTGCCTCGTGGAGTCTGACCATTTAGCTACACTGGTCCACATTTAAGAATCCTGTGGCTTAAATAAGTAGTCCTGGTAGTATAGTGGGTTACAAGTTAGGCTGCCAACCACAAGGTCAGCAGTTTGAATCTACCTGCTTCCATAAAGATACACAGCCTCAGAAACCCCATGGAGGGTCACTGTGCATCAGAACCACCACTGTGGAATCAAAGAGCAAATCTTTCCTTCCACTGTGTACTGGGCAGTACCACCTACACCCCATACACATACATGCTGCCCACAGGCAGTATCCACTATGTGTCATGGACCACAAAGGGGTTCCCACATGTCAGACTGACAACACTCTTGTCACTCTGCAGACTATGAACTTCAGAACCAGCCCGCTGGGAAAGGTGCTGTCTTACTGCTGCCTCTCTTTACTGTGAGTTTACAGGCCTGCTAAGGCCTGAGGAAACGGAAGCTATACATGCTGTGGGGGCTCACACTAGCTACTATCTGAAGTTTCACTTATGGGACTTTTTGTAGGGAAGGCTGAAGACAGGCCTATTCAAGAAAGATGTTTTAGTATTCCTCTGAAACCTTTGTGTAGCACAGCCCTGAAGGGTCATGAGCGAGAACACAGCACCCAAGGGAAGCTCCGCCTCAGAATGAGCAAGGTGGCAGTGGTGTTGGTGATGTGCGGTGGGGCCGCTTCCGACTCACAGCGACCCTGCACAGCGTTTCCGAGGCTGTAATTTTTACGGGAGCAGAACACCTCATCTTCCTCCTGCGGAACCACTCGTAGTTTTGAACAGCCAACCTTGAGACTGGCAGCCCAATTCGTAACCACTACACTACCAGAGCTCCTTCAGATTGGGGAGAGAGGTCTGCTATCTCCCATGTGGAAAGATGTATGGAGACTCACTGGGGAACCTAACAGGTAGGAAGAAGGGAAGAAAGCAAAGGGACCACAAGAAAGAAGCACATTTGAGGAGCCAAAAAAGAATTCCATGGAAAAATAAAAAACATCTTCGTCACTCAGGTCCTGAAGCCAGATTCCAAAGTCACTGCCCTGGACACGTTATGTGGTAAGCTTCTTCCCTGACAGGATCATTCAGTAGCAGGCTCAGACAGGCCCACTGCTGACGATGGTCCCACTGTCCTGCTCACACAAAGCTAACAGCCTCTGCCTGGCTCAGGGACTGTCCAGAGAGCAGCGGCCTCTACCACCAGCAGCTCGTGCCAGCAGAGCCAAGGCCCATGCACTCC
>NW_006408524.1:1655801-1662930 GCF_000296735.1 Chrysochloris asiatica
GGCGGGTGTTACCTGCTTCCCTTTCACGATGTGCTCGGGCACAGGCACCTTAACTTCCAGGTCCACGTAGTCTTGCGACCAGATGTAGTTCTCACGGACGGCACCGTTGTAACTGTCCGGGTTTCTCTGGAACTGTTCCTGTCTCCTGGGAAGCAACAAGAGACCTGCGTTGCTAACTCATCAAAACACACAGGACAAGAGCAACACAGCACAGGCCAATCCACAGCACTCTCATGAAGTTTAAACATTCATAACAACATTCTTCCTCGCTTTGGGGTGTCCTTCTCCCTATGGGGATCACTCACAGGGCGCTGAGTCGGGAAAAGGGCAGACACTCCCTATACCCAACACACATACGACTCAAGTCCAATATTGCGGACCCTTGACATACCAATCACAGGGCTGGACTAGAGATTACGCAGCCCCATGAAAACCCACCCAAAAGGGTTGAGCAAGAGAAGACACAGTTACTTGAAGAGAGAAAGAACACGGACCAGTAGGGCACTCGGGAAAACCGCTATTTCTAATAACACAATTATGGAGCCGATATAAGCTGGTTCTTAATGTCGACCCTAGGGCCAGAGCCACCACAGACAACAAAGCTTGTGGTACATGACAGGGGGTCAACCCTCCTCAAGGGGGAGAGTGTCCTTGTCAAATTGGGCAGGTGGAGGTCTAGCTGTGGTCTCTGTTGCCCCCACCTGACAGGATAGAGGCCCTGCCAGAATCACAATGAGCAGCGGGGCCTGCAGTGTAGCCCACCCACAGCAGCCCAGCTCCCTGTCCACCTCAAATGTCCTCCACAGCATGTACTGACAGAGGCTGGCGGGCGAGTCACTCTAAAAGACGCCCTAAATCCCTCCTAAAAAAGTCCTAGCAAGTTGTTGGGTGCTTTTAAATTCTCTGAATTTACGCAAAGCTGGCTATTTCTAGTTGATGGTATGTAAAAATAACCCTCCTTCACTTACTGCTTGGCTCCTGCCACATGCAGGTGGCTCTGAAAGCCCCACCTGCCCAGCGTCCATCAAGGCTCCCCAAGCTGGGAGGCCACTACCACTGCTGCAGCTGGGACACAGAGGAGAGCTGCCTGTAACTGAGGATGGTGGGGGCAGAGAGCAAGGTAAGGGCACGGAGGTGGGGGAGTGAAAATCAGTGCATCCACACAAGGGTGGGAGTAAGAAAATTAGTCAGTAGCCGGCATGCAGATTACGCAGTAGGCCTCATAGCAGCCCCCACCCCCACTCCCAGTGAGCCCGGGCAGGTTCTAAATATACGGAAGGAAAAACAACAGGAGCTTCTCTGAGTGACGCTGCAACAGCCAGGGCCCTGTCTCCATGGGGACAGCCTGGCATAAAAGTCATCAGATCTTCCCCAGGACTGCTGAGTAGGGAAAGCGCCCAGCTCCCAGACCCCTGCCACTAACGGGGGCCAGAGGTCCAGGAAGTCCAGACAGGCCCAGCCCGGCAGACGCTCTGCAGAGCTTTTGCTTGGCCAGCGTCCCAGTCCTGCTGAGGCATCTGCTGACACCTCCCTTCCATATCTGTGGGCTGCTACGAGAACCAAATGTCCTGTTTTGTCTGTTATTGCTTTGTTTTGTTTTTAAAACTGAAGCATCAGAGACTACAGTGACTTTAGAACAGCTAGTGACAAGTATAAGAAACAGTGGGTAAAAGAGAGTCAAAGCCATCATCTGACCATGTGAACCCCACACCAATCCACAGGTTGTAGGCGCCCGACACTGCTGCCCAGCTGCTCACCACTTGAAGGAGCAAGGCACCGGCGGGGAGTCCAAAGCAAGAAGGTCAGGTCTCAAGGTGGGAAACAACCTCAGCATCTCCCTAAGGACAGGTCCTCAGTGACCTGGACCAGCCTGCTCTCCAACAACCTACCCTCCCAGACGCTGCTGGGCACCCTCTGCAGAGTCATGCCTCTGGCTTTCTGTCTAAAGATGTAAACTGCGAGAGTAAAAGCAAAACTTTCCTCCAAATCTCTATGGCAACACCTCCCCTCCTCTACCGGTGACCCCACAGCCAGGTGTGAGTGCTTGGACCCTCCCCTGGGGAGCTTCAGCTGCCCACACCCCTTTGCCCTCCACCATATGGGAGGTCCTCCAAGGGGGACCGGGGCTCCCTACGTGATGGGTGCTCAGCCTAGGCTGGGGTGAGCTCTACATTTCACCTCCATACTCACTGTTGCCACCACATCCAACAGCGGGGTGCACCCCTGGGAACTCAACTCCAGGAACCCCCTGGCGTGGGACTCTCTCACAGCCCTCTCCTCTCGCTTGAGCTCAGCACTGAAGGCCTGCATCATCCCAGCCCCTCCTCAGGTCAGCTGCTTCAATCATCCCTCCTGCCTGTGCTCAGAGGCTCTCTCTTACCATTTATCAAAATCCTTTTTACCCAGTGAAAAGAAGATGCTTTTTCTCTGGGTTTCGGCATTTTCCAAACTTTATAAATGAGCATCGTTATAAGACTTGGCCCCCACCTTCTAAAGTCTGCTGACACTTCCTGTCAGCAGGGTCCACTTCCTGCCCACCCAGTCCTGCCTCTGCTCTTCTAGGTGTGAGGACTGACTGAGGCTGCCGTGAGAAATGTCTTTGGAGCCTGAAGCTGCTGTGACTGTGGTAGGGACGTCACGTCTGATAAAAGAAAGCCCACGACTTCCAGGGACCTAGGCTTGCCCAAGAAACAGCCGGGGGTGGGCTGAGAGTAGTGGAATCTGTGGGGAGACCTGCGTGTTCCTGCCCTGCCTCATTCCACTTGGTAAGGGAGCAGGTGATCCTGCATCACCTATAGTCCCGGTCAACCCCACCAGCAGCCGCCTTCCCAGCTAGTCAGCCCCCGACAGGCTTCTGCTAAGGGCTGTTCCTCCAACACAAACTGCCGGGCCCATCCTCTTGGGTCAATGACCCCGTACCTGACTGCACTTTCACCCTACTCCTGGAAATCACCCTTCACCCCACCCCATCCCTGCCACCCCTTTAAAGGCTTTCTCAGGAAGGCAGAGCTTCCTCTAATGCTCCTCCCACCTGATACCTGGGTTTCCTCTAATGCTCCTCCCACCTGATACTTCAATTCTGATGGTGTTGTTGTTAAGTGCCAGCGAGTGAGTTCTGATTCACAGCGACCCTGTATAGGGTTTCCAAGGAACAACTGGTGAATATGAACTGTCGACCGTGTGGTACGCAGTCCAGTGCTGATCCTACAGCGCCACACCAGGAGTCCTTAATTCTGTTACTTACTCTGTATTTCTAAATTCATTTCTTCTTTACTGATGATTCAACAACAACACGGCACACACAATCAGGGTGTCAGGTCAACACTACCGAAGAGTCCTGCTTTCAGACCAATGACAAGAAGACTCACTTGGCCACCCTGCTGCCTCAGCTAGACAACACACGCTGGTTCTGGTACCACCTGGTGGCAGCCCTCCCAGATTACAGGCCCCGTGTCACATGACCCAAATTCCTCCACACCAGTGTCCTGGATACTTGAGGAATTTTCCTTAAATGCTGTATTTATACTTGTTCAAATAGGATCTGCAAAGATGCTCGGTTTTAAAGCATTCTTCAAAGACTGTAAAGGCCAGAGAGCTGTAATCACACTGGTGAATTCAAATCTAGGTTTCACTATGCACCAACTCTGCAGTGTTCCATGAGCTATGTAACCTCTCCGTGCTGCGTCTTCCTTACTTGCAAAATACTAGCAATATCTATCTAAAAGGGGCTCATGAGGGATAAACGAGGCAAACTATGTAAAAGCTTTAAAACCAAGTTTAGATCGTAAATACTCATTGAGTGTTAGCTATTCTTGTTCAGTGTTTTGTCCTGCTACAAAACCACATTTTGCTGTTATATTAACAAGGGACTTATTTTTTTAGAAATGATCATAATTCTTGAACTAAAGGTATGCATTTGTGTCTAGTAATTCTGTACTTTTATCTATAAATTTCTTCTTAAAAAAATAACAGTATCAATATTTTCATCTGTATCTAACATTACCAATAAGGAACCCTAGTGTGGCGCTTGCTGTAAACCTTTATGGGAACAGAAAGCCTCATCTTTCTCCCGCAGAACAGCAGGTAGTTTTGAACTGCCGACCTTGAGGTTAGCAGTCCAATTCATAACCACTACGCTACCAGAGCTCCTTAATTAGATACATGTTGTTGTTGTTGTTATGTGCCATGGAGTTGGTTCCGACTCACAGCGACCCTATACAGGGTTTCTGAGGCTGTAAATCTTTACGGGAGCACACCGCCTCATCTTTCTCCCACGGAACCGCTGGTAGTTTTGAACTGCTGACCTTGCGGCTCGCAGCCCGATTCATAACCACTACGCTACCATAGCTCCTAATTAGATCCATAGGGAAGTGTAATTCATAAAAATTAAAAGGCTGATTAGCAAATAATGCCTATATGTCATGGGTGGTTCAAAAAGTTCATGGAAAAAAATGGAACGAAAAGATATTGGTATTCTTTCATGAACTTTTTTGAAGCTCCCCCTCACAAGAAAAATAAGAAATACACCAGCAAAGAGATGGTGCTCAGACAGAGTGGCCCTAAACACAGTCCCCAGTGTGGGAACAGCCTGTCAACTGTGGTAATGTTGGAGCCAACTCTTTCTGTCACTGTGCCAATCCACCCTATGGGCGTTCTTCATCTTCTTGACCCACCACTTTATATGCATGATATCCTTCTCCAGAAACTGGTCCCTCCTGATAACATGTATGAAGCATATGAGATTAAGTCTCACCATCCTCACTTCTAAACAGCATCCTAGCTGCACTTTTTCCTAGAGAGACTTTTTTGTTCTTTTGACAGTCCATGCTACTTTTATATTTCTCCAACAACATAATCACAATGCTCTGAGTCTTCCCCAGTCTTCCTAATTCACTAACTTTCACATGTATTATTAGGCCACTGGAAATACCATGGCTTTAGTCAGGCCTCAAATACTCCTCCAATTGTTATCTTTGGCCTTGAACACTTTGAAGAGGTCTTTTGCAGCATATGTACCTGATGTAATACGTCTTTTGATTTCTTGTTTGCTCCTTCCATGAGTATTGATTATGGATCCAAGCAAAATGAAATCTTTGACAACTTTAATCATTTCTCCATTTATCATGATTAGTATACTTATTGGTCCAGTTGTGAGGTTATCTGTTTTCTTTACAAAAGTGAAGAAGCCAAGAAAGGTTTCTTCAGTAACTATCTTAAGTACCCTTTGCTTCCTGAAAGCAAAGCTGTATCACCTGCATATCACAGGTTGTTAATGAGCATTCCTCCAATCCTGATGCCACATTCTTCTTAAGGTAAACCAGCTTCTCAGATTATTTGCTCAGCTCATCATACAACTTGAGTAAGCATGGTAACATGATACAACCCTGGTGCGCACCTTTCCTGATTTTAAACCATTCAGTATCCCCTTGTTCTGTTCTTGGTCTATGTACAAGTTCCTCATGAGCACAATATTGAGTGCTCTGGAATACCCATTCTTTGCAATGTTATCCAGAGTTTGTTAGGATCTACACAGACTTATTGCATGCCAATAAGCAAAAGTGAACATCTTCCTGACATTCTCTGCTTTCAGCCAAGATCCATCTGATATCAGCAATGATATTCCTCATTCCACGTCCTCTTCTGAACCCAGCCTGAACTTCTGGCAGTTCCTTATTGCAACTTTTTTGAATTATGCTAAGAAAAATTTTATTTGAATGTGATATTAATGGTATTAATGACCCACTCCATTGGGTCACTTCCCCTTGGAAAGGGCAAAAATACTGATTTCTTCCACAAACGGTAGGCCAGGTTGGCTGCCTTATAAATTTCTTCACAGAGATGAATGTGCAGCTCCAGGTCTGCATCAGTTTGTGGAAACAATTTGTATTCCATCAATTCTTGGAGGTCTGTTTTCGCCAATGCTTTCAGTGCAGCTTGGACTTCTTCCTTCAGTACCATCAGTTTTTGATCATGTGCTACCTCACCTCTAGAAATGGCTATATATCGATCATTTCCTTTTGGTAGTGACTTTGTGTATACCTGCCATCTTCTTTTGATGCTTTCTGCATCATTCAGTATTCTGCCCATGGAGTCCTTCAATACTGCAAGTTGAGGTTTGAATTTATTTCTTCAGTTCTTTCAACTTGAGAAAGGCTACGTGTGTTCTTACCTTTTGGTTTTCTAACTCCAGGTCTTTGCACATTTCATTATAATACTTTACTTTATCTTCTCAAGCTGCCCTTTGGAATCTTCTGTTTGGCTCTTTTACTTCATCATTTCTTACATTTGCTTTAAGTTCTCCACACCCAAGAGCAAGTTTCAGTCTCTTCTGACACTCATTTTTGTCTTTTCATTCTTTCCTGACTTTGCTTTCTTCCAGTATGATGTTCTTGATGCCATCTCACACCTCTTCTGGTGTTTGGTCCTTAGTTTCTAATGCATCAAATCTGTTCTTGATGATATAATCAATTGTATTCCTGGGTATTCCATCTGGTGAGGTCCATATATATAGTCCGTCATCTTTTATGTGTTTGTTTGTTTTTAATATTTTATTGTGAATTATATAATAGTTTACATGGAAGAACTTTAGTTTTACATTCATTCCATCTTATATCATCTCACTGCTATGGTTCCAATCCCCTCCATGCATCATCAACCACCCAAAGGGTATATCCCAGAAACCCGCCCCCTACACTTCCCCTTCCTCCCCCAAGTTTTCAGCCCACAGTCCCTTTCCCTTTCTGGGTCCAAGGTCCCCAGTCGCTTCATCACTCCACCGCATCATCTCTGTCTCTATCTCAGGCATCTCTGTTTCTCTGGGTAGGGTCCCACTCTCGGCTCTTCTCCGTTGATGGTTCCAGAGGCCTCCGCTCCTATCCTGGAGAATTAATCACTCCATTCCTTGTTACAAAACTTCCACCTTTGCATTTCCAACCCTCACAATCCGTCCTGATAAGCATTATTCACTACAGAATCACGAGTTACCCATCTGTATCTCCTTTCATCAGCTCCGCCCAGACAGATTGAATAGTACCTACTGGAGGTTATGCATTCTGCCATGTTCCCTAGCACCAGGTTCTCTCTTGAAAGCTTGTAAGCCAGTCACTTCTTGCCTTTGTAGTACCCCCTT
>NW_006408524.1:1676450-1733400 GCF_000296735.1 Chrysochloris asiatica
AAAAAAAAAAAAAAAGAGTTCAGAATGTTGAAATATAAGATCTTATGTTTGTTCAAAGGCTGTCTGTCTGCTAGACAGAGTTTTGCTATGTGCAACTCCGCCCCTTTTCCCCAGGACTGCCCTACCTGAGCTGCCTGGTCAGGGAAGCGCCGGAAGTCCCTCCTTTTTATGTGGTTTTAAAAAGGTATTGTCAATGAGTAAGTTATTAGTCTTGCAGAATTCTATCATGCCATCTCCAGCACTGTTTCTATCACCAAGGTAACATTTTCCAACTAGTGATACTTCTTGTTCCCAACTTTTGCAGTTCAATCACCAGCCATTATCAATGCATCCTGATTACATGACTTAAAGTTGGCAGAATTCTTTAATTTCATCAGTGGCTTTAGCGGCTGGTGCATACCTTTGAATAATAGTGGTATTAATTGCTCTTCCTTGTGGTATATTAGTTCACAGCATTGTACTTCAAGGTAAACTTTTGAATGTTCTTTTTGATGATGAGCACGACGCCACTCCTCTGCCATTTGTAGCTCCCAGCATAGCACATTACATGGTTGTCTAATCCAGTCCATTTCAGCTCACTGATGCCTAGGATAGGATATCAATCTGAATGAGTTCCATTCATTGTTGACAACTTCCAATTTTTCTAGATTCATACACTGTACATTTGATGTTCTGATTATTAATGAACGTTTGCAGCCATTTCTTCTCATTTTGAATGTGTCCCATTAGAAAATGAAGGTCTCAAAAGCTTTACCCCATTCATGTCATTATGACCAATTCTACTTGGAGGAGTCAGATCTTCCCCAGTGGTATTCGGAGTGCCTTCCAAGCTGAGGGGCTAGCCTTGTGGCCCTGTATCTGACAATGCTCTGCATACATTCATACAGTTTTTGCCCTCCTGCACTGTATCAGACAATATTCCACTGCTATTTACAAGGGTTTGAGTGGGTAACCATTTTGCCTCTCCTTCTTCCTAGTCTGTCTTAGTCTGGAAGCACTGAAACCTGTCCACCATGGGTGGCCATGCTGGTATACAAAACAATGATGGTATAGCTTCTAACAGCACATCAACATGCAAGCCACCACAGTAGGACACACTGACAGATGACTGGTGGACACTGCTTAAGGAATTCTGAACTGGGGAGAACAAACAACACCACAAGCTAACACCCTGAAATGACAAGGCAGACCTCGGAAGGGACTTCCAACAGAGTGTGGAAATCTATTCTGTCTCATTCCATTTACCATGAACTTTTGAAGGCCCGCTGTAGTTGGAGAATCTCCTGCACCAAGTCCACATAAAGTCTTCTGCAAATTGATACAGAAGCTCACGACAGTGGAGCCTACTCCCACAGCCAACTTTCTGCCTGCTGCTCTACCAAATCAACACAACAGACCTCCCTGGGGCATTTTGGGTTTGTGTGCTCCCAGCTCCTTCCCCTTGGTGCTAAGAACTACTAAGACTGCAGAGTGCTAAAAAACATACTATAGGGCAAGGGAGTTCTAAGACCAAAAACCAAATGTCCCTGGGGGTCTGCCTCACCCTCACCAAGTAATTGTCATAATGTGAACAGAGAGAAACTACTCAAAAGGGCATCCATACAACGGAGCCAGGAAGCAGGTCACCTGAGTAGAGACTGCTTCCCCTACTGGGCTCTAAAACCAACAAGACACATAGTTCAGAGGTCCTTCTGGGAAGCACCAGCTCCTCCTCCTCCTCCTGGAAAGAGGAAAGTCTGTCTGCTATTAATATATTCTTATTTACTCTAAATATATATACATATATATGTTGTTGTTCTTAGGTGCCATGGAGTTGGTAATGACCTTATGCACAGCAGAACGAAACACTGCCCGATCCTGAGCCAACCTCACTACTGTTGCCACGCTTGAGTCCATCGATGCTGCCACTTGGCTAATCCATCTCATTGGGGGTCTTCCTCTTTTTTCTTTTTCTCTGACTCTCCACCTTACCAAACATGATATCCTTCTCCAGCAACTGGTCTCTCCAGACAGTATGTCCAAAGTATGAGAGATAAAGTTTGGCCAGCTTGGCCTCAAAGGAGCACTCTGGCAGCACTTCTTCCAAAACAGATCTATTGGTTCTTTTGGTATAGGGTTGTTTTGTTTTGTTTTCAGTTACTACCTGTTTTTATTTCTTTTGCTCCTTTATTATTTTCTCTTTACCTTGTTGGTTGTTTGTCTATTGTTTTCTTTTCTTGTGTACGTGCATGGTGAGGGGATTCTTCTCTCAACAAAAGACATCAACCACACGCATATAATCCAGTCACACCCATACCCTCTGCAGCTCAGCTCACTGGGCAAAAGCCGATCCCAGCTCCTATACTGTCTGATTAATGAGACAGCAGCCAACACCAACCAAACCCATCTTAAGCTGAGGTGCAAGAATGGCGAACAGAGAACATTACCCACACTCCCAATCCCTAACTGCAATCACAAGAGACAGCTGGGGAGAGCCTAAGAACACATCAACACAAAATCATCACATCAATTAAATACAACTATGAGCACCCCACAACGTCCCAGAGAAAACACACAATTTTAGTTCACATAAAGAAAAAAAGAGAAAAGAGCCAACATGCAAAGCCAGAAAATGTTTCTAAGGAAGAAAAAGTAAGAGAGCTAATGGAAAAATAATTCAAAAGACAGAAAGATGAAGGAAAACACACACACCTAAAAAACAACAACAACAACAAAAAACCACAATGAGAAGGATTCAGGAAACAGGACAAAATAAAAGCAAATTCTGAAACAATACAAAACCTGCAAGTCGAAATCCAGAATATGAATACTAAAATTTCTGAAACAAACAATGCACTGAAAGGGCAAAGGAGTAGATATGAAGCAATGGAAGCCTGGATTAGTGAGCTTTAAGATAAATCTCTCAGTAATAGTATGTGACAATAAAAATCATAAAGAAAAAGATGGAAAAAATCTGAGAAAGCCAAATAGCTGTGTGGGTCACCATGGAGAAGAAGTACTTACAGGTGACTGGAATTCCAGAACAGGAAGAGAAAGTGAAAAGCATGTAGACAATTGTCAGAGACTTGTTGGAATAAACCTTCCTAGCTTATTAAAGACAAGAAGATAAGCATACGAGAGAACAAATAAGATGGGGGACCGGGTGGCAGTGCATTGAGGAGCTCCATCAGCAACAACACAGAATACTGGACCAAGCAAGCTCAGGTGATGGTCCCAGAACTCTGAACCACACATAAAGGAATATTTAGAAGGTTGGAAGGCTTACAGCCATGGCAATATGTAGCAGAAGAAAGAAATCCAGTGCTTTTCTAATTCAAGACGCTCATCTGCTCCTGGAGCCACCATCTTGGATGAGACCAAGTGGGGAAAGGATCAGAGAGCAGCCAGAGAAGCCTGACAGGCCGGCGGAGATAAAGGTGTGGACAGTCTCTTTTTTCGTATCTGTTCATTAGTCTCTTGCTATCTGGCACACCTCCATTCTGGTGACTAAGGGAGGCGGGGCCTGAGCTAGTGGACACCCCACCCCGAGCCCAGGAGAGCTCTACTACGCATGAGCACAGATCTCGTTGAAATTTAAAGTGTGTTTCCACTTGAAATCAAACATAAGAACAAAGCTGTCAATCAAATATGAAGGTGTAATCAAAATATTCCAGGATAAACAGAAGCTAAGGGATTTTGCCAAAGCCAAACCTGCTATGAAAAACATCCTAAAAGAAGTTCTGTGGACTGACAACCAACAAGAACAGACAATAATACAGAATGATGTACGTGGCAGCATCACCCTGAACTCAATCGTCAAATGGAAGAGTCAAGAACACAATAAAATTATAAGAACATTGGATCTGGTAGGTCAGTCTATGATCAAAACAATTACAATGTGAAAGAAGGTAAACACAGAGGAAAAGAGATCCAGGTGGTGGGAAGATCAGATAGATAACAGGATAAAATAGACTGTCTTAAATGGAGGGAAGAGAACTTCCGGTTTTGGCAGAGGCAGAGGCAGAGGCAGAGGCAGGTAAGACAAGCTCCGTTGGGGAGAGACTGAAAACTCAAAGAAGCTGCTGTCACAGAACAGCCCCAGAGCTCTGGATCAAGCATAAGGTGCTGGGCATCAGTCTCTCACACCCACCAGTAGAAAAATCATGGTATAAAGGAAAATATCACAATTCAGCAATCAATCCTGGCACGGGACACCCTCTGTGGTCACACCGCCAAGGCTGAGTTCAGAGGGTGGGGCCACAGCCTGACAGGCACAGTGAACCGGCACAGAGAACCAGTGTTAAAACCCAGCACAGGGACATTTACAAAAGGAGGTGTGGGCGGAGTCTACACATTTCTTCCTCCTCTTTCCTGTCATGCCTTCTCTACCCAGCATGGACACGTTCAGGCGGGTGGGCACACACCCCCAAAAGAGTCCAGCATTGAGCCCATAGCTTTCCCACAGCAGAGAGAGGAAGATCCCCATTGGTCCCACAGACAGATTTTTTGGCTTCTGGGTCCCAGCCGTAAAATTAACTTCTGCGGGACCCTTTACTTCTGTCTACCACAAAAAAAAAAAACGCAGGGCTGGCCTAAGAGACAAACCATATGAACAATCTGTAAAACCCCAACATAAAAGGACACTAGTGAGGGCGAAGCCACAGCCAAGCAGAGGCAGTGATGACCCAGCGCCAGAAACCGCAGAGCTGTGTGTCTGGAAGGAGAAGTGTAGCCGATTTCTCATCATTCATTTTGCATTTTTCACATATTTTTCCTCTTCACTCCAATCACGCCCTTACCTTCCAGCACAAACACCTTCAGGTGGGCGGGAGCACACCCCCAAAAGGGTCCAGCATTGCACCCACAGTTTTCCAACAGCACAGAGAGGAAACTTGTAGGCTGCGTCTTATGACTTCTGACTCTGGGACCTAGCCCCAAATTTGAGCTGGGTGGGACCCTTTATCCCAGCCTGCACAGCAAAGGGCAGTCAACAATCACAATTTCATTTTTGTTTTTAATTGGTGGTTTCTGTCTCTGCTTCTATATTGTTTCTGTCTTTGGTCCTTTTGGTCTCACTCTTTTTCCCAGGGGTTGGAGATTTCTCTCCCTACCTTACCCAAGAAGAGACAGCAACTTGTGCTCATACAGCCAAGCTACAAACACACCCTGTAATACCTCACCATCCGGACAAGAGCCAAAACCAGCTGCAAGGCACTACATGTGAAAACGGAATCCTATCTCCAAATCATATCCACCAGGAGACACTTAGTAAGCTTAACAACAAAGCAACATACATACATTTAACATCTCAAATACAATGAGCGATCTCAAAATATGTCCAAAAACAGAAAAGAGTAACAGAGCCAAATGCGCTGGAGACAGACAAAGGCTCCCCAGAAGAGGAAGAGCAGGTTTTGGATTTGCCTGAGAAGGAATTCAGAAGAATGATATGGAAATGAATTCAAATGCTCCAAAAAAGGGTGGAGGAAAACAAGGAAGAAGTCAGGAAAAGTACTACAAGAGCAATCAAATAAGATTGATACAGCACTGAAAATAATTGAAAACCTGCAAAAAGAGGTCCAGATGATTAATAATAAAATATCAGAAATGGGCAATACACTGTAAGGGGAAAGGTGCAGAATAGAAGAGATGGAAACCAGAACTAGCGAGCTGGAAGACAAATCTCTCAATACTGCTAGGACAGAAGAACAAGCAGAAAAAAGGATTAAAAAAATCTGAAGAAAGTCTAAGATTCATGCTGGATAACACGAAGAGGAATAACTTAAGAATTATTGGCATTCCAGAACAGAAAGACTCACAGAAGTCTACAGAAGAGATAGTTGAAGAGCTCTGGAAGAAAATTTTCCTAACATCTTGAAGGATGACAAGATAAACATATAGACCCCAAAAGAAAATCACTGAGGCATATCATAATCAAGCTTTCCCAAAACCAAAGACATGGTGAGAATCCTAAAAGCAGCCATGGAAAAGAGAAGTGTTACTTACAAAGGCAAGCAAATCAGATTAAGCTCTGACTTCTCAGCAGAACCCATGCAGGCAAGAAGGCAATGGGGAGACATATATAAAACCCTAAAAGAAAAAAAGTGCCAACCAATAATCATTTATCCAGAAAAACTGTCAATCAAATATGATGGTGCAATCAGAACATTCCAGGATAAACAGAAGCTGAGACATTTTGTCAAAGCCAATCCTCTGCTTCAAAACATCCTAAAGAGAGTTCTTTGGAATGAAAACCAGCAAGAATGGACAACAGCCAGAGACTGACAGACGTGGCAACACCATCTGGAATTCAAGTAGACAGACAGCAAAGTTCAGAAAAGAACAAAATTATAGCAATGAATTCAGAGGACCTGTGAGGCCAACCAAAGATCAAACTATTAACAATGTCAAAGAAGGAAAAAATATAGGAACAGAGATCCAGGTGGTGAGAAGGTCGAGTAGATTGCATGATATAATGTTGTTGTTGTTGTTGTTGTTATTGTTAAGTGCCGTCGAGTCGATTCTGACCCATAGTGACCCTGTTCCTTCGAGGAGCAGCTGGTAAGCTTGAACCACCAATCTTGCAGTTCAAACGGCTTTACAGTCTGGTGCATTAACCCGCAACAACACACCACGACTCCAGGATATAACAGACTGTCTTAAATGCAAAGGAAACTTAGTAGACTATAGGGGAACCCCAAAGAAAATTAATACTTCACAATTTACCATGAAAATGAAGATCCAAGCAGAACAAGGAAGCATTAAAACTAAAAAAAAACAAGAAATATCACAAAAAAACATGAACTCAACACAAGAAGGCATGCAGAACAACGGAATAAACAGCACCACACAAAAAATTAACGTAATGACAGCAGTTAATCCATACCTATCAATAATTACACTGAAGGTAAATGAATTAAATGCACCAGTGAAGAGACAGAAAGTGGCTGAATGGATAAGAAAATTAGACCCTTCAATATGCTGCTTAAAAGACACACACCTTACACAGAAAGACAAAAACATACTAAAAGTTAATGTTGTTGTTGTTAAGTGCCGTCGAGTCGGTTTCGACCCATAGCGACCCCGTACAGGGTTTCCGAGGGTGTAAATCTTTACGGGAGTAGAAAGCCTCATCTTTCTCCCGCGGAGCAGCTGGTAGTTTCGAATTGCGATAAGTGCACACATCCAAAAAGAAGAAAGTATCAAAATTAACACAGCATCTCCAGCAACTAGAAACATACCAATAGAAGGAACCTACAGTCACCAAAAGAAAAGAAAAAGATTAGAGCAGAAATAAATGAGATGGAAAAGAAAAACTATAGAAAGAATCAACAGGACAAGAAGGTGGTTCTTTGAAAGGATTAATAAAATTGACAAACCATTGGCAAACCTAACAAAAGAGGGAGAAGACACAAATAACTCACATTAGAAACCACATGGGCGATGACACAATAGAACCAAATGAAATCCAAAGGATAATAACAGAATACTATGAAGAGTTGTACTCCAACAAATTTGAAAACTTAGAAGAGATAGATACATTTTTAGAAAAACACGACCTACTTAAATGGAGGGAAGAGTTAATGGAGTATAAGGTAACCACAACAGTGGGGTTGGGATGGAGTGTCTAATTTGGGTGTTAGGGAGAGCAATACAAGAAGGGGAGGAGGCGGAAGAACAAGATAAATACGGAACACTGAGACAGGTTTGCATGGCCTAAGTGGGACAGAGGTAAATAGTGATACAAGCTCAACCTTGGAACAACAGGGCTCTGTGATACAGGGATCTAGGCATAGTTTGAAGAGGGAAAATAATACTGAAATGCTTGACTGTCTTATGAATATTGTTTTCACTTGCCTACTATTGTAAAATAGATACTTGAGTGGAATAGAAAGGAATGTTGAGAATATGATTACAGAAAACTTGTAAGCCCATCTTCAGCCCATAACTGACTGGAATACCTAAAAAGGGTTCTAGAACTTGCCCAGTGAAATAAGCCTCTTGCAAAGCCTCTGCAGAGTATAGGAACTTAGGTGGAATCCTGAGTCCCATCCAGAACCTTCTGAGGTGGGACATTCCCACTAGCAAGGACAAGCAGACCAGCCTGGAACAGCTAGAGCAACAGAAGATACATCTTCAAAGAAAGATCAAGGAAAACCCAAAATAAAAATGTCAGAATGACTGGCTACTAAAGAATAAGCAAGCTGTTCGCCAGGAAGCCATCACAGAAAGCAATCAAATGCCTTCAGGATAAACTCCCCTCTAAGACTGAAACTCAAAAGGAACACACAAACAGGCATGTAAGCTTGCTGGCAACCACAATGGTCTACTGGTGAGTGAAGAGGGGGAAAGGCAGCAATGAAAAAACAGGCTGAGTTCAACCACATTCCATAGACTCCCGCTGACCTGGAGATGAGAGAAAAGAGGAAAGGCTGGTTGCTCCAAAGTGTGGTGAGACCTGAGGACACTTGAGCCCATGGACAAGACATAGCCACAGAGGGCCAGAGCTGAGAGTGAAGCATCCAGCTGCTATTTAGTGAGGGGAGATGCACAAGAACACCCAAACTTGCAGACAGTACCTATTTGACCTAGCCTCAATGACTTGATAATCAGAACTCGACTAGAAGAAGATTACAAAAAAAAAAAAAAAAATTTTTTTGATAAAGGAAACAAGGAGAAATTTAAGAACTCTACAATTTGAAATTGCTCAAACATGTAAACAAGATACACTGATACTTACTAGAGATTGGAATGTGAAAGTTTGAAATAAAGAGGAAGGCTCAATGTTGGAAAAGCTGGCGTTGGTGAAAGGAACAATTAGAGCACATGACAGGACCAGAATCTCAGGGCACACCATGGTCAACTGGCAGAACATAGTCCACAAAGACACTATCCTACATTCGACTTTAGTGAGCAGCATCAGGAATCCTAAAAGCTCACGAGCAGCTATCTAAGGTATAAATATTGGTCTCTCCATGAGCGGAAGTCGAGTGGTGAGAAATGAAGATGTTTGGTATCGATTAGTCCAGTTGGTTAATGGAAAGTGTGACCATCAGTTTCCACAACCCTGAGATCAAAAGAACTAGATGGTGCCCAGATACTGCTACCAACTGCTCCAAGAGGGATCACATCAGAAGGCCCTAAAGAGTGTGGGAGAACACAAGACTATGGCCCTCGCGTTCCCTCAGGTCTGGAAAGGAACTCGTCCTCGTGGCCCAATTTTTAGCCAAGCAGTAGACAGGTATATTTGAGGGGACAACAAAGCTAATAAGGTATGCTCACCATGGACTGCTCAAAATCAGAAGAGCAACATTAGCCTAAGGATGCTGGACGAGATGGGAAGGTGGGTGGAATAGAAATGGAGTCTGCAGGGAGGAAGTGGGGTAACTGCTGTTGCATGGAGGGGATTGCAACCATTGCCATGAAACAAAGGCTATGACTTGCTGAATGTCAAACTGATCATCTTGTCTGTAAACCTTCACTTAATTTACAATAAAATTTTAAACACTAAACACCTTGGGCGTGTTTGGCAAAACAAGCAAATGTACATACACATTATCTGTGTAAACCATACAAGTGATCTGACAGAAATAAAGACTACTATGACAGAATATTATGGACAGCTGTACAGCAACAAGCTGGAAAACACAGAAGAAATGGGCAAATTCTTAGAAGGGCACAACCTTGCCAAACTGACTCAAGAAGAAAGCGACAGTCTCAATAGACCTATAGTAAGCACATCAAATCAGTGATTAGACATCTCCCCAGAAGGAAAATAAAAGGATAAAACAGCTACCTGGTCAACTGATTGGAAGAGATCCATATTTGTGCCATTCCAGACCAGTGACCCAACAGAATATGGAAAATGTGGAAGAGCAAAATTTTGCTGGAGAGAATTCAAAAACAGCTGCAACGGTGCAACAAGTAACTGTCAGAGGTTCAAGCCAACTCAGACAAAGACGTGGAACAAAGGGTATCATTGCTGAAATCTAACGGATCTTGGTTGAAAGTAGAAAACCTCAGAAAGATGTTTACCTGTGCTTTATTGACTATGCAAAGACTTTCAACTGTGTGGATCATGACACGTTATACATAACACTACAGAGAATGGGCATTTCAGAACACTTTAATTGTGCACATGAGAAACCTGTACATAGACCAAGGTGACACCAAATGGCTTAAAATCAAAAAAGGTGTATGCCAGGGTGGTATTCTTTCATCATACTTATACAATCTGTATGCTGAGCAGATAATTCAAGAAGCTGGACTATATGAAAAACAATGTGGTATCAGGATTAGAGGAAGACTCATTAAAACAACCTGCAATATGCAAATGATACAACCTTGCTTGCCAAAAGAGAAGAGGACTTCAAACATCTACCGATGAAGATTAAAGACCAGAATTTTCAGTATGGGTTGCATCTCAATGGAAAGAAAACAAAAATCCTCCTAACTGGGTCAATAAATAACATTATGGTAAATGGAGAAAAGAGTGAAGTTGTCAAAGACTTCTATCTTTGACACTATCAACACTAACATTGAAGCTGCAGTCAAGAAATGAAACAACGTGCTGCACTAGGCAAATGTGCTGCACAAGACCTCTTTGAAGTGCTCAAGAGCAAAGATGTCAGTTAGAGGACTAAGGTGTGCCTGACCCCAGCCATGGTATTTTCAATTACACACAGGGTCACTATGGGTATTGAAACGAAAACACTGCCCAGTCCCATGACATCCTCACGTGTTATCTAGAACTCGACAAAACTGAATACAAGTGGCGATAAAAGGCAACACTGGCTTGTTACTGACTTCAGGGGGAAAGTGCTCAGGCTTTCCCACTAAGTATACAGTCGGCTACTGGCTTTTCGTGTATGCCCGGGATTATACTGAGGAATGTCCCTTCTACTCCAGTCTTGTTTATGACTCCCATTCTCATTTTAGCAGTTGTTTTTTCTGCATTCATAAAGATTGGCCATATGCTTCTTTCTCTTTATTCTACTGATGTGCTACATTACGTTGACTGATTTTCTCATGTTGAACCCTACTTACATTTCTGGAATAAACCCTGCTTGCTCACTGAAGCAAGTCAGTTTGAGGATGAAGCCAGAGTACCAAGCAAGAGAAAGAAATAAAAGGTATTCAAATCAGAAAACAAGAAGTAAAATTATCTCTATTTTCAGATAATACGATCCTATATATAGAAATCCCTAAGTCCTCTAGAAACTTCTAAAGCTAATAAAGGAATTTAGCAAATTTACTAAATGTTCAAGGTCGATGTACAAAAATCAGTTGATAATCCTGAAATTCTGAATTATATAACTGTCAAAAAAAAAAAACAACAAAAAACCGAAACTGCATGAGACAAGCAAGGGAGTCAGGAAAGGAAGGAAGGAACAGGGGACAGGCAGAAAAGGGAGAATTGCTTCAGTGTGGAGAGACCAAGCCCAAGTCTGAGTTCCAAGACAAGGGAAGTGAGAGCCGGTGCCTTTTAGAAGAAACTTAGGGCACAGAACACTGGGGCGGTGACTTACCAAATCTATGATAAATCCACATTGATCCCTGGGAATGGAGGGACACGAAAGTCAGGCACTCAGGAAGAGAGAGGTTGGGAATCTAAGGGGGCAACGTATTCTAAAGTTATTTCAACAGAGTAGATCATTAAGTCCCTCCTGTTCAACTGTTTACAGCACATCTTCTTTGGAACATATAAAAATGAGGGCTTGAGTAAAGATTCAACTTTGTCAAAATCTCGGTGATGATGGTTGTGTGCCGCGGAGTCAGCTCCAACTCATAGCGACTCTGCAGAGGGTTTTCAAGGCCGTCACTCTTTACGGGAGCAGATAATTTCATCTTTCTTCCGTGGAACAGCTGGTAGTTTCGAACTGCTGACCTTGAGGTTAGCAGACCAATTCGTAACCACCATGCTACCGGAGATAATGTTGCTGTTGTTAAATGTCATCGAGTCGGTTCCAACCCATAGCGACCCTGTATAATTTTTCTGAGGAGCAGCTGGTGAGCTTGACCCACTGACCCTGCAGTTCAAACGGCTTTGCAATCTGATGTGTTAATCCACAGCGCCACATCAGGACTCCATAGATAAGGGGAAATGAACTAAAATTCAAACTAACCTCAAATTCATGAAAATCAAAGCCAGCTCTCCCACAATGAGCTCACACACGAAGGAGGCAGCTGTGCCTCACAGTGTGTGTGAAAATGGCTCAGTGTTATTCCTCCGTCTTCAGTAGCATGACTTCAATCTCCCATGTGTCTCTGGCCCAGGCAAATGTCTATTAGAGAAACTTGGAAAAAGACCACCAACTCTTCAGCGAAAACTACTGACAGCTTACACCGGAAGGTTCTTAAGAGACTCCTTCGCTTTAAATTCTCACCGCGCTCTTTTTGCTAATTCTGGAGAGTTCTTAACCCAGGGCAAGACTCCTACCACCCAGCTCACGCTCAAACTTTGAAAGGTTTGCTTTAAATCAAACTGCCATATCAATGCTATCTGCTCTGTGCACAGGGTCGATAGGGACAGGCAACTTAGACATTAGCTATCTAAAATGAGGGGGCAATAAAGGCACGAAGTGACTGGCTTATAAGGTTTCAAGAGGGAGCTTAGTTAAGAGTGTGGGGGGAAAGAAAGAGTCCCCACTGAATAGCTATCATCTTGTCTAGATGGGTCTGGTGAAAGGAGATGGGGATAAGATTCGTAAGATTCAATAGTGAATAATTGTTATCTTGACTAATCGTGACTGTCACAATTATAAAGGTAGAAGTTTTGTAACAAAAAAAGGGGAGTGGTTAATCTTACAGTCCAGAAACAGAGGACCCTAGGACCATCAAGAGAGAAACGCACAAGCAGAATGCGGGACCTTATCCAGAGAAGTAGCAGCGCCAGAGATGGAGGCAGAGATGGGGGCATGGAGAGGGGAGCGGCTGAGGACTCTAGATTCATCAACTAAAAAGAGAAGGACTAAGAACTGGGGGCCAGGCGCAGACTTGCAGAATGTGCACTTTGGAGATGTAGTTTATTATATATGCCTGAGTGGGTTTTTTTGTTTGTGTGTTTTTTAAAAAAAGCTAAAGTGGATAGATAGAAATACTTTTAACTGATGGTATATGGAGGGGATTATAATTAATGCAATAAAACAAGTTATATGAATAGTTGAATGTGAAACTGATGATGTGCCCTGTAAACTTTCACTCAATCCATAATAAAAACATTAAAAAAAAAAAATCATGAAAAAATAAATCAATCAATCAAACTGCCAATTCTCAATAAATCCTGACTTGACCTTCTCAGCAAGATACAGCCAAAGCTTTTCAAGGTTAGTGCACACCACTTTCCACGGTGGCCTCTGCCTTACAACAGGTTGTCAGTGACACCTGAAGACAGTTCTTAACATATAAATGTAAACATACAATTGGGTGGTTGGTGAATGAGGTGGTCAGTAACAAAATCTATCCTTTAGGGAGTAAAATTAACTAAAGTGCTACTTTGTTACGAGACATAGTTTGATTAGCTAACAAAATGTATACCCTAAGGAACCCTAGTGGTACAACATTTAAGTGCACAGCTGCTAACCGAAGGTTGGTGGTTTGAGCCTACCCAATGGTTCTCCTAGAGAAAGACCTGACAGTGCATAGTGCGCCCGCATCAAGATTACAACTGAGGAGTTCTGGGTCCTGGGGTGGCGTTGTACGAGAAGCACTCAACCTCAAGGTCGGTGGTTCAAACTCACCAGCCGCTCCTCAGAAACCCCACACAGCGTGGCTATGAGTTAGGACCATCCTGACAGCACATTAACAGCAATGAGAGGGGGTTCTACTTTGTCACATGGGGTCACTATAAGTCTAAATCAACCCAGGGGCACCTCAAACAACAACCAATAAACACCAAAAAGCAAAACATCTCTCTTTAAAAGACCACAAAAGGAAAACTTCCTGCCCCCACTTAAACTTGGAGTCCTGGTGAGGTGCTGTGGGAAAAAGCACTGGCCGGCAAGGTCAGTCTCAATCACAAGGTCGGTGACTGGCAATTCTACTCATGGTAGGAACCAACTCAATGGCACGTAACAACAATTTCAACTTAACTCTCAACAATTCACAGACACTAAAATCTCATGATAAAGACAGTTCTGGGGAAAGCTCACATAATTAAATAAACCCTAATGACCCTATGTGGCGCTGTGGGTTAATGCACCAGACTACAAAGCCTTTTGAACTGCAAGGTCGGCGGTTCAAGCTCACCAGCTGCTCTTCGGAAACCCTGTAAAGGGTCACTATGGGTCAGAATCAACTGAACAGCACTTAAGAGCAACAAAAACTTGCAAGTTTAATAAACCAATTCAAGCTATCTTTTCATTTCATTTTTCCACATACTTTGTTAAGCCCTGGTGTGGCACTGTAGGATAAGCACTAGACTGGCTAACCGCAAAGTTGGCGGTTCAAGCCCACCAGCTTCTCCTTGGAAACCTATACAGGGTCATTACTAAGCTGGAGCCAATTCCACGACACTTACCAACAACAGTACTACTGCATGGTGACTCTTCAGGATGAGCACTGGACTTTGATACGGAAGGTCAGCAGTTCAAGCCCACCAGTTGCTTTGCAGAGAAAGGTGAAGTTTTCTGCTCTTGCAAACATTTACAGCCTTGACCCTCTACAGGGTCTCTATGAGTTGGAACCGACTAGACAGCACTTTGCAGCAATACCAAAGTACTGCTTACCTTAGAAATGGGTGAGCACAAAGCTCTGGCACTATCTTAGAGTAGGAAAGGTAAGGTCAGATGAGACCATGAGGACAATGCCCATGTCTAGCCCAAGGTGAAAGGCCCAGTGTTAACTCTCAAAGGACAGGTACAGAGAAGGTTGGGGAGGGAGAGCTGTCCCTGCCAAATGAAGTGCCCTGAGAAACTTCATGAAGCAGGGGCACATGAGCAAGCCCCTGAACAACAAGTCCAGGAGAAAGAAATCTGGACACAGTGAGATGGGTCGTGCTGTACGGGAGTCCTGAACACGAACGGAGGGAGAAAGGTCTGCAAACAGGAGAGAAGGAAAGGTCAGGCCGAGAGAGAAAGCCGGTCACCAGGGAGGCTCTCAGAACACCTCAGTATAGGAAGCACCGAGTGCGAAGACACTGCCGCCATTTTAGTCATGAGTGTGGCCGCTGAGCACTGAGAGAGTTGTTATTAGATGTCACTGAGTTGCTTCCGACTCACAGCTAACTCTACGCAAAACAGAACTAAACACTACCCAGTCTCACGCCACCTTCACGCTTTTACATTTGCCACCACTATTGGGACCACCGCGTGGAGCCATCTCCTTGATAGCCTTGGAGCTCTCGTGGCTTAGTGGGTTATGTGTTGGGTTACTAACCATTAAGGTCAGTTGCTGGAGTCCATCAGGCGCTCAATAGAAGGATGAGGCATTCTACTCCTTGAAGATTTACAGCCTTGAAAACTCACCATGACTACCACCACTTCTACAAGCTGGTCCTTCCTCATAACACGTCCAAAGTACAAGAGATGCAGTCTCAGCACTCTCAATTCTAAGGAGCACTCTGGCTGCACGTCTTCCAAAGACAGAGTCATTTGCTGTTCTGGCAGTCCGTGGCACTTTCAATATTCTGTCAGCACCGTAAGTCACGTTCAATTCTTCTCTGGTCTTCCTTACTCACTGTCCAACTTTTACACCCATCTGAGGCGACTGAAAATAAAATGGCTCAGGTCAGGGGCACCTTAGTCCTCAAACTGACATTTTTGCTCTTTAACATTTTAAAGAGCTCTTGTGCAACAAATTTCCTCAAGTCAATATGTCAGCTGATTTCCTGACTGCGGCTTCCATAAGTATTGATTATGGATCCAAGCAAAATAAAATCTTTCACAACTTCAATCTTCTATTAATGATGCTATTTATTGGTCCAGTTATGAGGATTTTATTTTCTTTACACTGAGATGCCCTCCACAGTAAAGGCTGTAGTCTTTAATCTTCATCAGTATTTCTAGTCCTCGTCCCTTCCAGCAAAACAAGGTTGTTATCTGCATATCACAGGTTGTTAGTTTTCTTACAGTCCTGATGCCATGCTCTTCTTTATATAATCCAGCTTCTCAGATTATTTGTTCAGAATAGACTGAATAAGTATGGTGAAATGATACAACTCTGAAGCACATCTATCCTGATTTTGAACCACTATGCATCCACTCTTGGTTTATGTACAGATTCCAGATGAGCACAATGAGGGGTTCTGGAATTCCCATTCTCTGTAACGTTACCCCTAGTTTGTTAGGATCCACACATAGATGAAATGTCTCTGCAAAATCAATGAGGCACAAGTAAGCATCTTGAGCTTTATTCTCTGCTTTCAGTCAAGATCCATCTGATATCAGCCATGATCCCTCATTCCACATCCTCTTCTGAACCTGGCTTGAATTTCTGGCAGCTCCTTGCCAATGTACTTCTACAACCGCTTTTGAATTATCTTCAGCAAAATTGTATTTGCATGTGACATTAATGATCTATTCCATGATCTCCACATTCCACTGAGTTACCTTTCTCTGGAATGATCACAAACATGGATTTCCTCCAATCGGTTGGCCAGATAGCTGTCTTTCAGATTTTTTGGCATACGTGAGTGAGCACCTCCAGTGCTGCACCAGTTTGTTGAAAGATTTCAATTTGCATTGAGTCAATTCCTGAAGTGTTGGGGGGGTTTTCCAATACATTCAGTAACATTGGACTTCTTCCTTCAGTATCATCAGTTCCTGATCATATGCTACCTCTTGAAATGGCTGAACATCCTATTTCTTTTTGGTACAGTGACTACAGATTCCTTCCATCTCCTTTGGAAGTTACCAGCATCATTCAATATTTTGCCCACAGAATCCTTCAATTTTACAATTTGAGTCTTGAATTTTGTCTTTAGTTCTTCCCTTTAGGTTTTCTACCACCAGGTCTTTGCACATTTCCTTATAATACTTTATCTTCTCGAGCTGCCCTTTGAAATCTTCTGTTCAGCTCTTTCACATCATCATTTCTTCCAGTAGCTTTAGCTTGTCTACATTCAAGAGTAAGTTTCAGAGTGTCTTCTCACATGCATCCTGGTCATTTTAATGACCTTTTGCTTTCTTCCTTTATGATGTTCTAATGACATCCCACAACTCTTCTGGTCTCCATTCATTAGTGTTTAATGCATCAAATCTGTTCTTGACCTGGTCTCTAAATTCCAGTGGAATATACTCAAGATCACATATGGACTCTCGTGGATTTATATCAATTTTGTCTACTTCAACCAGAATGTGTATCTGAGCAATTGCTGATCTATCTGCCCCTGGCCTTGTTTTGGCTAATGATACCGAGTACCGAGCTTCTCCAATGTCTCTTCCCAAGATACAGTCAATTCAATTCCTGTGTATTCCATCTGGCGACAGCCATCATGTGATCTCCAGCATCATTTCTATCATCAAAGCTATATTCTCTAAGCACTGAACCTTTCTCTTTGTTTCCAACTTTTGCATTCCAATTATTAGTAATAGCGCATCTTGCTTACATGTTTGATTTCAGATTGATGAAATTAGAAAAATTCCTCCATATCATCATCTTGGAGTTTAGTGATTAGAGTGTAAATTTGAGTAATACTGTTAGTAACAGGTCTTCCTTATAGGCGTACGTATATTATCTTATCACAGCTTTGTACTTCAAAGACAAATCTTGAAATGCTTTTTTTTACAGCGAATGCGACACAATTCCCCTTCAATTTGTTATTTCAAGCATAGAAATATTCTTCTCCAACACCATAATTCAAAATAATCATCAGATACAAAATGGTCAATACCAGTATAATGTTCACTAATGCCTAGGATATCAATCTTTACATGCTCCATTTCATTTTTGACAACGTCCAATTTTCCTAGAATCATACTTAGTATATACCTCACATTCTGATTATTAGTGGATGTTTGCCATCGATTATCTTTTTGAGGTGTGCCCCATCAGCAAATGAAGGTCCCGAAAGCTTTGCTCCATCCACATCATTAAAGTCAACTCTTCTCAAGGACGGAGGTCATCTCCAACCAAACTCTAAGTGCCTTCCAACCTGCAAGATTCATCTCCCAAGGCTGTATTAATTTTCAAAACCTTGTAAGTAGCAGTGGAGTTTAGCTATTTTATGGATTATGTTATTCTGCTCTAAAAATGTTATACTAATTTATTGCCAGAAACAGTATAGATCAAACTACAGCCCAAGCAACTGTTTTGTAAGTAGTTTCACAGACATGCTAATTCCTTCCTAATCGTGTCAATGGCGGCTCCGGTGTGGCAAGGGCCAAACTGAGGAGTAGTCTACAAAGCCTAAAAGAAGTCATCTGGCCCTTCAAGGAAAACTGTGTTGAAGCTCACTACAGATTAATTCATATTACATTAGGATATTCTGACCTTATTGCTGTTGTTGTTAGGTTCCTTCAAGTCAGTTCCTATTCATAGCAACCTTATGCACAACAAAATGAAACACTTCCCGGTCCCAGAGTCCCACGCCTTCTCACATTCATTAAGCTTGAGATCACTGCTGCTGCCACTGTGCCAATCCATTGCTTTGGGGTCTTCCTCGTCTCTGCTGACCCTCCACTTTACCAAGCATAATGTCCTTCTCTAGGGACGGGTCCCTCCCAATAATATATCTGAAGTATGAGAGATGAAGTTTCACCATACTGGCTTCTAAGGAGCATTCTGGCTTCTTTACTTCTTCTAACACAGATTTGTTTGTTCTTTTGAGAGTCCACAGTACTTTTAATATTCTTCCCAAACACCATAACTCAAACGCATCAATTCTTCTATGGTCTTCCTTATTCATTGTCCAATTTTCAAATGTATAGGAGGCTACTGAAAATACCATGGCTTGGGTCAGGTGCACCTTAGTCCTCTAAACAACAGCCTTGTTCTTGAACATTTTAAAGAGGTCTCGTGCAGCAAGTCTGCCTAACACAATACATCATTTGATTTCTTGACTGCTGCTTCTGAGTGTTAATAATGGATCCAAGCAAAATGAAATCCCTGACAACTTCAGTCTTTTCTCCGTTTATCATGATGTTATTTATTGATCCAATGGTGAGGATTTTTGTTTTCCTTGCAGTACAATACATACTGAAGGCTGTGGTCTCTGATCTTCATTGGTAAGAATTTCCAAAAAGTTCATGGAAAAATCCCACTATCTTTTAATTCTGTTTTTCCACTGGATAAATGAGCTATGAGCTGACATGAAGCTATGAGAAGCAATGAATTCTCTAAATGAGAAACTGAAAACCTAAGGCAAAAAGGTCTTATATGAGATCAGATTGATTTAAAGCACACCTTTAAAGAATCCCAAATGAATCAAGATAATTTAGAGCTTAAATACACAGATTCTTAAGTTAGAATTCCCCACTGGACCACTAGCACTGTAACCCTAGACAGGTAACTGTTAGCTATCCAAGCTTCAGTTCAGGTAAAATGGGAAAATGCTATCTTCCTTGCAGAATTAGGACTGAGTGAGATAACACAGTAGCAATATTTGACATTACTGAGTGCTTACCTAAATACCTACACCAATACAATTGGTATCCCAAATGTACATACACAAAGATCCTAGCTCACAAAGGGATATCAAGTAGAGAGGGCAGTTACTGGGTCCCACCAAAGTGGCCCAAAGTGCAGATGGGGATGGCTCTGCACAGGGCACTGAGCACATGCTAACAAAATGGATTTCTCACATTACCCAAGTACCTCTCGGAGTCTTGGTCACAGTGGTATTTTCAGACCCTGAGACAAAAGCGCAACTTGGAAGAGATTCTGGTCACCCAGGAGAGCAACAAAAGCAACAATTAGTGACAAAGCATCACTGGAGCATTAGAGTGTGCCTGTTTCCAACCTTTGCAAATAGTACTTTTCCATTCTCATTAGTTACAGGCTGCCAGGAAATCTTAGTTGTGAACAGAATGAACAAAGGCTGGAAACACAGTCCTACTATTTATAAAGCTTTGGCATTCGCCAATGTGATCCTCCCAAGCAGTCCTCTTTGTACCTATAAATGGGCTTCAGGCCCTCTTCCCAGGGCTGTGCTAAGAGGGGCAGCCCCGTGCAGCCCAGCCCTAGCCCAGCGGCCAGCCATCCTGGGCCCTCCAATGGCCCTCCAATGCCGTGGGGTCACAGGCACAGAATCATGGGCTTTGTTTCCTTGGCTCTGACTTTACAAGGGCATAGCAGACTACTCTACAGATTACATTAGCATCTACATTACTTTGGAGTAGCTGGGTAGTACAAAAGGTTAATGCACTTGGCTGTAACAGAAAGATGGGAGGTTCTAGTCCATTTAGAGGCAACTCAGAAGAAAGACTTGGTAAACTACTTCTGAAAAAATGAGTCAGTGGAAACCCCAAAGAACACAGTTCTACTCTGATACATGGGGGTGTCATGAGTCAGAGGTGACTCTGGGTTGAGTCAACTGGTTTGAAGATGACAACTGGTTTACTTTGTTTTTATTGCCTCCCCTAAAAAAATGTTTCAGAGGAAAACTCTTTGCTGTGTATGTAAAATTGAATTCCTACACTATTCTCTTTTTAACTAACAGAAATGCACTATCAAACATAACTACCTGATTAGGCCAAACACCAGACAAAATAAGTCAATAGCACAATGCCTTAGAAATCCAGCTGCTTTTAGTAATGTAGGAATTCTTTGTAGGGAGTTAGATACAGACCTTTCTATAAGCATTGTTGTTGTTGTTATGTGCCGTGGAGTCGATTCCGACTCATAGCGACCCTGTACAGGGTTTCCAAGGCTGTAAATCTTTACGGGAGCAGAAAGCCTCATCTTTCTCCCGCGGAACAGCTGGTGGTTTCGAACTACTGACCTTGTGGCTCGCAGTCCAATTCATAACCACTACGCTATCTAGAAGCATAGTCACAACAAAAGAGTAATTGTCAAAAAGTCACCTTTGGCTGGAGAACGTTCAGACAGCAGCACATTTATTAGGCTGCTGAGGAAACATAAGCAAGTTCTTGACTTTTAAAACACAGAGATACTTTGCTATGACACAACTTCATTTACCAGGGAGACAGGCATTAATTCACAGACCGTTAGGCTTGGAAGCGGCCTGAAATTTATTTGGCACTGTAGGATAAGCACTGGGCTGTTAACCAAAAGGATGGCAGTTCAAACCTACCAGTCCCTCCTCTGAAACCCCTATGAGCCAGAACCCACTCAGCAGGACATAACAACAACACAACCTCTACGTGGTTAAGAGCCTGGGGTTCTGAGTTAGAAAGCTGTTAACGACTTGTTTTTAAAGGACGGAAACAAGCAGTTCTGTCCTTCATAAAATACCCTAACAAAGGTCTTTCTCGGGAGTTTCTCATCGGGACAGAAGCGATAGGTTTTACCCTTTTTTGTTTAGGTCACATTCAAAACCCCAGACGGCCTTGGGCAAGGGTCCAAGTTCAAATGGAGGCCCAGCACGCCATCCCCTTGATACACAGCAAGGGCCACAGGGGGATGGTTCCAGGAGCCAGGACCTCCGGAAACTCCTCCAGGCCTCAATGCCATGTCACAGCTAGAGTAAGCAGGCTCCCAGAGGAAGAGGGCCAGTCCCAAGTCAGACCCTCGGTGGCTACACAGAAATCCAGGCCTTGCCTCCCAGGAGCTCAGTGTCCCTGCCAGTGACCACCCTGCTGCTTCTCTGGCACCTTGGGAGCATGCCTCCCTTGCCAGAGCAAACAGGCATTTTCCAACGCCAGCCAGCATGTTGCTGATACTTCTCACATTTGACCTTAATTCCTCCCCTGGTTTCCTGCGCTGCACTCTCATCTGCCCCAATTTTAAGAGTCCAGCACGCAGAAATTGGAATTAATTACCCGGTCTCTGGAGCACACAGAACGAAGCTGCCGTTCAGTAAATATTAGCATAAACAGTAACGACACTTCCAAGAGCCACTGCTCTGTTGCTGTGATTTTATTAGTGTGCTGACACTAACAGAAGAAAAGGAAGAAATTGTGATTGTTCTCCACATCAAAGGATTCTCTCATCACTGTGCCTGCATGGCATGCAAGCTATGTGGAGAGGTATTCAGCTACAGTGATTTCTGCCTTGCACTTAATCGATAAGCAACAATGCCAGACTTTTCAACTCTGCTGATACTTGCAAGTGCCTCTTCAGTTTCCTTGACCTCAAGTCTCATCATCCTGAGTCTCACTCGGAACCACAGGTGTACCAGAGCGAATTATTAACATTAGTTAGGAACAAACCTCTGTTATTATAAGCCATTAAGATTGGGGGGAAAAGTCAAGAGCAAGAGAGATAGCTCCGTCACCCACACAGATGTGGGGCTTCAGGCTATGGGAGTGGATGAACTCTCCAAGGGAGAAAACTGTAGACAGAAGAAAGAAAAGGGCTGATTATAGATATAATCTTGAGTACACCCACATAAGGGGTAGAAAGAAGACAAGCCAGAGAAAGATGCTGAAAGAATAATCACTGGGGAAGGAAGGAAGAGTCAGGGAAATACAGAAGCCAAACGTGTGTTTCACAGGAAAAGGGCCATCAAACAACGTCAAATCTTAGAGAAGACTGAAAAGCTGAAGACCAAGGAAAGACCACTGACTCAAACACCCAGGAAGTTGCCAATTACTTGTAAGAGAGCCACTGTTTTGCACTGAAAAGGCAGAAATCAAATTAAAGGCAGTTACTATATGAGTGGAAGACAAGGATTAGGTAGGCGTGAAGGACAAATAAGATGATCAGGCAGCAAAACGCAAAGGAATAACATGCTCAAGATAGAACATGATCAGGGAAGAGATATTCAGGATAAGAGGGACTTACTATGTATACCAAGTCCAACCCAGGAGGAACGCAAAGGGGGAAATGCTTACAAGTAAACATACGGTGCTCAAACACCTGGACAGCAACGTGGAAAACAATGAACTTTTAGTCATTAGAACTTTGAGACTTTAGTCTGAGGACTAAGGTGCACCTGACCCAAGCCATGGTATTTTCAATCACCTCCTATGCATGTGAAAGTTGGACAGTGAATAAGGAAGACTGTAGCAGAACTGATGCTTTTGAGCTGAGCTCCTGGAGAAGAAGATTAAAAGAACCATGGCCTGCCAGGAGAACAAGCACATCCATATTGGCAGAAGTACAGCCAGGAGGCCAGGATGGTTAAGACTTTGTTTCTCATACGTTGATCATGTTTTCAGAAGGGACCAGTCCCTGGAGAAGGACATCATGCATAGAACAGCGAAGGGACAGCTAAAAAGAGAAAAACCCAATGAGATGGGTTGGTACAGCGGCAGAAGCAACGGGCACAAGTGTAACAGCAACCGTACGGATGGTGCAGGGTGCGAGCATGCTTCATGCTGTTGTGTACGGGCTTGCTCTCAGTGAGAATCAACCTAAGGGCACCTAAAAACAACGATGGAAAGGACTGTGATCCTGTAGCTGCTAGACGAGGTCCAGAAACTGCAATGGCTCCATCCCGAGTCCAGGTCGGGGTCAACTGGAGAAACCTCTTGGCACCAGCAGCTCCACAGAGGACCATTCCAACAGAGAACAACTGCAGCATGGAAAGCTAGCCCAGGTGAGGTCAACAGCAGTCCTGACAATGGGGATGACAGAGCAAACGAAAGGGTGCAGCAGGTCAACGTACAGAAACTTACCATCAAAGGATCTGGAAAAGGAGAGCGACTTCTTCTATTTGCCAGAATGAAGGCAGAAGAGTCTGGGCAACCTCCATGCTGTAGAGGAAGGCTTTGTGAGACTTGATGAAGGGGCCCACAAGGGAAAAAGACAAGTATAAGCAACCTAGACCAGCAGAGTATTATCAGAATTCTTTTCTCCAAATCATGTGTCTAACTGTAAAATACTCCATTTTATCATACGAAGAGCAGTCACCGGTTTCTTTTCATAAGTAAAACAGTATCTCTTCTTAAAGCCACACTCTGCAGAAGTTTCACTCCCTAAGATTGAGTTAGAACCTTTCCCCTCATAACAGAGCAGTAATAACATCTAGTTTGCTCACCTGGAGTCCTGGTGTGGCGCTGCAGGATAAGCACTGGACTTCTAACTACAAGGTTGGTGGTTCAAACCCACCAGCTGCTCCTCAGAAGCTCTATACAGGGTCTCTAGGAGTTTGAATCAACTCAATGACACTTAACAACAAACTGGCTCACCTAGAAAACAAAGAGGGGAATCCTAAGGCTCACCAAAGTGGGCTGTTGAAGAAAGTGCAAGTAGAGAAATGTAAAAACTGAATTAAATGTTAAGATATTGTCAAGTCTTGGCAGAGAACACTGAATAAATAAATGCCTTGTGCACAGAGCTAGATGACAGCATGAACAGTCTCACGCCCTGAACCCCCTCAACTATTACAGGAAACAAAACAAACAATGAAATTGTCAATGGCCTCAGAACTCCCAATATTTTACAGAGTAACGGAAGATCAAAGGGAACACTCTTTCAAGGAAAAGCTAACAACCCATCTAGGGACAGCAGAAATCTACAGGGCATCCTCACCAGTTGTCCTGAAAAACACAAGACCATCTAGGGGTGACAGCAGCTGGGGTGAAGGGCAGCGAGGCTCAGTGTTTCCAGTCAAGCTCCAGGGAGGGTACCAGAAGCAGAAGGGCCTCTCAGACCCAGAAAGGACACCTTAGCACAAGGGAACCTGGTGCCCATGAGTTCTGAGAGGCAATGGCTACAGAACGCAGTGGAACTTGGACCCAGTGAGGATGCAGCGTGCAGCAAAGCTTAAGAACGCAGTCCTAGAAGAGACCACCTTGGTACACCACAAATCTGGAGCTGTGTGTGTCCAGTGAGACCCAAGCCCAACCAATAAACAGCTGGTAACATAGTGGTTACGACTTGGGCTGCGAACCTTAAGGTCAGCAGTTCAAAACTACCAGCTGTTCCACAGGAAAAAGATGAGACTTTCTGCTCCCATAAAGATTTACAGCCTTGGAAACCCTCTACAGGGTCACTTTGAGTCAGAACCGACTCCACGGCACATAACAACAACAACAACAGTGCGGTCCTGGTGTGGCCTCCAGGTTAATGTGCTGAACTGCAAAGTCAGTTTGAACTGCAAGGTTGGTCTCACCAGCCACTCCTCAGAAACCCTATACAGGGTTGCTATGGGTGGGAACCAACTCTACTGTACATAACAACAAGTGAAGAGACCAGAATGTGGTGGCTTGGTACAATAAGCACCAGATTATAAACCACAAGATCAGTGGTTCAAGTCCACCAGAAGCTTCATGGGAGAAAGATGAGGCTTTCTGCTCCCATAAAATGTTACAGCCTTGGAAACCCTAACCAGGGTTGCTATGAGTTGGAAGCAAAACAAGTGAAGGCACGTCAGTCAGAAAATCATCGATGAGCAGATCTACAAAGGGCTTTGTGGGCTCCCCAACAATTTAAACATCATAACAAAGACGTAACACAGAGCAAACACACTGCCAAAACCAATGACTTCAGCACTCTGGAACCTGCTCAAGAGTTCTGTCAGCTAACTGAAAGCAAAGTGTCATTAATCAAATGAAATGGCTCCTTTCCCCTTCCCTTTCCTTTCTAGTGTCTATGTTTTCTGTTTGCTGCCTCCCACTCTCTCGATGAAAAACAGAGAATGAGCTTATTAGGGCAAAGAGAAAAACAACCAAGTTTAATTTCACCAGTGGTCTGATAGTTCAAACTTCAAATATCTTTCTGGAGGGAACCAGAAAACCAGATCCTCAGGTAAAAAGAGCCACCATCAGTCTGCAAGGCAGGAAACGCTCTGTCTACAACGCTTCATGAAGACCCTTCTCCCTGCCCCAGCCAGCCCAAGGGAAGCACAAACAGCCTATGGCTCCCTCTCAGAAGACACAAGTGGGCACAAGCCCTGAGAACCGCTGAATCAGTACAAAACTCTTCAAGAAAAGAGCACCCTCTAGTGGATTTGGGGGGAAAGAGAGGCAACGCGGGGCAAAAGAAAATATAAAATCCTAGCGCCTGGGAAAAGAGAAGATTCTAACAATAAAATACTCAAATGCCACTGGACAAATAAAAAACATTGTAAGAGAGATATGATGACAAGAGGAAATGGCCCCATTTAAAAAAAAAAAATCATGAAAAGTGGAAAATTAGTCCTATAGAACCCAAATTCATAGGAAAAATAGGTCTCTGTGGTGCTGTAGGATAAAACTGAGGGGGTCATCTTCAGACACTCTATGTGACAATATTCTGGTGCTCTTCATCATGTTTCAATATTCAATAATATCGTGTTGACAGTGTTCCACTGCTATCCATAAGGTTTTCAGTGACTAAACATTCGGAAGTAGTCCGTCTCTCCTTCTTCCTAGTCTGTCTTCATCTGGAAACTCAGCTGAAACCTGTCCACTGTTGGTGACCCCACTGGTATTTAAAATACCAGTGGCATAGCTTCCAGAATCACAGCAACCCACAAGTCACCACAGTACGACAAACTGACAGATGAGTGGTGGAGAAAAGTTGGAGTTCATCAAAAATGAAATGGAACACATGGTGGAGGAAAGTTAGAGGTCATCAAAAATGCAATGGAACACATAAAGATAGACATCCTAAGATGCAGTGAGCCAAAATGGACTGGTATTGGCAATTCTGAATTAGACAATCATATGGTTTACTGTGCCAGGAATGACAGATTGAAGAGGAATGGTGAAACATTCATTATTAAAAAGAACTTTTCAAGATTTATCTTGAGCTACAATGCTATCTGTAATAGGATAATATCCATAGGCTACAAGTTAATACCACTATTAACAGAATTTACAAACTACTAAAGCCAATGATAATGAAATTGAAGGATTTTACCAACTGAATTTGATTAAACATGCAACCAAGATGCACTAATAATTACTGGTGATTGAAATGTGAAAGTTGGAAACAAAAAGGAAGGATCAGTAGTAGTTGGAAATTAGGGCCTTCGAGACAGAAATGATGCTAGAGATCACAGGACAGAATTTTACAAGCCCAACAACTTATCCATTCCAAATATCTTTTTCAACAATTTAAAAGGCAACTATCCACATGAACTTCACCAGATTGAATACACAGGAATCAAAGTGACTACAGCTGTGAGAAAAGACAATGTTGGAATTCAATGTCATCAGCCAAAACAAAGTAAGGGATGAACGTGGAACCAATCATCAACTGCTCATACACAAGTTCAGGCTGAAGAAAAATTAAAACAAGTCCACAAAAGTAATAATATGATCTTAAACATATCCCACCTGAATTAAAAGACCATCTCAAGAACAGATTTGACACAGTAAACGTTAATGACTGAAGACCAGAAGAGCTATGGGAGGAAATCATGATCATCATACAGGAAGAAAGCAAAAGGTCATTAAAAAGACAGACAGAAAGAAAAGACCAAAATGGATGTCAGAAGAGACTGAAACTTGCTCTTGAGAGTAGAGACGCTAAAGGGACTGAAAAATATGATGCTGTGAAAGAGTAAATAGAATTATACTTTTCAACTGAGATTTTTTTTTAAATAAGTTATGGTTTTTTATCAGCCTTTAAGTGTAACAAAGTTGTCACTCATCAAAGGAGCTGAACAGAAAATCATAAAGGGCAGTTGAAGAAGTAAAATATTATAATGAAAACTGCAGACATTGAGTTAGATAACCTAAAGGGAAGAACACACTAAACATTTCTTCAGCTGAAAGAATGGAAGAAAAAATTCCAGCCTTGAGTTGCAACGCTGAAGATTCTATGGGAAAATACTAAATGATACAGAAAACATTAAAAGAAGATGAAAAGAGTACACACTCACCTACACCAAGAAATCTAGAAGACAGCTACCTACACCTGGTCAGCTAATTGGAAAAGATACATATCTATGCTCATTCCAAAAAAAAGGTAACCCAACAGAATGCGGAAATCACCCAACATGCAAGTAAAATTTTGCTGAAGACATCTGAAAACTGGTTGTAGCAGTACGACAGGAAGCTACCGGAAATTCAAGCGGGATTCAAAAGAGTATGTGAAACAAAGGCTATCGCTGCTGATATCAGATGGATCTTGGCTGAAAGCAGAAAATACCAAAAAGATGTTTACTTGTGCCTTACTGACTACGTAAAGTCATTTGACGTGAATTACAATCACCTATGAATACCACTGCAAAGAATGGGGATTCCTGAACACTTCGCTGTGCTCAAGAAGAAACTGTACACAAAGCAAAAGACAGTTGTTCAAACAAAACAAGGGGATACTGAATGGTTTAGAATTAAGAAAGGTGTGTGTCAGGGTTGTATCCTTTCACCATACTTATTCAACCTATTTGCTGAGCAAATAATCCAAGAAACAGGATTATATGAAGAAGAATGTGGAATCAGGATAGGATGACAACTCAAAGACTTGAAATACTTATTGAGAATATCAAGGACCACAGCCTTCAGCATGGATTGCACTGTAATATTAAGAAAACAAAAATCCTCACAACTGGACCAATAACTTCATGATAAACAGAGAAAAAATTGAAGTTTTCTAAGATTTTATTTTGTTGGGTTCTACACCAATGCTCATGAAGAATATGCAGCCATCAAGAAATCAACCAACATACTGACTTAGGCAAATCTGCTGCAAAGATCTCTTTAAATTGTTAAAGAGCAAAGATGTCACTTTCAGGACTAAGGTGTGCCTGATCCAAGTCATGGTATATTTCAGTTACATGTTATGCTATGAGTTAGATTATGAGTAAGGAAGACCATAAAAGAATAGATGCATTTGAGTTATAGTACTGGAGAATACTGAAAGTACCATAGACTGCCAGAAGAACAAACAAATCTGTCTTGGAAGATGTAGAGCCTTAATGCTCCCTAGAAGTGAGAACGGTGAGACTTCATCTTTTGTGTTTTGAACACGTTGTTATGAGAAACCAACTCCTAGAGAAGGACATCATACTTTAAAAAGAGGGGGACCACTAAAAAAGAGGAAGACACCCCCCAACGAGATGAACTGGCACAGTGGTAGCAACACTGGACTTAAACATATCATTTGTGAGGATGGCACAGGGCTGGGCAGCGTTTCATTCTGCTGTGCACCACACTGCTATAGGTCAAAACCAAAAGAAACAAGCAACTAACAACAGGGGCAGGAGAGAAGGGAAGAGTGGAGGTTACTGCTTTCAGTTTATAGTGACAGCAAAACTGCACTGACTAAAAGTAGGGCTGTTATATGTGCTGCCCATGAGCTGCATACCTGTAAAAAGGGGAACTGCTTAAAGTCGTGTGAGACAGACTCACAAGAATGAAAGAATGAAGAAAGACAGAGAGGGAGGAGCTGCGCTCCCTTTAGTGTGGCGGCTCAGGTAATTGGCCTGACACCATCTTCAGTGCTCCTTGCTGTACCCCTAGCTCACTGTGGTATGTCTGGAGTCATGCTACCCGCGTACAAGTGGTCTACGTTTGCCTGGAACAAGAGGAGGAGGAGGAATGGTGCAGAAGAGCAGCGAGTCCTGTCTGCCTTCCTCTGGCTCCACCGGGGGAGGAGAATCAAACTCAAAGGCAGCCCCAGACGGATTCCTAGGAGGATGAGGTCAGAGGTGCCTCCAGCCTATATCCTTCTCTACCCTATTCTGACACCAACCAGCTCTCTCCCCACAGCACTCTCTGCTTCACATCTGGGTTTGGTAATCCATTGCAAAGGACACACACACAGACCATACTCCTAATACTCAGATTATGGGGTTTATTAGGGAAGTGAACAGGGCACAATTCAGGATCAGAAACCACTCCGGACACAGCAGTCAGGAGCGCCTCTTCTCTGAAGCTCTGCGGGCACACCTGTCTTCCATCCCTCTGCCACGTGGCTCCTTGGCTTCTGCCCTGCTCCATTAGGTCTGTAAATGTGCAAAGGGCACCGTAAGCCAGTGTCCTGCCTACAGGAGCTCACCTGTACTGGGTCCATGCTGCCTCTCCATTATCACCTCTACTACCACCTCTATTGCTTGTCTGAGATGTCACTGCCAGTTTTCCCCCAATCCATGGGTTCTCTTTTTATTATTCTGGTGAAATGTTTGATGCACATAAATGTCTATTAGGAGGTCCTAGTCATGTATTTTGTCTTCTGCTGTTTACGTGTTATTGTCAGTTTGATAGTCTATTTACGCCATATATCAGAGTCTCTCAATTTGCCCCGACTTTTTCATTGATGATCTTTATAATTCTAGGTTTTATATGTAGGTCTATAATCCACGCTGAGTTCATTTTTGTGTATGTTGTGAAATACGGGTGTTGTTTCGTTCTTCTGAAAATGGATTTTCAGTTTTGTCAGCACCATTTACTGAAAGGACTATCTCTTACCCATTTAATGAGTCTAGGCCCTCTGTCGAAGATCAACTGACAAAGGATTTACTTCTGGATTCTCAATTCTGTTCCGCTGACCTATGGGCCATGCATTGTTAACAGCATCCAGCTGTTTTGACTATTGTGGCTGTGTAGTATATTTTGAAAATGGGAAGTAATTAGTCTCCTGCTTCGTCCTTCTTTTTCAGTAAGGCTTTGATTACCCATGGTCTCTTTCCTTTCCATAAAAGTTAGTGATTAGTTTTCCCATCTCTTCAAATAATAGCACTGACATTAGATATGGATTACATATGGAATCTACAGATTTTGTATGTACAGCATCATATCATCAGCAAATACAGCTTTACTTCTTCTTTATAAATTGAATGTGTTTAAAGTTCCTTCTTTGTCTTAGAGCTCTGGCTAAGACTTGCAGCACAACACTGAATAGGAGTGGGGAGAGAAGGGCATCCTTGTCTGGTTCCTGTCCACAGTGGAAAGGCTTTCCGTTTCTCTCCACTGGGAGGAATGCTGGCTTGCTGTTAGTTTTCATTCTGGCTATGCTGGCTGTGTTCTTAATTATGTTGACGAATTTCCCTTCTACTCCTATTTTGTTGAGTGTTTTTTTAGTCAGGAATGAATGTTGGATTTTTTCAAATGCTTTTTCTGCATCAGTTGATACAATCGTGAAGGATTTTTTCCTTTATGTGGTAGATAACATTGGTTGCTTTTATGACACTTGATATGAATCTCACTTAGTCGTGACGGTTTGTTTGGTTTTTGTTGTTGTTTTGATATGTTGGATTCTATTGGCTAGAAATTTTTTTTGATGTTTTTTGCATCTACGTTCATGAGGGATATTGGTCTATAATTTTCATTTTTAGTGAATTCTTTCCCTGATTTTGGTATCCAAAATTAATTCCTTTTCTGTATTTTAGAACAGCTTGAATGGAATTGGTGTCAGTTCCTCTTTGAATGTCTAGTAGAATTCATCAGTAAAGTCATCTGGGCCTGGAATTTTATTAGTTGGGAGTCTTTTAATTACTTGATAAATTTCTTCTTTGGTTATAGGTCTTTTCAAGTTTTCTACATCAGTCCTCATTAGTTTAGGTAAGTGCTGTGTTTCTAGAAATGCGTCCATGTCTTCCAGACTGTCAAATTTGTTAAGAGTACAATTCTTCGTACGATCCTGTTACCCTTTTTATTTCCATTGGTTGTTGTGGTGGCACCTACAATATTTCTTATTCGTGTTTTCTGTACGGTCTCCTTTTCTTTTGCCATATTTGCCAATGGTTTATTGATTTGGGGGATACTTTCAAAGAACCAACTTCTTGTCTTGTTCATTCTTTCCACTGTCTCTATTTTCTAATTCATTTATTTCTGCTGAAACCTTTGTTGGGCCTGCTCTTCTGGTGCTGTGCCTTCCTTAACCTTTGGAGATACTGGGTTAAGGTGCTGACTGGGTTCTTTCTTCTCTTTGGATGCATGCCCTTAGTGCTGGAAATTGCTAAGCACTGCTTTTGTTGGGTCACAAAGGCTTTCTATGTTGTGTATTCATTCTGGCTCAATTCTAAAAAATTTATTTCATGTTTTTATTTGTTCTATTGCCCAGTAGCTTTTAAGTAGGGTATTATTCAGTTTCCATGGATTTGACTTTTGTCCCCTTGATATTCCTGTTGTTGAGTTCTAATGTTATAGTGTAGTAATCTGGGAAGAAGCTTCATAGTATTTTGTTTTCCAATTAATTGAGGTTTGCTTTGTGGCCTTAACATACGCTCTATTCTCGAGAATATTCCATGTGTACTGGAAACGAATGTATATTGTGTTGTTGTTGGGCTGAGTACTCTGTGTAAGTCTATGAGGTCAAGTTGGTTGATTTTGTTTAGTTCTTTAGTTATCTTCCTTGAGTTTTTTCTAGTTGTTCTGGTCCTTTATCCAAAACGGTATATTAAAATTTCATATTATTATTGTAGTCTATTTCTTCAGTTCTATTAGAGTTGATGTGTTTTGAGGTCTTTCATTGGGAGCTTAGATATTTATTATGGATCTATCTTATTTAATTGGCCCTTTAATCATGGCCATTTTTTTGTCCCTCATGATGGTTTTTGCCATAAAGTCTACTTTATCAGAAATTAATATTGTCACAGTCTTGCTCATTTTTGATCTTTAGCTTCTTTACTCCCCTCATCCTTTGATTTTTAGTCTACTTTTGTCTTCATGTGTATGGTATCTCTTGTAGACAGCATATTGAAGGATTCTATTTTCTTATGCTGCTGCTCTCTATCTGCTTCTTGACTGGTGCATTTAATCCATTCACATTCAGGGCAATTGTCGTTAGGTAGGAACTGATGTCATTTTGCTCTGTGTGTGTATGTGTGTGTGTGTTTGTTTTTTCAGTTGCTTTTGTTAACTTTTGGAGGTGTTTCTAGTTTCTTTATTTCATATAAACTTCTGCACTGAGTTCATTTTGTTTCTAGGTTTTCTTTTCGGTTTCTTTGATGTTGTTTTTTTGTTTTTTTAAGTTTTTATTGTGAACTGATAGTTTACATGGGAGAACATCGGCTTTACATCATCGTTTCATTGCAATGATTACAATCTCCTCAGGGCATCATCATTCAACAATATTTGGTTCCATTCCCTCTGGTTTTAGTTGGTTTTTTTTTTTTTTGGCAGGTGAGTGGAGGTGTTCACAAAAACACTCAGGAATAGATAGTAATTTAAACAACCAAAGGGCCACATTTTGCAAGCCTGCTCATTGATGTTGTTTTAATGTTTACTAAATCTTTCTGATTTTCCTCTTTTATTTTGATGTGAAGGTGTATTCTTTCAGGTTACTCTGCAATTCACTGAATTTTTTGCCACTTAAAAGTCAATTTTATCTCAAAACCTATTTGACCTCCTCACTATTTAGAGGTTCTGTATCTACGCTATTCCTTCATTTTGCTTTGCAGTTGACTGACTTTATTATAAATTGTTATCTCTGGTTCCCTTATTTTCAGTCTTTTAGGATTGCTTTACTTTGGATACTTCTATATCAAGGAGTCCTGGTATGGCGCTGTCGGTTAATGCGCCAGACTGCAAAGCCGTTTAAACTGCAAGTTGGTGGTTCGAGCACCTCGGAAACACCATACAGGGTCGCTATGGGTCAGAACCAACTCGACAGCACTTCACAACAACACCGAGTTCTGGCTGGTGTTGTCATGTATGTTAATCTCAGGTTGCTGTTGGCTGTTGCTGGCTCTTAGTCCAAAGAATACCTTTTATAAACAACTTTTATAATCAGACCAACTTTATAAATAACTTCTTTATAAAGTTGGTCTGATTATTACAATTCACTTTAATTTCTGTTTATCTGAGACTGTCCTAATTTCACTGTTGTATTTGAGGGACAGCTTTGCTAGGTAGATAATCTCTAGGTTGGAAATTTTTTTCTTTCAGAGTGCTGCATATGCCATCCTATTACCTGCATGATTTCTGCTAAGAAATCAGAGCTTAGTCTTATTGGTTCTCCTTTGTAGGTAACTTTTCTTCTTTCCCAAGCTGCTCTCCAGATCCTTTCCTTGTCTTTGGTTTTGGAACATTTGATTATGGTGATTTTCCTTTGGGATCTAGCCTGTTTGGGGTTCATTTAGCTTCTTGAATAGTTATCTACTGGTATTTCATGATGTCAGGGAAACGTTCTTTCAGCAAGTTTGCAACAATTTTCTCCCTGTTTTTTATCGTCCTTTCCTGTTTTGAAATTCCAATCACCTGTAAGCTATTACACTCTTCAAGGTGTCCCACACTACTGTTAGGCTTTCTTTGGATTTTTTCACTAATTGTCCTTCACGTTCACCAATTTGGGCTTCTACTGCTTTGAGTGTCCTCCTCTGCCCTGTCCACATGCTTTCTACTTCCAAAATCTGAGCACTAATCTTCTGCATTTCTAATAGCAGGTTTTCTGTTGTTTCGAATTTTATTTGTTCTTGTTGTATTTTCCTGTCTTCTTGTAAAATTTTTTCTGTGTTCTCCTTGCTTTCCTCGATCCACTGATGGTACCTAAATATCATTCTTTGATTTCTTTCTCAAGTAGATCATTATCTTTACTTCCTCAGAGATTTTTCTGCCTCTGCCTTTTTTTTCTGCCTCTCTGGTTGCTTTATGTGACCTAAAACAGCTCACATGATACCACTGTGTTTGCATTTGGCTGATGAACGTGTGTGCACCTCGGTTTCAGGTGGTTTGGCGGGTGCTGGCTGCTGGCTGGCATTGACCAGGTGGTACAGGAGCGGGCACTGGCTCTTTCCTAGTGGACACGGTTGCTGTCTCCTGTTGGGTGGGACAAGAACAGAAACACACAAGGAAACATAAAAGAACAAGCAAACAACAGGAGAAACAGAACAGCATACAGGAGAAAAAAGAAACAAAGCCAGGCAGTGACAAGAAAAAGAGAAAACAAGGAAAATACAGTTGTACAAGAAAAATTACATACAGGACAGTAATTATTTATTATGGCCCTTCTAGCCACATTTCTCTGTTTTGTGGAATACTGCAAACACTGGCCTCTCTGCCTGTGCTTCCAGACCCAGTGTCAAATCAGTGGCTAAGGACTAAAGGTGGGGTGGTGCTGTGCGCCAATGCGCCAGACCGCAAAGTCATTTGAATTGCAAGGTCGGCGGTTCAAGCTCACCAGATGCTCCTTGGAAACCCATACAGGGTCGCTAAGAGTCAGAATGGATTCAACAGCACTTAACAACAACAAGAAGGAGCAAAATTTACTTTGGGGGCGTGGTCCGACTCAAATTTCTAAGATTACTTTGGACAAGTTCGCTCTCTTGTCCTGAATCTTACATCTGGTCCATGCCGTCTGACCCAGTTTGTGGGACTTTCGGCCCATCACCTGACCTGATTCTCCAGCTCCTGCAGCTTCATGCATCAACAGCCTGCCATCTGACCTGCTAATCTGGGTCCCTCTGCTCCTGAGACTCTGGGTGAGAAGATTCCTCCAGAATGCTCTCTGAACTGTGGATCTGGCACTCGCCAGCCTCCACAATTGTGTGAGCTGTTTCTTCTGACCACTGTGAGTTCTGTGAGACACTGCACTGTGCTGCAGAACCCTGGGACTCAAGGGCAGGGAGGGGTGATGATCGATACCAAGGACTATGGGGGTAGAACACATCCGAGAGGTCCAACAATTGGGAAAATTTTAACCTCTAACTCATAGGGACCAGCCTTCTAAAGGAAATTACTCATGCTTAAGAGAGAGAAAAGAAAAGAGAAAAAAAAGAAAACACTAAAAAAACAGAGAGACGGAACAAAGACGAGAAGACTCAAGAGCAGTACAGAGAAACTAAGTGAGAACAAGAGGGCAGAGATGAGAAACAGAAGAAAAAATTATACCATTAGTTAGAAAGGATAAAAATCAAGTGAAGGGAAAAAGAGAAAGAGGAAAAAAGAATAATAAAAACAACGAAACAATGTAAGAAAAACAGACAACAACAAATAAAGTGCAGTTATTTGAACCAAAGAGGAGAAAATTCTGGGTGGCAGGAAACTCCCGAGGCAGGTGAAGGAGGGAAATGGAGGCTGAGCCCCAGGTCTCGGGGAGCTCCTATGGACCCAGGAGGTGTCTATGTTCAGGGTACCCAATCCAGAAGTAGTTCATAGGGACCCTTCGGGGTGCTAGTTTATGTGTGTTAGAACCAGAGGGTGGCTGATTACACAGGTTCCTGCTTGTCTGAAAGCTCTACCTGGAGGCGCTGTGGGCTCAGTAGATCTGAGGGAGAGTCTACCTGAGTCTAGGTGCCAAGGGGGACAGCTAGGACCTCCTGGGACTACAGGGCTGTTATCCAGGGATGTAGGGAACAAGAATCACGCCTCTTCAGTTGCCCACGTAAATCAGCAGAGTCAGGCCATCTGTCTATATCTCCAAAGCTGCTGATAAAATCCAAGATGGCCCCTCCGTCTCCTTCTTTCTCAGCACCTGCTCCACTTTCCCCTCAGTAGGTATTGTCTCCACGTCTCTAACCTATCCTGTGATGCACAGTTTCAGGACTGTCCTGTGTGTCTGCTTCATTAGGTCTCCTGGATCTTTGTTGGAGAGAGTCTGTAGAATGTTGGCCCCATCCACCACCTTTCAGGAAGGCTCCTGGCTCTTCTTTCTCGATGGTCCTGGGATCATCTGTTCTTGCTTCTGAAATGGCTCCTTTAAAATCTAGAGGGATGGCAAAACTAACCAATGCCAGAGTTAGATTACGGTACTGGCATGATCTTGAGAATTATTGGAATTCCGGAACAAGATGAATCATACAAGACCACAGAGCAGATAGCTGAAGAGCTGCTAGAAGAAAATTTCCCTGACATCCTGAAAAATGAAAAGATAGGCATTCAAGAAGCTCAACAAACCCCAGCCCAGGAAGGATAGACCTCAAAAGAAAATCACCAAAACATACCATAATCAAGCTCTCCAAAATCAAAGACAAAGAGAGAATCCTTAAAGCAGCTAGAAAAAGACAAAGGTGAGAAGGGATAGGAAGGTGGGTAGAATGGAAATAGGAACCACAGGGAGGAAGCAGGACAACTGTTGTTGCAGGGAGGAGACTGTTAATCACTGAGATGAAACAAAGTGTATCATCTGTTGAATGTAAAGTTGATGATTTTCTCTGTAAACTTTCATCTAAGTCACAATAAAGTTTTTTAAAAGGTTTTCCCAGAGAAGAAGAGGGAAAAAAATAAGAGTAACCTGCTATAATTTGATGAACTTTACCTATACTTATGGACATAGTAGCTCAAAAAAGGGAACAAATCTTTACAGCAAGGATCATTCCTACCCCCAAAGTACAAAGGGTTGACAGCGATCGATGGGCAGCTTAGACGTTGGCTACCCAAAATGGGGTGGGGTGGGGGAGAGCTGCTATAAAGGCAAGAAGTGACTGGCTTACAAGCTTTCAAGAGTAAGCCTAGTTCCAGACAGGGCGGGGGAAGGTAGAATCACCACTGAATGATTTCCAATCGTGCCCAGGCCAGCTGAAACAACTCCACCCATGACATTTGTTGTTGTTGTTGTTGTGATGTGCCGTGGAGTCGGTTCCGACTCATAGCGACCCTGTACAGGGTTTCTGAGGCTATAAATCTTTACAGGAGCAGAAAGCCTCATCTTTCTCCCGCGGAACAGCTGGTAGTTTCAAACTGCTGACCATGAGGTTTGCAGCCCGATTTGTACACAGGGGCAAAATGATGTGCCTAATTTACTGCACCAATAGACTCTCAAACACAACTACAAAATGCATGAACAGGAGACAAAAGACTTTATCGGATGAGTATAAACAGAAGCCTATAGACTGGGACGGTAAAGTGGAGGGCCCACACAAAACAGAAAGACCCAACAAGATGGACTGACAAAGTGGTAGCAACAATGGGCTCAGACATAAGCACTGTGAGGACGGCACAGGACTGGGCACTGCTTCATTCTGTTGTGCATATGGTTGCTATGAGCCATAGCTGACTTGACAATACCCAATGCTGTGCATCAGAACTGGACTGCTAACTGCAAGGTTGGTGGTTCAAACCCACCAGCTGCTCCTTAGGAAGCCTATACAGAGTCTCTATGAGTTAGAACCAACTAGCTGACATGTAATAGCAAGAGAGACTCGGAAAAAACCCTAGGGAATAACATATTCAGTAAGGGTCTAAACTCTAAAATATATACAAAACTTCAGTAATTCAACAACAAAAAGACAAATAACCCAATTTAAAAACAGGCAAAAAGCAAGAGCAGATACTTTGCCAAAAAGGACTCTTAACTGCCAACAGACCTAAGATGCTCTCCATCACTGGTCCTCACCCACCCGCAGCCAGGGAGTTGATTCCAACTGCCAGAGCTCCTGTCCTGTGCAGGGCCTCTGAGGCTGTTAAGCCTTCCCACAGAGTAGCTGCTAGGTTTGAGCTGCTGACCTTGAATACAGTAGTTCAATTCTCACTCTTATGCTGCCAGGGAGTCAATTTTGACTCAGAGAGAACCTGATACGGTTTCCAAGGCTACAGATCTCTACGGGAGCAGAAGTCTCATCTTTTTCTTGAAGAAGCTCTGTTAAGTTTGAACCACTAACCTTGTAAGTCCAGTGCTTATCCTACAGTGCCACACCAGGATTTCTCATTAGCCATTGGTGGTGGTGGTTGTGTGCCACCAAGCTGTTCCGATTCACAGCAACCCTACACAGGATTTACAAGGCAGTAAATCTTTACGGAAGGAGAAAACCTCATCTTTTTCCCACAGAGCAACCAGTAGATTCAAACTACTGACCTTGTGGTTGGTTAGCAGCCCAGCTCCTAATCTACTACACCACCAGGGCACCTTCATTATCCATTGTTGTTGTTGTTGTTGTGAAGTGCCATCAAGTCACTTCTGACTCACAGAGACCTGCATAGGGTTTCCAAGGAGCAGCTGGTGGGTTTGAACTGCTGACCCTGTGGCTTGCAGTCCAGTGCTGATCCTACAGCGCCACACCAGGAAATGCAAATCAAAACTACAATGAATACTTATTCAAATGGCACACACACACAAAAAAAACTAACCAACAGAAAACAACAAATCCTGGTGTGGTTTTAGGAGACTGGATCCCTTATTCACTACTGTAAGGACTGTAAAATGGTACAGCTACCATGGAAAATGGTATGTGGTGTCTCCTCAAAAAGTTAGAAGTAGAAATACTTTGGGGTCCAGCAATCCCACTTTTAGGGATATACCCTAGAGATCTAACAGCAGGACCACAAATAAAAATATGCACACCTATATTCATCACTAAAGGAGGAGCTCTGGTAGCGTAGTGGTTACGAATCGGACTGCGAACCTTAAGGCCAGCAGTTCGAAACTACCAGGCGCTCCGCGGGAGAAAGATGAGGCATTCTGCTCCCGTAAAGATTTACAGCCTCGGAAACCCTGTACAGGGTTCGCTATGGGTCGAAAACGACTCGACGGCATTTAACAACAACAACAATATTCATCACTAAGGAGCTCTGGTAGCATAGTGGTTACGAATCGGGCTGTGAACAGTTCGAAACTACCAGCTGTTCCACGGGAGAAAGATGAGGCTATCTGCTCCCGTAAAGGTTTACAGCCTCAGAAGCCCTGTACAAGGTCGCTATGAGTCGGAACCGACTCCACGGCACATAACAACAACAAATGTTCATCACTACTTTATATAAAATAGTAAAAAAATGGAAGTAACCTAACTGCCCACCAATGGATGAAAGGATAAAAAAAAATGTGGTACATACGAGGTTAAGTAAAAAAGTACTGCTATAAAATCTAAGAAACCCTATCATATGAAAATATCACAATGTGTAGCTCTTGTTTCTCAGCAGCTCCTCCATCTAGGTGTACAGACTTCTAACAGCAGTGTCTCCAGCTCGCAAGCCTTCCACAGAGAATCCTGTGCTCACCTCATGCCGCTGAGTGCCTGTACAGGATTCCAAGGCTGCAAGTCTTTGCAGGAGCACACAGCCTCATCATTCTCCCAAGCAGCAGCTGGTGGACTTGAGCCAGCAACCTTGAGGTCTGCAGTCCAGTGCTTATCCTACAGGGTCGTGAAGCTCTGACATCAGACCTCATTTACATCCCACCACAGGGTGCAGTTTGGGTATCCTCAAGGGTCTCAGACAGTCTGAAGCAGCAAGATGAGGGCTATAGGGCAACCTTTTGAAATTTTCCCAAGGGAATTCTCTTATGGTAGCCCTCACAGGAGAAGACTAAGCAAGTGCTTTGTCAAGACAGAAAAAATCCCCTGGCCTTTGTCTCACCAATGCAGTTTTCTACTCTCTTCAAAGTGCTTCCCAATAAGCCATCATGATCGCCTTGTGCCCTTGGAGAAAATCTATTATGATTATCTCTTGGGAATCCCCCAAAATAGCTGCCATAACCTTCTACACTGACCTCTCTGCGTTGACTTTAACTGGCCTACCAGATCACCTCAGAATCCAGTTTTGATTGGGCCGTTTTTGAAGACACCCTGATGAGACTGAAACAAGTGTGTCCCTGAGAGAGCTTCTCTGCAGCCATCCACTGATTCAGAGACATGTTCAAACATATTTTGTTTGGAAAAAAACCACACGTGTATGAAGTGGTATCCTAGTAGCAAGACTTTTGGACTGATCTGCATCACACAATGGAATACCACACAGCCGTAAGAATAATGGTGTTGTTGCTGAGTGCCGTTGAGTCAGTTCCGACTTATAACAACCCTGTACAGAGTTGCCCAGGAGCGGCCGGGGAGGCTGAACTGCCAATCTTGCGGTTCAAATTGACCATGCAGTCCAGCGCATTAACCCGCAGAGCCACACTCAGAGTACTGATGAATTCTTGAAAATCTCATCATGTGGATTATCTAGAGGACAGTATGCTGAGTGAACTCAGGCAGTCACAGATCGACAGGCACTCTGTGATCATAGTTCTGTGAGACAAAACTGTTACTCAGAGACCAATGCATGTGCTCACTACCAGGGACGGGGGAGCTGGGAGGGAAGTACCCTCAAAATAGAGGACAACTATGAATCTTGGATGGGAAAGATAGAATCAAATATGGGTGATGTGCACACAAACTGACCAAGGTCAATAATGTCATGTACAAGAGAAAAGGATGTTTTCAGCAATTGATAAGACAAATAAATTTGGAAACAAAACCAACAATAACCAAAAAAATAGGTATATGGTTACACACTGTAGACAGAGGCATCTAAGTATGTGAGTATGAATGTCTGGGTACATATACACACAGAGCGAAGCGTCTATGAGTACATGTACATACAGATACATGTGTGGATGTGTATCCACATACATCCTAAGTCACGTAGGGGACACAGGTACAGACACTTCTTCAACAAAAGCAAACACCTCACTAGACTGGTTTGGGAGTTCAATGACTTTGGACCATAGTCTCATGGGGAAACTAGTTTATTGGCATGATATAGTTCATGTGTTTGTTCTACAGTCCAGTGTGGTGATTAGCATCTGGGGTCTTGAGAGCTTACAAGTGGCCATCAAAAGAAAACACAACTGTTGGTCTCTACTTGTCTAAAATCAAAGAGGAAAAAGGAAATCAAGAACTCAGGGAAGAGATATAGGACTAACAGTCGGCACAAACCACACAGCCTCATCTACCCTGAGACCAGAACAATGGTGCCCAGCTACTACTGATAATTTGACTGGACCCTTCAAAAATGGGAGAAAAAATAAAGGGCAGAACTGACATTCTGGCTGGACCTGATAAGACTAATCTCCCTGAAACTAAAAAGTTCTATGGAAAAATGGAATTAAAAGATAAAGGAATTTTTCTACGAACTTTCAGAAGCCCCTTGTATACTTTAAACCTTGAACTGAAATTATCCCTTGAAGTCACCTGTTAGCTAAATAACAGATTGGATCGTAAAATAACTATCACCCATGAGTAATACTCTTCTTTAAAAAAAGGAAGAAAATAAACTGTGGGGAAAAGTTATCGTAAAGCCAATATGAAAACGAGATGGGAGAAACTAGAGAACTGGAAATGGTAAAACCAAGGCAGACTGAACGGAAATAATGGCACATTATGAGAAACGTACCCTGTACCACTGAACACCTGGTGTAGAAAATGCTAAATGGGAACTTCATTTACCCTGTAAACTCTCACCTCAAATACATTTTTTTTCTTTTCCTTCCCCCAACTTCACCCCCGTTAGTATGCGGCTTGCCCTTTAGACAATGATTTACCCTCCTTCCCCGCCACTCCCACCCTGGTAACCATCAAAGAATCTTTCTTTTGGTATGAAAACCTTTTCTTCACTTTTTATAACAGTGGTCTCATATAGTGTTTGTCCCTTTGTGATGGACTTATTTCACTCAGCAAAATGTCATTGGGTTTTATCCAATTATCAATTTTTTTTTTAATTTTTCTTTTTTCTACACTAAAGTAGAAAGCTGCAAAGTAGAAACTCTTACTTGGGAAGGGCTGGTGGTTCCCTGGGGACTTCAGCAGGGTCAGAAACTGCTCCAGAAGGTTCTGCCCCCTCCAGCTCCGCCCCCTGTGTGCCTGGAGTCTGTACCGGCTCCACTTCCACAGGCCCCTCCAAAGGCCCCTCCAACTCCGTAGTGGAATCAACCTCTACTTCCTGAACCGGCGCAGGGACTGGCTCCTTCTCAGTCGTGGCAGCTGCTAGAGTTCTTGCCTTTTCTTCTTCCTTTCTTTTGATTTTCTCTTCAAGGTCCTTTTTCCTCTTTTCATCATCCTGACGAGCCATGTGATCGAAGCTTTTGAACACCTAAAATCAAACAGCAATCAATTATCTGTCTAGTACTGTACCACACATTCTTACAGAACTGTAGCAAAGCCTGGTAAGAATGAAAAAGTGGCAGAGAGGTCCCATGATGACAAGTCCCACCATGACAAAATAGAAATGAACTTCAACGTTGCCAAAAGTTACTTTGAAAATAATCAATAAAATAAAAAACCCACAAGCCATGACTCACAATATTTACACACCTATGTGTGTAAATCCTTTCTAGTTGAAAGAAAGCACAACTAGATGTTTGTAACCATCGTTATCTTTGTGCTGCCTGACAGTCTTGCACACAATACAAAGGAACACACTGCGCTCATGTTGATAGTTGTAGAGGCACCAGGATCGGTGCCTCTGGAGGATAGGCACTGGACTGCTAACTACAAGGTCAGCAGGTCAAACCCTCCAACTGCTCTCAGAAACCCTACACAAGTGTCACTCTGAGTCAAAACCGATCCAACAGCACACAATTAACAACAAAGGCACCAAATAACTCAGGTTCAAAACATGAAGATAAAATTTAGTCAACTTCAATCCACAACCAGTCCACAGAACCAAGTGTATTAGCTAGTGTTGCCATCTCTCCCACAATGTGAGGGCTAAGGAAAGGTATGAGACTTAGAAAACTTAGCAATCTAATTTAAAAAACATCTACTACGTGTCTATATTACGCAAAGAGCAAACACACAAAGTACAGAAAACTGACATCTCATACCCTCTGCTGTTATTGCTAAGTGCCATCGTGTTGGTTCCAACATCGTGTTGGTGACTATGATAAGGTCTCGTCCTTCTAGCTCAGAGACGGCAGGGTTAGCACCATCGCTGCGCCTACAGACCCTCTGTCTGTTGTTGTTAAGTGCTGTGAGTCAGTACGATTCAGGGTTTCCAGGGAGTGGGTGGTGAGTTTCACCCACCGACCTTGCAGTCTAGTGCTTATCCTATAGCGCCACTCCAGGACTGAGCATTCCAAATTCGGGTAAGTGAACCAGAGACTTCATCTTTTCTGGGACACAGTCACTACCGTGGAAATCCTGGGACTTTTCCTCCAACACCAGGAAGTCCCCCCACACACAAACACTCTGATACGAAAACGGCTGTGATGCCTGTCTGATTACAAATAGGGACTGAGCATTTCTGATGAAAGAAACCTAAGGAGCTTCTCGGAAGAAAAGGGATGGCCCTGGAGTGAAAGGTGGAGCTACCTGAGGAAACAATGTGAGGAAACGTGATTCTAAGAAAGCAGGTCAATCCAATCCCAAAACGTTCATCAGTAAGAAACTGCAAGATCTCCAAAGGTAACTGAAGTAATGGCTTCTGTATTTTGCTGTTGTTAAGTGCTGTCAAGTCGGTTCCAGCTCATAGCTACCCTGTATAGGGTTTCTGAGAAGTGACTGGTGAGCTTGAACCGCCAACCTTGCGGTTCAAAACGACCTTGTGGTCCAGCCCATTAACCGGCAGCACCACACCAGGACTCCTGTAAAGGATGAGATATCAGCCTTTACACGTGTGATTTTAAAGGACCAGAATGCAGAAATCCTACATAAATGTTTTGAGCACAGACCTGAAAAAAATGAATGAAAAAAGGTTGTTGTTGTTGTTGCTAAGGGACTCTATACAGGGTTTCCGAAGAGTGGTTTATCGGGTTTGAACTGTTGACCTTACAGTTAGCAGTCCACTGCTTGTGCTCAGAGCAACACCAGGACTTGGTTAGAAGGGCCTAACATGCTACACTACTACCAAATGTTTTTACATTCTCTCAAAGCTCACTCCAAAATCCTGAGAGAGTGACAATGTTGGCATTCAAAGATGAAAAAATAAGACTCACAGAGATGAAGTCAGTGGCCCAAGGCCCTGACTGAGACTAGAAAATAAAACATTACACAAGAAGTGCCAAACAAAGCACATACCAGCAGAGGAAAAGAAATGCAATTCTAAGGCTAAAACCATAGAATTCATACAGGCTTGACCCTAACTCACACGGGTATTATGAACTGGGAGCTTCTGCTCTTTTGCCCCATAGTTGTTTATCTTGACACCCAGATTGTCAACTTAACTCCACAAAGCAAAGCAACAACAACAAAGGAAAGCAACAGGGAGGCCTCCCCCGCAACACCTCTGAGCTACTACTCCAGGCCCTTCAAGGACTGTGCAGGGCCTCTGCCTTGGCCTGCACTTCTAGCCCCCACAACCTACCTACATGTCCTCACCAAAGACGCTCTTTCATGCCTACCAACCTCCCACTCACAACTCTAGACTCCCAAACGAAGCAACTACAAGAGGTTTCTGTGGTCCTCCAATCACGCTCTCAACCAAAAAATGGTGAAGGGGCTTTCCCCGTTTTCCGCCACAGCTGGGTAAAGAGAAGGAGGCTGGCTTCCTCACAATCCTGCCAGGGTTCTGCTAGGCAGCACTTCTCACACTGGCCTCCAGGGCAGGCACAGAGTCAGCTGTAACCAAAGCATGCTACTCAGAACAAGCCTTCCCTTCAAACATACTATTGTGGAGCAGAATGCAATGTCCACAGGTATCTCTGGAAGACAGCCATCCCACTGAGGGTCCTTCAAGCTGTGCACCCAGATCTTAAGGCTTTAGAAACAATCTGGAGTAAAGTTCGACAAGCCTAACACGATATAATAGTCCACTCCCAAAATATAAGGGGAAAGCGTTCAAGTTCCAGAATCAACTTCCAGAAGCCCAACACTCCCATCCAAACCCTCTTTCCCTATGTTCAGAAGATACATCAACATCCCACTTCAAGCAGAGTGACTACAGTTGGGATGTGTGTAACCAGTCCAGGCAGACTGAGACCACCAACTTCTGAAGCCACATTGTGTGGCAGACAACAAAGCCGGAGCCCTACACCAGCCAAGCCCCACACCAGCTGTGTCCTACGACAAGCTCAACTTCCCTCTCCCTCTCCCTCCCCTGGTCACCTGGAGCTAAATCAGCAGGTACTGGCTGACACCCTCCACTTCACACCCCAAACCAAAAACCCACTGTCACTGAGTCAATTCCGACTCCCAGAGACCCAATAGAACAGAGGAGAGAACCGCCTCACAGGAATTCTGAGACTACTACAGTCTTTATGAAAGCAGATGGCGACATCTTTCTCCAGTGCAACAGGGGCTAGGTTCAAACCACCGACCTTTCACTTTACAAACCAGTGCTTAGCTCACTGTGCCATCAGGGCACCTATCACATCAGACCAGGCAGTCCCCTCAGAGTACCCGCCACAGCTCAAAAATCTGTAAGACTCCCTTCACTTTATTCAAACGAGCAGCCTTCCCACTAACCTTTGAGCCGGACAGTTCACAGGAGCGTCTCTGAACTCATCAGAAACAGACTACTCATCACAGATTTTCTGTGGTCAGGAAGGACACACACGGTGAGGTCTGGGTAGCACACATCTCCCACCTGTACATGGTCATGAACCAGCAAGTTCCATCCCAGGCTTGGTGCCCAGGCTGTCCGGCTCTTGGAACCCAGCACAAAGGGCCAAACTGTTTTCTGGAGCTCGCAGCCTTATGCCACCCACTCAGGGTCAGCGAGAACAAGCCCCTGAAAAGCAGACAGGGAAGCATGGGAGGAGGTGGGACAATGTCAGGAGATGACATCAAAGCAGATACCAAGTCACTTGACCGAACTCAGTACTTTAATATCCCATCCACAAGAAAACCCAAAGTGGAAACCATCTTTACAAGCATCCTTTCCAGAGGGGGTGCCATGGGGTTAAAATGCAAAGCCAACCTGTGACTTTGAGGCCTACAACTGCCTTCTCCATATACAGAAGCTGTATAATGAATCAAGAAGATCAAAGAACTGAAGCCTTTGAAACGGAACGTTGTAGAATGACGCCTTCGACTGCCAGAACAGGAGTCCTGGTGTGGCGCTCCTCAGAAACCCTACACAAAGTGGCTATGAGGTGGAACCGATCTGACGGAGCTTAATGACAACCACCAGAAGAACAAACAAATCTGTGTTGGAAGAAGTACAGCCAGAATGTTCTTTAGACAGATGGATGGCGAGACTTCACCTAACCTACTCTGGACACATTATCAGGAGGAACTGCTCCCTAGAGAAGGTTCCCATGCTTAGTAAAGCAACAGAGGACTCCCAGTGAGATGGGCTGCAACCAGGGGCTCAAACACAGCAACACAGCAGCAGCTGTTAGAATGGCACAGAGCTGGGCAGTGTTTCATCCTGTCTATAAAAGGTCAATGAGTCGGGGCCAACTGGATGGCACTTATCCACAATTTAAAAATAAACAGATCCCCAGGCCTCACCCTGCTGTGCTAACCCAAAGTACCCTGGGGCTGTGGGGACTTTTAAACTTCTTCGGAGACTCATGGACACTGCTCAATGGGATCCCCTTGAACTCAGCATCCTGCTCATTCACAACCACACCACACTTCACACCCCTCCACTCACACCTCTCTTAGCATTCCCCAAAGGCTCCGTTCTGCCACATCAACTTCAACCTGCCTAAAACTCAACTCTTCCCTAAACCCAGGTCACTTCAGTTAATGCCTTATCTTCACTCCACCATCCAAGTGTGACACCATGGAGCATTTTTAATCACCAGTCTTCTTCCTTTACCCGTGCTTCCCACCTTTGCCACGTCATTAAACTGACCACCAAGTCTTAACCTGAAGAGTGTCGAGAGCACTCCCAAATGTCTTATATACAGCTGCAGAAGAAATGAGTGTCAGTTCAGCTGTTAAATCAGGACAAAGACCAACCTCTCAGGTTAGGATCAGGGTTAAATACGTGTAACCTCCCAGCATGTCAAACATGTAATGAAATAACTAGTACATGCAAGTGTTCCATATGTCATTTTCAATCACCTGAGACAAAGGTGCTGTCACTAAACTACAGAAAAGTCATGTGACAGAGAAGAAAGAGTTAGAATCATAGACTTGAACTTTTGAGTCCAGCTCTATGATGAACTAGCTCTGAACTTAACTTTGTTATATATATAACTAATACCCTCATCTTTGTTATATATATAACTAATACCCTTTAACTTTGTTATATATATAACTAATACCCTCATCTCCCATCTATCTAGTTTGGAGGGAGAAAGATGAGGCTTTCTACTCCTGTAAAGATTTACAGCCTCGGAAACCCTGTACAGGGTCGCTATGGGTCGGAACCGACTCGACGGCACTTAACAACAACAACAACATCTAGTTTGGAAGGAGCTCTGGTAGCGCAGTGGTTACAAATCGGGCTGCTAACCTCAGGGTCATCAGTTCAAAACTATCAGCTGTTCCGCGGAAGAAAGATGAGGCTTTCTGCTCCCATAAAGATTTACAACCTCAGAAACCCTGTGCAGGATCTCTATGAGTTGGAACCAACACCACGGCACATAACAACAACAACAATCTGGTGTGGCGCTGTGGGTTAATGCGCTAGACTGAAAAGCCATTTGAGCTGCAAGGTCGGCGGTTCAAGCTCACCAGCTGCTCCTCGGAAACCCTATACAGGGTCGCTACGGGTCGGAACTGACTCAACAGCACTTAAAAACAACATCTCACAGGAACACTGTGAAGTTCAAATACCAAGACTTAAATGAAAGCATTAAACTACCATAACTCCTACGAAGAGCCCTGGTGGCACAGTGGGTTATGCGTCGGGCTGCTAACAAAAGTTTAGTGGTTCAAACCCACCAGTCAAGTCTGGGAGCAAGATGCAGCAGTCTGTTTCCAGAAAGACCAACAGCCTCGCACCCCTACAGAGCTGCTCTCCTCTGTCCCCACAGGCTCGCTGGAAGACACAATCGACTCTGCAGCAGGGGATTTTTTTTTAAGGTCCTGCTAAAAACTATTTCCTTCACTGTGAAAATATAGCTCTTCCTTTAAAAACTGGACACAGAAAGAAATACCATAGGATCTAGCAATCCCACTAGTATATAATATATATAGCATATAGAGTATAGATCCTAAAGAAATAAGAAGCCATGAGACAAACAGATATGTGTACATTCTCTGCAGCATTGTATTTTTGGGATTCCAAAGGGACAACCTTGATAGATTTTCTTAAAGGACTCAAAACGATCACAAGGGCTTATGAAAACTGCACTAGGGAGAGAAAGTCCAGAGAAAGTTGCACTGAGGAATTGTTTCCCATAACAATGCACTTATTCATTCTTCGATGATAGCAAGGGTTGTCCTACCACATTTCGGAACCCTTACCCCATTACCCTACAGCCCTGATCTCCCTTCAGACCAGCTTTTTGTTTTTAAAACTCAAATAACATTTGGAAGGAACACATTCCCAGTCTCCTGAGAATGCCAAAAGCACCCTTTAATGTGGTGTAAATCAGAAAGCACAGAATTCTTCCCGGAAGGGTTAGAGATGGAAACACTACTCTCAGAAGGATGAGGAGCTAGGTGGCAGATCAATAGAGAAACAGCAAACCAAGGACTTAATCTTTGTAAATGCCTTTTTACAGCAACACCAACAGAGACTATGCAACGTCGATGTCAACAGATAGAATACACAGGAATCAAACAGACTCCCTCTATAGAAAGAGACCATGGAGAAGCTCAGTACCAGCCCAAAGTACCTGTACAAGTAAAACAAGTTCACAAAAGCCAAAACATGACCTTGCATATGACCCACCTGCATTTAGAGACCATCTCAAGAACAGACGTGATACATCAGACAGTTGTGACCAGAGACCAGAGGAGTTGTGGGATGACATCAAGGACACCATCCATGAAGAAAGCAAAAGGTCATTAAGAAGACAAGGGATGAAAGAAAAGACTAAAATGGAGCCAGTAAAGGCAGCACCATTGGGGAAGGTGGTGGAGGACCAGGCAGCGTTTCATTCCATTGTGATAACAGGGTCACTATGATTCGTGACTGACTTGAAGGCACCTAAAACAAAACCAATACAGATGGTCCCTGGTTTATGAGAGGGGTCAGTCTGATAACTCTGACTGAAGTTGGTTCTAACGTAAGTAAAACGCCTTCTTTTTTCCCCTTTGAAAAAAAGAGAATCAGAAGAGACTCTAAAACTTGCTCTTGAATGTAGACAAGTTAAAGCACCTGGAAGAAATGGTGAAGTAAAAAAGCTGAGCACAAAAATTCAAAGGGCAGCTCAAGAAGATAAAGTATCATAATGAAATGTGTGAGGACCTGAATTAGAAAACCTAAGAGGCAGAACCCAGAAGTACTTCGCAAGCTGAAAGAACAGAAGAAAAATCTGACATCTCAGGTACAACCAAAGCGCTCTTCAGAAGCAAGGATAGTGAGACTTCAACTGGTACTTTAGTCTGGAGGGGCCAGTCCCAGAGAAACACATCATGTTTAGTAAGATGGTGTGTCAAAAAAGAAGATCTCCACTGAGATGGGCGGTCACAGTGGCAGGAATAAGGGGATCAAGCACAACAACTGTGAGGATGGCACAGGAACCAACAGTGTTACATTCTGTTGTGCACACGCACGCATAGGGTCGCTATGAGGCAGAATGGATTCCACTGCACCTGAAAACAGCTTGATTCTGTAGCAATATTTTTTCACTTACCCTAGTTCATCCAAGGTTAGTCCTGGTATAGCACTGTGCGTTAATGCAATGGACTGTAAAGTCAGTTTGCACCACAAGGTTGGCGGTTCAAGCTCACGAGCTGCTCCTTGGAAACCCTGTCAACGTTACTATGAGTCGGAACAGACTCGAAAGCACTTAACAACAAGTACAAGCAAAAGTATACAATCAACTTCACTGAAATCCAACAGCCCCTCATATTATGTTATCTGAAAAGTATAAACATATACCCAAACATACATTCAACGACATATGACGTCATCGTTGTTGTTGTTGAGCGCTGTGGAGTCGGTTCTGACTCGGCGAGACCCTGTATAGGGTTTCCGATTAGCAGCTGGTGTGTTTCAGCCGCCAAACCGTCGAACTTGTGGTTCGCAGTCCAGTGCTTACCCTACAGCGCCACGCCAGGTGCCAATCTAATCATAATACAAAATCTGTGCGACCTGGTAATTCAGGTTTCCTTCCACCTCCAGTCCTGGTCTCCTAGTTCCGGGGCAAGCAGATTACCGTGGATGCCAACTGCCCTTCCTCTCCCCGGACCTCGCATTTGCACCGTCTCCAGCCCGGGAACTGGGGGAGCGGGAGCCCAGACAGCTCGCTGACTGCCTGTGACCCCAGAGTTCTCCCGCGGGAGAGCCTGCTGGCGTCTGGGCTGACTGTCACAGCCCCTCCTGCTGGGGCTACGGAATCCTCGGGGGAAACTGAGGCAGGGGGCCCACTACGTAAAGGGAGAGCCAGAACGGCAGTCAGGGCGCTACCGAGCCGCGGACACGCGTCCGGCGCCGGCCCCGCTCCGCTGTTACCTGCAGCACCAGGGCCTGGGCCGCTCCCGGCGGAAAACCCATGCGGTCGGACGGGTGGCGCAGCAGCCGGTAGAAGTCGGTCTTGCGATAGAGGAAACCGAAAAACACCCGCAGAAAGTCCTGCACGTTGCCTACGTGCTGCAAGATGCCCAGAAGGGCCTGGTCGTACAACTCGGCTGCCCCAGGCTCCATGTCGTCCCGCCGGCCCGGAGGATCGCTCACGCTCGGCGAGGGGACGGAGCCTCCGGGAGCACTTCCGGCGTCTCCCGCTAACGGCTCCGGGGCCCGCACGGCTGCGGAACTTCCGGTCCGCTCCCTCTCCCCTCGCCCGGCTAGCGTGCAGAGTTCCTTCCGCCCCTGCGCGACCTTCCCGCCGGCCGATCCTCGCTAGAAGATCTCGACCTGGGAACCAACGTGGCTCCGAGCGGTAAAAGACCTGCGGCGAGTGTACCGGAGACGTTGAGGGGCCATCATGGAACCGGGCGGAAGAGCTGCGGCTGCGCGTCCGTTCACGTGAGCCCCAACGTCACCTGACCCTCCGGGTTTATCGTTGGTCCGCGGTGAGGGCAAAGCATGTATGTGGAGCCCTGGGGTGGCGCCGCGGCTAGTGCGCTGGACTGGAAGGTCGGCGGTTGAAATCCATAAGCCGCTCCTCTCCGACCTTGAGGTAAGCAGCCCGATTCGTAACCACTACGCTACCAGAGCTCTTTCACCCTAGACCCTATACACTCCTACAAATATGTAGCAAACACGTCAGTGCTTTTATTCAACGAAATTTATTAAGGGAACCAGTAAAATGGTGAAGCTAAGTCAAAGAGCATTTTGAGAAAAAAAACTAGAATAAAATTGCTAGGATTCATACAAGCTAACTAAACCGGTACATCTTTTCTAGTGTGTAAAATGACTTGACTTGCATCTCTATGGGTTCTAACCAATTAAAAAAAAACACACACCACAAAGTCAAAATCAGATAAATTGTTTTAAGACCAGTGGTTCTGAAACTTTGGGGACTTATGGTCAATTGTGGGTGTTAAGTGCGGTAGAGTATGTTCCACTCAAAGTGACCCTGTATAGGGTTTCTGAGGCTTTAAATCTTTTCAGGAGCAGAAAGTCTCATCTTTCTCCGCATGGTGAATGGTGGGCTCAAACAGCTGTGCTTATCAATCCAGTGCTTATCTCATGGAGCCACTGCACTCCCCTAGGGCCTATTTACATTTTTTTAATTTACTGAGCTTTTGTTTACATAGATTATGTTTATCAATATTTACCATATTATAAATTAAGAAGCTCTGGTAGCGTAGTGGTTATGAATCGGGCTGTGAGCCGCAAGGTCAGCAGTTCGAAACTACCAGCGGTTCCACAGGAAAACTATGAGGCGGTCTGCTTCCCTAAAGATTTACAGCCTCGGAAACCCTGTGTAGGGTCGCTATGAGTCAGAACCGACTCCATGGCACTTAACAACAACAACAATAAATTAAGGCAGAATTTTATTTAATATTTGTTCATTTGAATAACAGTAATAAGCACATATTGTTATGAAAAATAAATATGTTTTTCAAGCTAATAAAAGCTTAACAAGAAGAGTGGTATGGTTTTTGCAAGTCTCTTTAGTGTCTGACTTAACAGAAGGCATCAGGATTCTCACATCTCCTTCTGGATGTGTATGTGTTGTTTTGCTTGAAGTTTATGAAGTAAGCCCAGTCTCACATGGAGAGGCAGTTGGAAATGGAGGAAGTGTTTTAATTGTCTTTTCAAAGAAATGTAGATATTGTTTGTTAAAACTATACCAAAACTCTTCTTTGAAGCGATAACAAAACTATACCAAAGACCAAAGGTCTTCAAGGTTAGTTGATGTGTGGACTCTGAAACCTTATCGATAAACTTTTCCTACTCTGCTACATTCGTATCTTTTGGTTATCTTGCACTTTGAATGGATCTTGGATCTTTCATGTGCATGATTTTATAACCTTGTGCATTAGGCATTTTTAAAATGCTTGTTCACCAAGTTATGCAGCTCTTCCAGATGTTTAGTCATTTCATGATACAAGATCAGACAATCATGCTTGTTAACATTACCACTGATAGCATCAGAGAAGCCCTGAATCACTGTCAGGTTCCCCAGACACAGAATACAATTTTTGAAAAGTTTAATTTTCAGTCTGAAAAGTTTAATTTTGTTATTAGCAAGTAATACTTTCAATTGTTTTCTTTTAAGTGGCAGGCTTACTTCATTCTATCATTCCCTGGAGGAAAAACAGTCTTCTTCAGCAGTCAACTCAGTGACACTTTTTCCCAAATGCACCATGGCTGAAACAGATGGCTTCATGTATACCTCTCATTCAGTGCATACAATGTTTCCAAGACATGTTGTCGAACACCAAGATTTAACCAAACTAATCATTTTAACACTTCCTTGATGACATTTTTAAGTGAAACTGACTCTTTCTGATTTTTAACTGTGAGTGTGAAGGAGTCAGTGCCACTGCTTCATGTCCTTCCGAGACTTGTGGCTTTACCCACCATTCATTTTGCACCATCAAAGCAAATATAAAAGGCAAATAACATCCTAACATCCTGCTTTTGACCTTGAAGGCCCCCAAGGCTCCACAGATTACACTTTGAAAACTGCTGCCCTTGGGTAAAGTTATTTTGTAAGGACATGCAGGCAAGAGGAGGGGAGGACTGGGGAATAAAGGTAGGAAGGAGACATACCATGTGTGTGCATTACCTGTTCAAAAAACAAATCAAATCATTTTTAATTGAGTGGACACTGTCAACCCTCCTGGTCAACTTGTGAGTGCAAGAGGAGGAAAATGCAGCAAAGAAGACATGGCCAGAGACTGGCCATAGTCCATCGACACCCGATGACCATGAGACGAGCCAGAGAGGAAGGGCTGGCTGAAGTTTAGGGAGATGTGTGGACTCACAAGCTCAAAGACACTGACTCAGCCACTGGGGGCTAGAGTTAGGAATGAAGCAGCCGTGGTGGGTTTGAACTGCCAACCTTGCAGTTAAAAGCCTTGTGCTTATATACAGCACCATAACAGAAATCTCTCCTTGTCATGTTGTTGTTAAGTGCTGTCGAGTCGATTCCAACTCATAGCAACCTTGTACAGGGTTTCGGAGGAGCAGCTGGTGGGTTTGAACCAATGTTGAGCTTGAACCACTGGTGAGTTTGAAACACTGACCTTGTGGTCCAGTGCTTTATCCCACAGTGCAACACCAGGACTAAAAATGCAGAGGTAGTTTAACTTAAGCTGTGTGTATGGAACATGCACCGCTACGCTTTCAAATAGAAATCTTTTCTATATAGGATATGCTCCCGTTTAGAAAAACCAGTAACCCACTCCATTGTGTTGATTTAAACCCACTCCTATAAAGCTGAGTAGAAGTGCATTTTTCACTCCTAGTGTGGCACCCAGTCCCTCTCTTCCCATGAGTCTAGAATCCTCAGCTGCTCCCTCTCTCCAGGTCCCCATCTCTGCCTCCTTCTCTGGATAGGGTCCCACATTCCACTCGTGCTCTGCTCCCTTAATGGTCCTAAGCAGATTATTTTAAATCATCTGTTTCCTTGTTCCTTGACCCAACTAATTGTTTTTATATTCCAAGTGCCTGGCATGTGGTTTTAATGTTTGTCAAATAAATGAGTAAATTAATTAATTAAAGCTTTGAAAACCTACCCTTCTTCCTTGCTTGGAAGATGAAGCCCTTTCGTGGCGTAGAGTTAAATGTGACTATCAAGCGTTTTCTATAGGATGGTGACGTTTCACAGCTGAATCAAGAAGAAGACCCACTGCAGCTATGGTGGACTGTAACCAGATGCTGGCACAGAGCTCAGCAGCTTGCATGCATCCTGTCTTACAGGGTTTAACTTGAAAGTTATTTTAGCCAACTTTTAACTAATTTCATGATGTTTTAATTTGAGAATAAAAATTTTAATAACAACTTGAAAACACAAAGCAAAACAAAAAAAAGAGTGAAGCATCTGGTTAGTCTGAAGAGGGGGGAGGCGTGCGAGAACTCCCAAACCGCCCATTTGACCTAACTTGGATGGCTTGCCAACCAGAATTAACCAGGTGAAGATGAAGTTTAATGCAGGGAGGAAGTGTAAATTGCTACAACCTGATCGACTGGACCCTTGTTTATGGATGAGGCTCCTCAAAATTCCAACTGAATGGGGAAAAATCCTCCATATTAAGCATAAATCACGTCTTCTCGGTACACTGGGTCAATAGGGACGGGCAACTTAAACTCCAGCTACCAAAATTGGGGGCTATAAAGGCATGAAGTGGCTGGCTTACAAAGTTTCATGAGGGTGCTTAGTGTCAGAATGAGGGGAGTAAGATAGAATCCCCACAGAATAGTTTTCTTCTTCTCCAGATAGGTCTGGTGATGAGGGGAATAGGATTTTATAATTCAGTTTTGAGTAAATGTTACCAGGTTTGATGGCGATTGTCACAATTGTCAATGTAGAAGTGTAACTAAAAGGAGGAGCAGTTAATCTTTTCATTTCAGAAATGAGACCCTAGGACCGTTAAGAAGGAAGAGCAGGAGAGCAGTGAGGAATCTTAACCAGAAAAGCAGGCATAGAGAGACAGAGCAGCAGGGGACTCTAGATCCATGTACTAAAAAAAGCTGTATGCTCCATCACATTCATATCCTCTTTCAAGCCCTTATATCTTTGTGGTTTACTTCCATTCTTCCTACCATACCCATTCTGCCTGTGTATTTGTCCTGCAGACAGGAGGCTGGCTTGAAAATTGTGACCTTTGGACATTTAAACAAATATGTATTTTCAATGTGGTATGTGTACGTCATAAAAAATGCTAATAGAAGTAAATACTGTTGACTAAAGGTGCATGGAGGGGATTGTAATCATGGCAATGATTTGATGAATGTAAAACTAATGATCTGCTCTATAAGCCTTCACTCACTCAATACACAATATAACCTTTTAAAAACTGAGTGTAAAGTTCAACATAGTCTTATAACATGACCCAGCCATCACACTCACGTATGTACTGATTTGAAAATCATGTCCGCACAAAGACCTGCGTGTGTTGACCACAGCAGCTTTACTTATAATCACCAAGAATTAGATGCAACCAACATGTCCTTTACTAGGTAAGTGAATAAGTCAGCTGTGGTACAGCTGCACAATAGAACACTATTCAGGACCAAAAGGAATGAGCTATCAAGCCACAAACTCATATGGATTAATCTTAAATGTATACCGCAGTAGTAGTCCATCAGAAAAGCAAAGACACGGCATAATCCCAGTTATATGGCATTCTGGTAAAAAGCAAAACTAATAGAGATGGTCATATGATCAGTAGCTGTCTGAGAGGTGAAGTCTGGGAGATTTTTTGTGTTGAGATGCTTCCAAGTCGATTAAAACACAGAGACCCAATTCACAATGGAACAAAATACTACCTGGTCTTGCACCATCCTGAGCTCTTGTTATATTTGAGCCCATAGTTTTTACAGTGTATGAATCCGTTCTATATAATGCTAACAACAGGTACATGACACAGTACCATTTCAAAACCCATAGAACTTTGTAGCCCAAAGAGTGACCCTCTTGCTGATGAGTGCTGTTGAGTTGGTTATAACTCATAATGAGTCTATCTATGTAGGGTTTCCAAAGAGTCACTGGTGGGTTTGAACCACTGACCTTGTGGTTAGCAGACCAGTGCTTATCTTAAAGCACCACACCAGGACTCCCTAGTGAACCTTAAAGTATGCAAATTTAGAAGGTCAGGGAATTCCAGGGTAGAATGTAGAAAATGGACAAAGAAGTTGGCTGTACACAAATGTGTGAACCAATGTCATTGGAAAGGAAAAGATGCTGACCTAAATAAATTTGGAAATGAACACAGTCTGTAAGACTTGTTGTTATTGTGATGTGCCGTGGAGTCGATTCCGACTCATAGCGACCCTGTACAGGGTTTCTGAGGCTGTAAATCTTTACAGGAGCAGAAAGCCTCATCTTTCTCCCGCAGAAC
>NW_006408524.1:1733500-1739585 GCF_000296735.1 Chrysochloris asiatica
GACCCTGTACAGGGTTTCTGAGGCTGTAAATCTTTACAGGAGCAGAAAGCCTCATCTTTCTCCCGCAGAACAGCTGGTAGTTTCGAACTGCTGACCATAAGGTTCGCAGCCCGATCTGTAACCACTATGCCACCAGAGACACAACTAAATCTACACATAAGCACTGTAGTCGGGATGATAAAGCCATTTCCCATGGTGGCATGGGTTCTCAACTCTGAAACCACTATAGTTTTTTAATGGAACTGAGCAGTTACTAGATGGGTACCGAAGATTGGAGCCAGGTGTCTTCTTGTTGGAGGTGACAGGTAATAAGAGAAGAGTACCCGAATGGTCCACATGGTAATGCATTGGAGTTAGGGATACCAGTATAAGTTCATATTGAGCTTAATACAGATATACAAAGGAAGTTTGAACCACAAGGTCGGTAGTACAAGCTCGCCAGCCACTCCTTGGAAACCCTACACCGAGTTGCTATAGGTCAGAACTGACTCGACGGCACTTCATAGCAACAGCCAGAGACTTGGTAACTCCAACCAAGTGGTTGAGTGGGACATGAAAATGGAGAGCTTGGGTCCGAACAGTGTGAATGGAGAACTTGCTAATAATATAATAAAATGCAGGGCACCCTTGTAGGATTGGGCCCATGTAAATAGGGTATATGGAACTTTAATGAGGGGATTGGTCTGTTTTGCCTCTTTCTGGGCTTGAAAGAAGGAGCCCTTGAGGTGCTGTAGGATAAGCATTGGGCTGCTAATAGCAAGGCCTGCAGTTCAAACCCACCAGTTGCTCCAGGGGAGACAGATGAGGCTTTCCGTTCCCGTAAAGATTTTCATCCTCAGAAACCCTCTACAGGGTCACGATGAGTCCATGTTGACTGGATGACAGTGGGTGGCCGTCGTCAGAAGTTTAAAAGAAAGCCCGTCCCTTAGCACTGACCTGGCTACTACCAAGAATAGAGTGTGTCCTTTGACCCCAGAGTGCCTGCACTGGAAACCTCCTAGACCAGGAGACAGAGAGCTATGGAGCACCTGAGGCAGCTAGAGCTGGTGAGAAGAAATGGCAGAGAAGCTGCATCAAGCACAGGCTCCAGGACCAGGAGTTCAGCAGAAGACAGCACGGTAGCACACCCAGTCCAGTGAGCAAGACAGTTGCGCACCTTCAAGGAGGAGGATTGCTGGCAGAGTGGGGTACCTGTGGTCACTTATCTTGCATTACGTGTGTTTAGTGAGCCAGATCTGGTTAAATCCAGTACTTGCCTGCTGTAGGAAGGGTATTTTCTTGGGAAAGAGAGGTTAAAAGGGAGTAGAAAGCAAAAAGAAAAACAAGCTAATCCTAAACCACAATGGGAGTTTATTGTTTTAGCATCCTGTGGCCACATTGTCAGGACAAGTGGGTAAAGCCCATGAAGCAAGAAATGGATTTTATAAAATTCTAAATGATTAAGTAAGCCTGTAAGTTAATTATAAACTATAAACAGAGCATCTGGTTTCAACATCCTGTTGCCATGGTTGTTGAATAAGGGGGTGGTCAAGCCGAGTTAGCAATGGATTTTTATAAAATTCTAAAAGACTAGGCAAGGCCATGGAGCCTCGTGGTGAAATCGCTGAAGAATGTGTAAGAACAAATGACAGAAAGAAACACATTTAATTATAACATGTTAGAGACGATTGATCTACCTGAAAATAAAATACAGTAATTTATTGTAATGTTTCATTTATGATTATTACAGTTTCTTTTATGACATGTTTTCATTTGTTAATTTATCATTATTTTCTTTATTAAGAAACAAGTATCAAAATTGAAGTACAAGCCATTTAAAGCAAACTGTGGAAACAATAAAGTCTGTGGACTCATTTTCTTTGCTGTAGAATATTCATTTTGTAGAAAATGGTGTATCTTACAATCCAGTTCCTCTCATTCCACTGAAATGGCATAGGCCACTTTTCATTCAAATGCTAATACTGTAGTCACATTTAAAAAGCAATGACACCTAGGGGGGAGTAGCTAATCTTACAGTTCAGAAACAGAGGACCCTAGGACCATCAAGAGAGAAAAGGACGAGTGGAATTCAGGACCCTATCCAGAGAAGCAGCGACACCAGAGATGGAGGCATAGATGAGGATATGGAGAGAGGGAGCAGCTGAGGACTCTCTAGACTCATGGAAAGAGAGGGACGGTGCTGGCGGCCAGGAGGCAGGCTTGCAGAATGTGCCCTTTGGTTGTTTAAACGATTATATATTCCTGAGGGGTTTTGTGTACATCCCCCCCCACCAAACAAACAAACAAAAAAAAAAAAAAACGGAATAGAAGCAAATACTATTGAATGACGAAGCACGGAGATTGTAATCATTGCAATGAAATGATGGTGTAAAACCGATGTTATCCCTTGTAAACTATCACTCAATACACAATAAAAACTTTAAATAAAAAAAAAAAAAGCAGTGACACCATGGATAGCACACACACACACACACTCACACGTATTCTGTCCAAATGCATGAGTAAGCAGAAGAGAGTTACCACATAGATGTTCAGTGTTGAGGGGAGGTAGCACATACCTTTGCCTAGCCCCGCCCACATACACTATCATGAAACTGCCCGGGGGCCCTAACAAAGAGCCCTTAAGAGCCATCCAAGAGAAGAGACACAAGTAACTGTGCCAGTTACCAATTTTTTGTGCTTTTAGACTCTCAGCTCCAAATTTCCCCATTAATACCTAGTCTGTGGTGATACACTTCTTCAGTTCTCCTTTCCAGTGTGTGCGATGTTGAACTTCCTCAGTAGAGTACTGGAGGGACATTACACGATGAAGGGGGTTCTCCTGCTGATTCTGGGGGCTGCTGTCACAGTCCACCTCAACTGTGACCCAAGGCTGCAGCCATCTTGCAGCCCTGGCCTAGCAGCTTCCCACTGACCTCCTGACACAGTGACTATGTTCCTGGTCTCCAGTCCACACTGGAGAAACTTAGGAGGGAGGACAGACCTTGGTAAACACTGGAGGTCATGTCTTTGCTCATCCAGGTACATACTCAATGGCTACAGCTTGCCTGAGTCTCTCAGAATTGCTTCCTGCTTGCCCACTGCCAGGTGTGGAATGTCCTTGCAGTGAATAAATTGGCCTTTGGTCGTGATTTCTGAGAACAGAACCACACCTGAGGCCAGTGAGTTGGTGGGGAGGTGGTTGCCCAGATCACCAGGAAACACCTAGGAGCCTAACGCTGACTAAGTTTCAGGAGACATGATATAATCTATTGTGTCCTCATGGTAAGGCCAATAAAAGGCCTCGGAAGATGGAAATCTCAATGGAACATCCTAGGTGCTGACAGCAAATATTTGTCATTGAGATAAGCACAGAGATATGGAAGCTCTGTACCATGACTCCTGGACCTCACCCTATTGTGACTGTTAGGTGCTGTCCAGTCAGTTCCAACTTATAACGACCATATGCACAACAGAACGAAGACCTGCCTGGTCCTGGTCCATCCTCATAATTGTTGTTAGACTTGAGCCCATTGTTGCTACTGTTGTGTCAGTCCATCTCGGTGGGGGTCTTCCTCTTTTTCGCTGACCCTCCACTTTGCCAATCATGATGTCCTTCTCCAGGGACTGGTCCCTCCTGATAACTTGTCCAACGTATGAGAAACGAAATCTCACCATCCTATCTTCTAAGAAGTATATACTCTGTACTTCTTTCAACACAGATTGGTTTGTTCTTCTGGCCGTCAATGTTCCCTTCAATATTCTTCACCAACACAGTAATTCAAATGCATCAGTTCTTCTGCAGTCTTTTGAAGCAGATTAGCCTGATGCAACACATCCTCTGGTTTCTTGAGTGCTGCTTCCATGAGCACTGATTGCAGAATCCAGCAAACTGAAGTCCATGACAACTTGAATCTTTTCTCCATTAATCATGATATAATTTATTTGTACAGCTGTGAGGATTTTTGTTTTCTTTACATTGAGATGCAATCAGTATTGAAGGCTGTAGTCTTTAAACTTCAGTATTTCAAGTCCTCTTTGCTTTTAGCAAGCCAGGTTGTATCATCTGCATATTGCAGGTTGTTAATGAGCAATCCTGATGCCACATTCTTCTTTATATAATCCAGCATCTCAGATTTTTGCTCAGCACACAGGTTGAATAAATATGGAGAAAGGATACAATCCTGAAGCACAACTTTTCTGATTTTAAAACATTCAGTATCCCCTTGTTCTGGTGTAACAACTGCCTCTTGGTCTATGTACAGCTTCCTCATGAGCACAATTAAGTATTCTGGAATACTCATTCTTCACAATGGTATCCATAGTTTGTTATGATCCACACATTTGAATGTTTTTGCACAGTCAATAAAGCACAAGTAAACATCTCTCTGGTATTCTCAGCTTTCAGACAATTTTATTTCATGTCATCAGTGATATCCCTCGTTCCACATTCTCTCTTGAATACAGCTTGAATTTCTGGCAGCTCCTTTTGGATGTACTGCTGCAATTGTTTGTGAATTATCATCAGCAAAACTTGACCTGCATGTGCTATTGACGATATTGTTTGATGTTGCCACATTCTGTTGGGTCACCTTTCTTTGGAATGAGCACAGATACGAATCTGTTCCAATCAGTTGGCCAGGTTGCTGTTTTCCAAATTTCTTGGCACAGATAAGTGAGTGCCTCCAGTGCTGCATTGCTTTGTTGAAAATTTTTCAGCATCTGTTTCTTCAGTTTCTTGGGTGTACTTCATCCAACACAGATTTGTTTGTTCTTCTGGCAGTCCATAGTACTTTTAATATTCTCCCCCAACACCATAACTCAAATGCATCAATTCTTCTATGGTCTTCCATTATTAAATAGGGGAGAGAAAGAAAAAAGTACACTAAAACTGAAGGAATAACAAGGGTTTTAAACTTTTTTACTTTAATATATCAAATTTTGTTTCTGTATTCTTTGTTGTTGTTAAGTGCCACCAAGTCTATTCTGACCCTTGTTGTTGTTGTTGTTAAGTGCCGTCGAGTCGGTTCCGACCCATAGCGACCCTGTACAGGGTTTCCTAGTGACCTTGTATAAGGTTTCCAAGGAGCAGCTGGTGAGCTTGGATCACTGACCTTGCAGTTCAAACAACTTTGCAGTCTGACGCATTAACTCACAGCGTCACACCAAGAGGATGCCAAAAATCTGTTACCATGTAGGTAATCCCATCGGAGACAAGCAGGAAGAAGATTTGGAGCTATTCATTTTCTCCAGCTAGAGGTCTGGCACTTAGGGGCTGCACTGGGTTTGGGGAGAAGCAAAGTGAAAGCATTTTAAACATGTGCCGGCCATAGGATCTAGGTGCTTTACCGTATTACCCCTCTTTAACCCACTAAAAACTGGGGAGTCAAGGCAAATTATCCAATTTGTACAGACAAAGAAATCAAAGAACAGCTAAGTTGATTATACTAGCCAAAGATGTACAGCTGAGAAGTGATGAGACCCAGCTTTGAGGGTTTTAGGGATGAGATCCTGTTTTCTTTGAGTCTTAGTCTCTGAGTCTCCCCACCATTGTTCGCCTCCAGTCTCCATCCCTCACTGTAGCCCCTTGTCTCCCTGGAGACAGGGCAACTCAGAGTCCAGTCATGACATGTGGACCACATGTGGGTCTCTAGTTTGTTTTCCTCAATGGCCACCTGTGAACTGAGAAGGGATTGCTACTGCTCCTACTTGGAAAAGTGGGATCGTGACTTCTGTAAGGAGCCCTGGTGTGGTGCTGCAGAAGCACTACACTGCTAACCTCAAGATTGGCAGTTAAAACCCACCAGATGCTCCTCAAAACCCCTATGGAAACTTGGTGGAAATGCACGCTCGGATTGGTAAACACACGCATCACCATTGGGGAGAAATGGGGTAAAGGCAGCAATGAAGCGGTGAGCTAAACCTCACAATATTCAGAGGGCTTCTGTGGACCCAGTTGAGGACCTGGTTGGCAAGCAGTGCGAGGAGACCCGAGGACTGCTGGGCCCAGAGTCAGTGACATGGCCACAGAGGACTCAAGTGGAGAATGGAGCTGCCCGCTGATGGGAAGAGAGGGCATGTGCACAAGAACAACCACACTTGCAGA
>NW_006408524.1:1740105-1765081 GCF_000296735.1 Chrysochloris asiatica
GGGACCCCACCCAGAGAACTGAGGATGCCTGAGATGAAGACAGAGATGATGACATGGAGGGATGAAGCAGCTGGGGACTTTGGATCCAGAGAGGGAGAGGAACTGTGGGCCGAAGACTGAGGGGGGAGGGGGGCGTGTCAAGCACGGGCTTCTAGGATATGCCCTTTGGTGGGAAGAGGATGCATGGAGGGAATTGGAACCATGGCAATGTAATGATATACAATGGAATGAATATGGAACTGAGGTACTCGCATGTAAACTATCATATAATTCACAATAAAACATTAAAAAAAAAAACAAAACCTATGGAAGTTTGCTATGAGTTGGAACTGACTTGACGACACCTGACGACACCTAACAACAACAATCATGGGAGGCCTTGTGGTGCCATGGTTAAAAGTTTACCTGCTAGCTAAAAGGTCAGCAGTTCAAACCCATGAGTGGTTTTGTAAAAGTACAGCCTAGAATCTATGGGGCAACTCTACTGTACCCTGTAGGACCACCGTGAGTCAACATTGAGTTGAAATGGCTCATGTTTACTGGCTTTTTGGCTTTGTCTCCAACCTCCCTACTGCCGGCCATCTAGGCATATAGGCCTGCCAGCCCTCCCCTGACTTAGCTGGCTTGGCCCAGTGCGGCAGGAGATGTGGCTCTGACTGCCTTCTCCTCTTGCCTGAGACTGTGGTTCTGAGCTTCCAGGCCCAATAATTCAAAGAAACAATGATTAAATGCTCACAGAGCTGATGGAGGTGTTCCATTTGTTTCCTTCCCTTTCTCTTCCTGTGTTGATGTTGTCTTCACCTTCTAAGTGTAAGCGGCAGTTCACTTTGCTGTCTGCAAAATATAATATAATCCCAACCTCGCAGGACTGTTGGGAGAAGAAAATAAAGAAATCTGCAGGCAGTCTCCAAGTTAGGAACATCCGATTTAGGGACAACTCTTACTTGTCCTTTATGTGTTTTTGTTTTTTAAGCTTTTAATGTGAATTGAGTGATAGTTTACATGACAGAACATGGATTTTTCACTCAATCTTTTTTTTGTTGTTTCATTGCAATGATTACAATCCCCTCCCTGTACCATCTGTGAGCAGTATTTGTCTCTATTCCTTTTTTTCTTTTTGATGTACACAAAACACACAGAAATATATATTAATTTAAACAACCATAGGGCACATTTTGCGAGCCAGCCTCCTGGCCACCAGCACACAGTCTTTCTCTTTCCAGGAGTCTGTAGTCCTCAGCTGCTCTGTCTCTCCATGCCCTCATCTCTGCTTCCATCTCTGGTGGGTGTATGTTCTTAACAACAACAAAAATACTTTTTTTTTTTTTCTTTAAAGAAATAGAAACTACAAGTTCAGACTGGAAGCTACGTTTTAGGATAATTCTTATATAAACAGAGTTCGTTCTTTTGGGAGCATTTATTATTATTCCCTAGTCCAAAATATTACTCTGATTTGAAAATTGTATGTTAAAAATGTTAATTAATTTCTATTAAAAATTATGACACTTTTATTTCTAGTTCTTATAACCTAAAATTATTTTCCTTGTCTTGCAAACCACAAGGTCTGTGGTTCGAGACCGCCAGCTGCTCCGCGGGAGAAAGATGAGGCTTTCTGCTCCCACAAAGATATAAAGCCTCAGAACAGAAACCTTATACAGGGTCGCTATGAATTGGAACTGACTCAACTACACTTAACAACAACATTATAAATTGTATGTTGAATAAACTATCAATTCTATTAATTTTTTAAATTAAATTTTAGAAGTTATTTTATTTGTTCCCAATTCTTATAACCTAAATTATATTTCTTGCCTTATTACAATGGCTAGAATCTTTAGTACATTGTTGACTACAAGTGGGAATCCTTTTCTGAGTCTCAATCTTGGAGGGAAAGTTGTCAGTGTTTCATCATTAAAAATAATATTTGTTGGCTTGTACAGGTGATTATGGAAGTGCGGAGACTGTACAATAGGCACTGAACTACAAACCACAAAGTTGGCAGTTCAAGTCCACCAGCTACTCCATGGAAGATAGATGAGGCTTTCCACTCCCATAAAGATTTACAGCCTCAGAATCCCTATGCAGGGTCGCTGTGAGTCGGAACCGATCCAACGGCACTTGACAATAACACCAAATGGGTGATTAAATTGATAGCTAAGATGTATTTTTAGTCAGAAGTTTTGTTGTTTTCTGTGCTAGAACAGAAATACTACAAGAGAGTGGCTTAAACAAACAGAACTTTAATTGTTTATAGTTTAGGAGACTAGAGTCTGAATTCCAAGTGCTGGCTCGAGAGAAAGGCGCTCATCTGCAGCATCTGCATCCTGGTGCCTCAGTGGTCATCATGTGTCGCCTCAGTCTTCCCACAGGCCCAGGCGGTTCTCAGCACAAAGCCAACCGGTCCAAAGAGTGGACCCCATTCCCAGCTCCTCCCGGTCGTACTGAGGTTCCACCTTGCTCTGCTAACGTCCCTCTTTTTCTCTCTTGTAAGATAAAAGGTGCCACTCAAGTAAGAGAGGTGATTTTAATAGGGATGGCACTGCGGGTTAATGCGCTGGACCACAAGGTCAGTTTGAGCCACAAGGTCAGTGGTTCAAGCCCACCAGCTGCTCCTCGGAAAGCCTATACAGGGTCGCTATGAGTCAGAACCAACTACAGGCACTTAGCAACACAACAAGAATAACACGCAGAAGGGTGGGGCTTGAGTCATGCCTCTTCACAAAATGGAGACTTACATCTGATACAGCCATACAGGATTGGGTCATGGCCTAGCCAGGTAGGCAGGTATTGGGGGAGGATAATTCAGTCCATGAGAGAGGATTAGATCAGTAATTTACCCCACTATTTCTCCTCTTTGTGTATTCTTGATTTTAATCCTGTGCTGTTAAAAATGTTACAAACATTTTTTCCCAATCCATCATGTGTTTTTCGACTTTGTGCTTTTTGTTTGTCTTCTTACAAAAGTTTTACCTTTTTGTGTAGTCAAATCTGTAGGCTTTGCCTCATTTTTCTGGATCTTGTAGTTAGGAAGCTTTTCCAACCCTAAGATTATATAGCATAATGTCTAATACTTAAATAGTTGGATTTTTGGTTTGGGATTTTTAATCCATTAGTAATTTTCTTTTTCTGTATGGTGTGATACAGCTTTATTTTTATCCAAATGTTTAGCCAATTGGCAATACACCATTGGTTGAATGGCCTGTCCTTTTCCCTGATTTGAAGTGTAACTTTTATCAGAAGATATTCTGTTACTTAGATAACTTGTCTATTCCTGTGCTTGTGGGGGTTTTTAACAGGGTGATCTGTGTGGTCTCAGCCTCAGTCCCCAGGAACCCTACCATTTTCCTCCTGTCCATCCTGGCTGGAGTTGAGACCAGGTGACCAGAGTGTGTTGGTGAGAACTCCCCACAAAAAACAAACAAACAACAACAAAAAAAAACCATAGATTACAGACCTGTGTGTGTAGTATTCACTGGGGACCACAACCTGCTACCCCTACAGCTGCACCCTGGCCCACCTTGCCACTCCCTGGCCTACTGCAGACACTGGGGGTGGGGCATGTCCTCTTTGGTCACAGAAATACTGACAAATGTTAAAAATGTATTAGCACCTAATGGAGTTTTGCTCTTGTGATTTCAAGCATTGAAGGAAGGAACCACTGGGTAGGAATTAGACAGCCAGGAGAAAGTCACATCTGGAAGGAATGCCTCAGTACCCGTCTGTTCCCAAATTCAAGAACCTCTGCCCCATAGGAGTGGGAGGGTCACCAGGGGCTGGCTGCAGGCTCCCATGCAGAGGGTGGGCAGTGCAGAACAGACAGTGGTGGGTAGGCTGAGCTATGGGCCCTCTCAAAGGCACTGAGAAGGAGGACAGGTCAAGGGCCCACCACGGAGAAACCCACAGGCCCTCGCTTTCAGGGCCTTCCAACCATAAGCGGCCTCCACCAAACACAGGTTCTATCAGAGCACCTGCCCGCTGCTGGGCAAAGAACTGTCCACACCGTTGGGATTCTTGGCATCCTCTCCAAAGCTCTTGTTGGTGTAGACGTAGCTGCTTGTGTGGGCCACAGGAGGGTGCACTGAGCAGGAGTCTGCCCTGACTGTAGCAGCTGCCTTGGCCATCTCCTGTTTCAGCACCAGAGCAGGGTTGACATTCGGCCCTGGGTGGTGCAGGGGGGAAACAATAGGGCATCAGAGAGGGCACCACATGGCCTCTGTGCACCTCAATCCCAGCCCTTGCCCACCCTGCCTGGAAAATCACCAACCACAGTGGGCCACAGAGCCAGGCGCCCGACCTGTCTGCCCTGCATGTTCATTCAGGGCAAACTCTGAAAGCACCTGAGCCTACCAGGCCAAGAGTCTTTCTAGGAATCCCCTGTGCAGTCCCCAAGCAGCCTTCCTCACTGGGTTCACGGTGCCTCCTTCTGTACAGCAGACTCAGGGCGTGGGGGATGCGCAGGGTTCTGAGCTCCTGCTCCCTTTACTGAGCCAAGTCTCCCCAGTACACACTGTGGAGGTCGAAAACCCAAAAAGAACACATGCTGCAGCCTGGGACCAGCCAGGTCCCTGAAATCTGGCCATGTTGGCTTGACTCAGTAAGGTGAGTAAGGAGCACAGATCCCCTTTGTTCTCCTTTGATTTCCCACCCAAAGGAGCTCTGGTAGCGTAGTGGTTATGAATCGGGCTGCGAACCACAAGGTCAGCAGTTTGAAACTACCAGCTGCTCCGCTCCGCAGGAGAAAGATGAGGCTTTCTGCTCCCGTAAAGATTTACAGCCTTGGAAACCCTGTACAGGGTCGTTATGAGTCGGAACCAACTCCACGGCACATAACAAGAACAACAACACACTGTGGGGAGTCCTGGTGTGGCACTGTAAGATAAGCACTGGAAGGCTAACCTAAAGCTTGGCGGTTCAAACTCACCAGCCGCTCCTTGGAAACTCTAGGCAGGGTCGCTAGGAGTCAGAACTGACTCAATGGCACTCAACAACAACAACAACAATAGTGTGATGGCTGGAACTGCGGTTGCCTTGCTAAATGAGGCTGGACCAAATAATTTCATGGGTCTTACATGGCCCACGCCCAGATGTTTCCCACTTCTTCTATAAAGGGTCACTGTGAGTCAGAAGCAACTCGACGGCACTTAAAAACATTCAGTTGGAAGACATTTTCAAACTGCAAGCTGCCACTCATGACTGAATCATTTAAAAATTATTAATCGCCTTTGTTGTTGGTGTTGTTGAGTGTCACTGAGAGAGTTCTGACTTATCGTGACCCCATGTAGGGTTTCCAAGGAGCAGCTTGTAGGTTTGAACTGCCAACCTGTGGTCCAGTGCTGATCCTATAACACCACACCAGGAGTCCTATTAATAGACTGTTGTTGTTTTTCGAGCCATCAAGTCGGTTCTGACTCCTAACGACCCTGCATAGAGTTCCCAAGGAGCTGCTGGTGAGTTTGAACTGCCATTTGAACTCCATTAGGAGACTAGAATATATCACAGTGTATCATGTGTGAAAAATAAACCTGCTGCTATTGGCTGAGTCGATCCTGACGCGCCGTGACCCTGAAAGACAGTCAAACTGGCCATAGGGTTCCCAAGGGTATTTCCAGTCTTTATGGAAGCACACTGCCCACATCTCTTTCAGACTGGCAAGTGAGGTTAAAATGCTGACCTTTGGGTTTGCAGATGGTGCTTTAATCACTGTGCCACCAGCCCATGCACATAGCTCCTGAGTGTAAAATGTGTTTCTCACTGAGGTTACGGTTCAAAGTTTAAAAGCATAGCAGTGCAATTCTACATAGCCTCTAAGTGTTTCAGCTCCACAGCTGTTGATAAAGATGCTCACAACATAGTAAGTGAAAAAAGAGCAGCTTTCAGAACACAAAGTACTGTGTGATCACATTCTTGTTAAAAACACACATAAGTGTGGGGCGGTGGTGAGCAGTGGTCTGTAGGCATCTGTGTTTTAACTTGGACTCAGTGCGCGGCTGCGCTTCGGGGAGCATGCACGCATTGTCTCTGTGACCACCTCTCAGTCACCGTGGCCTATAGCGGGAGCCTGTGGGCTCCGGCTGGTGAGGCCTGGAACCGTCCAATGGGCAGGTACTCACCCAGGTAGCTGAGGACTACAGGAAGGAAGACGAGGCCATGCAGCAGCCCCAGGAGGGTGATGAGCAGGTTGAGGCGAAAGAAGAAGATCTGAACGAGCTGGGCCTTGGCAAGGCCCAGGACCAGTATGCCGGGCAGGTTAGTCATGGCCACACCAGCAAAGACCTGGGCATCAGACAGGTGACTGTCAGGCTGGGCCTAGGGCACCCCGATGGACAGTGTGGAGGGCCCCACCCCACTCACCGCACTGCCCATGGTAATGGTCGCCTCCCTGGCCCTCTCCAGTCTGGTGGGCATGGTGCAGATGGCAAAGGAGCGGGTGATGTGAGACACGAACTCCACCGACATGCCCACCGCCTGCAGGCAAAGAGGCCTCTGCTGTGGAAACTGGTGTGGGGCATGGGCCATGGGGCTGGGAACTGAGGTCTTCTACGAGACCAACAGGAGCTGGAGGCTCCTAGGAGGCAAGGGGCTACCTCTACCCCGAGTCCCTGGGCTGCCAGCCCACTCAGGGTGAGTTACCGTGACGAGGTTGATGAGGGACAATGCATTATAACTGATGCCCCAAAGTGCCATGAAGCCGACGGTGTCCACAAGAATCATGATGATGGTGAAGAGGTTGAGCAGCCCAGAGCGCAGGTCCATGCCCAGCAGGAGGCAGCAGACAACGAAGGTGGGCAGGAGGCAGACACTCAGCATGAAGAGCCCCTCAGGGACAATGGTCAGATACTGCTCATAAAACACGTAGGTGATCCTGTAGTCGACAAGACGCTTTAGTCAACTGATCCCCAAAAGGAAGACAGGGTGCTTCTGTTTTAAAATGAGGAGACCGAAGAGTCAGCAGACCCCAAGTGCAGCCCAGACCTTCTATTCTAATCCTTCACATGGCCTTCCAGAAACGCTACACCCCAAAACTCCAGGCTCTAGCAAGTGGCCCCTGACTCCCCTGGGTCCCGGCTGCTCAGAGCCTCACGTGTAAGGGAAGACTTCAAAGGTTGGGTCCGTCCCCGGGACCTTCCGCAGGCTGGCAGTGATGTTAGCTGCTAGGGCTCGAGCTGCCCGCAGAGCTTCTGTATACTCCTGGGAGTTCTTCAGGGGCATGTGGTAGGCCATGAACCGGGAGGCTGGGTGGGCAGGACAAGGGCCATGGGGATGGGAGAAGGGCAAAGATCAGCTCTTGCTTCAGGACACCTTCAGCCTCAGCTAGTCTGGTCTTGCTTCAGAAAACCTGGGATCACATCCCACTTCCCAGGCAGCGCATGACCCACCCCTCTTGAAATTCTTAATAATTTTGAACCCAAGTCTTGCATTTCACTTTGCCCTGAGCCCAAAGATTGCAAGCCCAGAATCCAGGCCCTCCTATGGATCCCTCACTGACCCCGTGCTCCTCTGTGTAGCTTCAAAACACACAATGGATTGTAAGAATTCCTTCAACAGAATCACTTTTCAATGTGCATGTTTCTACAGAAAAAGACCAGCTGCCCTGGATTGCTGTGGGATTGTGGGCTGGGTCCCCGTACAAGAAAGAGAACAGTGAATTACCTGTAGTGAGCAAGTATAGCAGGGAAAGAAATGGGATAGCTCTTTTCATTGTGGAGAAAATCAAAAGAAAGAAATGTTCTTGAACGTCTACAATCTTAGAGTAGGAAAGTAGTAGGACGGTGCTCAGCCCAGCCCAGCCCAGCAGAACCAGTCCTGTTCGGACACAGGCTGCTGGTTCAGACCCACCAGAGGGTCTAAGTCAGGATGTCTCAGTGGAGCCTGAGAACCTGCATTTCTACTCATCTCCAGATGACACTCATGCTGCTGTTCCAGAAGCCACACTTTGGGAGCCCCTGGCCCAGACCCACATTCATGGGCGCCTCAGAGGACTGAGGCAGAGGTGCCTTCCGGCTTCTGATCTATCTGTGCCCTCCACACCCAAGTCAGCTCCCTCTGTACCCACCAACTGAGGCATTCTGGAAAGGAGACTGGGAAATGGGAACCTGGATGGTTTAGCCAGGTGGGTGGATTGCTGAGTTTCTTTATAAAAGAAATCCAAACAGGGATTATTTCAGCAAACAGGTAGAGTGTCACAACCCTCCAGGCCCACTGGCCGGCACCGGCCCATCAGAGCATCTGCCACACACAGAGGCCTATGTGCACAGCACCGTGGTACCATGGCCTACTCCTGACACGCAACCACCATGCTACTGTGTGGTCTTAGCGTTAACTTGGACATGCCACTCAGCCTGAGACACCTCCCATATCTGCTATACCAGGCAGACAGAGCGACCCGCTGCTAATATTCAGGGGCAATTGGTGCTCATTATGGGTTTGGGCAGCTCCAAAATCCTGGTCAGCCGCAGAACGCATTCCATGAAGTGCAGGCTGACCAGGTAGGCCAGTGAGAAGCCCAAGAGAAGGAGGAAGAAGAGTTGAGAGAAGAGTATGCACACAGGACTCCCGGCTAGGCAGCACTCACCCACAATCTGACCGTCTTGGCTCATATTGACAGAGGTGCTGTAAGCCGCCAGGCCCCTGTGAGGAGAATGTCAGAGCTGAGAACACCTCCTCCCAACTGCTTCACTGTCCCCCGCCCCTACCTGGAGCCCCCCAGCTGGCCACCCAAACAAAGCCAGCCCTGCTTACCCTTTGGGACACTTGATGTTGGGCGGGTCGCTCAGGAACCACGGGAGGTACTTGTGGAACTGCTCCACTGAGGGCCGGATGGGGCCCAGAGTGAAGCTCATGCAGTTTCTCGTGCAATTCAAGGCGCCTGGGTAGAGATGCAGGCTGGGTCACCGGGCAGGACCCCGTGTGGAGCTCTGCCCACCCAGTCCTTGTCCCCTACTCTGAGGGCCAGCTCTTAGCACCTGCACCACCAGAGAACACAAGGCCGTGGGCTAATTCTAGAGGGGCAGCAGAGTCAGCACTGGACTGCAGACCAAAAAGTCGGCATTCAAACCCACCAGCTGCTCCTCGGAAACCCAGTTCAAGGCCACTTAGTGAGAACCAACTGGACCTCACTCAATGACAATCAGGGAAAAATACTGCCTGATGATGCAGCTGTTAAGCACTTGGCTGCTAACCTATCCAGCAGTTCTGCAGAGGACAGATTTGGCCATCCGCATCCATAGAGACGTGGTGTCGCCAGGCTCTGGTGAGTCGATTCCCACACAGCACAGCCCCATGCACAACAGAAGGGGACCAGGCCTGCCCTGTGCCGTCAAGAAGCCTGGTGTTGCAGCCACTTGTCCATCCAGCTCACTGAGGAAGGTCTTCCTCTTTTCTGCTGACCCCCGACTTTATCAAGCATGATGTTCTCCAGGACTCAGTCACTCCTGATAGCATGTCCGAATGAAGTACAGGAGGTAAAACCTGGCCATCTTGGCTCCTAAGGAGAACTTTACATCTTCCAGCACAGATCTGTTCATTCTGCCGGCAGTCCAAGGTATACTGAATGTCTTCTTCCATAAAGATTGTTGTTGTTGTTGTTAAGTGTCGCCAAGTCAGTTCTGACTCATAGCGACCTTATATAGGGTTTCCAAAGAGCGGCTGGTAAGCTTTTCAGTTCAAACCGACCTTGCAGTTCAAACTGACCTTGCAGTCCAGCGCATTAACCCACAGGCCACCCCAGGACTTCTCCATAAAGATTACAATCTAGAAAACCCATTGAGGCAGTTCTGCTCTGTCACAAGGGGTTGCTTTGAGGCACCCAACAATGACAATAATCTGGAAGAACACCTTCAGCTCCAGACCTAGGAATCATGGACACCCATTAACACTGGACTGCTAATTGCAAACTTGGTGATTCAAACCCACCAGCCACTCCTCAGCAACCCTATACTGGGACACTGAATCAGAACCAACAGACGGCACTTAACATCAGCTGTTGAAGAAGACAGTTTGGGGGCAGAGCCTATGGGGGCGATCCTGCATCCACTCATGGAGCTGGTCCAGCTATGAGGGTACAGGGGTCTCCAAACACCACCCAACCACAGCCACGCACCGTCAGGGTGCCCAGTGTTCATATGGGGGTAGCTAAGGGTCTGGACATGGCCCCCACATTTAAGTGCCCCCTCAGGCTTCTGCCCCACCCCATGGCAGGGGCTATGAGGGAACCCAGTCAGTCCCTCCTTCCAACCGATACTCCTTGCACCCCAAAAGCTAAGGTGGACAAGAGCCCCCTAGGGCCTGTGCTCACTGCTTGTCGAGGGACAGAATTCATCCTTATTGGGGTCAGAGCCATAGAGACGGCAGCAAGAAGATGGGGTCAGCCAGTCGATGAAGTCATCCACCCAGGAAGAGGCTGGAATGGCCAGGTAAGATCTGAGGGAGAGAGCAGAGAAGGAACACGGGAAAGGAAGTGAGCCAGGTGGGCCCAGCCAGGTGAGACACATGTTCCTTCAGTGCCCAAGCTCCCACTTGGCCTTCCCCAGGCACCGGGCAAGCAGCTGGGCAGCTGGGCAGGGCAGGGAGGGTTCTCGGGGGGTTCTGTGTGAGAGAGGACACAGGCTGGGGGAGTGGGGTGGAGGGTCACTCACTCCGCAGGGAACTCTGTGGCATACTGGATCTTCTGTGTTAAAGAGTAGCTGTCACAGCCTGCGCTGGAGCAGACACTATTCATTCCAGCCTCGCTGGAGAAGTTATAGCCCGCAGTGGTGACAAAGTAGACAGGGGTGCCCACTTCAAAGTAACGGTTCAGAAAAAGGAAGTAGTCCAGCAGGTAGGAGTCCTGGAAGGCACAGGAGGGTCAGGGAGCCTCAGTAGGTCAGGCCTACCCCCAGGGCTCTCTGCTACGTGCACATTCACAGGGATACACACCCACAGGGGCATCCAGAGGTGCACACAGGCATGCACACACAGGCATGCACACGCAGACATACACACAGATATGCACACAGGCACACACACAGGCATACACGCAGGCATGCACACAGGCACACACACAGGCACACACACAGGTATACACGCAGGCATGCACACAGGCACACACACAGGCACACACACAGGTATACACACAGGCATGCACACGCAGGCATACACACTCAGGCATACACACAGACATGCACACACAGGCATACACACAGGCGTGCACACACAGGCATGCACACGCAGGCATGTACACTCAGGCATACACACAGATATGCACACAGGCACACACACAGGTATACACGCAGGCATGAACACGCAGGGACACTCACAAAAGTACAAACACAGAGCTGCGCATTCCAGCCTACAAGAACACACGTGTGCCATCTTGATCTCCCTATGACACCTAGTCTGGGCACATTCCCCTCTCCAGTCAGCCTGTACCCCCTTTTGTGCATCCTCAGACAGACCTCCCTACGCTCACGCAGGTCATCCATGGGGGTTGGTGTTTCCCCTGGCCTCTCTGCTAACATAACACCCTTCCCCCAGGGGGCTGGCCTTCGGCCCCCATCAGCTCTTGAAAGCCCCCAGACACTACTGCCCTGCAAGACACCTTGCCCTTTTCCACCTGAGACTTGGCTGACTCTCTGGATGCTGCAAGTGTTCTGATGTCTGTGTCTGATCTCTTCAAGGATTGAACCAGACCCATTGAAACCACCCTGACTCTCCTCCCAGATGTCTGCCGAGCGCCTGGGACCCAGTGCTCCTTCTCTCCAGCTCGGCAGCTCCGCTCCGCTTCCATGGCCACTGAGCAGCACTTGGGTGCACACCCAGTCACACGGTGGGGGTCTGCCGTGGTTACTCAGAGCAGCTGCCCACCCTGCTACTTGCTGATTCAGTAGTCTTCCCAAACTGCTGCTCCCATGGGCCCCAACACCTGTCAGGATGCAGTCCCAAGGCCCTGGTCTGACAGTTAAGCTTCCAGCAAGACTCCGTCCCCCAAGACTCCCAATTTTTCATTCAGACTATCCTCACTGCCCTCTGCTCCACCTACCCACCCTCATTGTAGCCTCTGAGAAGCTCATCCAGCCCCTCTGCTCAGAGTGCTGGCCACCTAGCCTAGCATGGCTTAGACATGGGCCGATGGGCCGTATGTGAATGAGGCTGCTTTCTCTTCATCCTGTGACTGGTAGTTGGATGCCCAGGGCATCCAAGCCATCCTCAGACTTGTTCTACCTACCTAGTCTACCTCTTGCCTTTGACCTGACACTGGTCTTTAGGACCTGCACTCTTCCCACCTGGCATGGCCTCTCCCCATCCTCCTAGGAACTGCTGCCACCCAGCACCCCGATGTGAGGACCTCACCTTGGGCAAGGCCAGCTCCTGATCAAGGCCCACGCTGATGTGGCACATGAAGTAGAGACTGACTCCGAAGAGGGCCAGGAACAGGAAGATCTGAGGAGAGGAAGGGAGAGGCTGCTGCCCTGCTCCCTTCCTCCCCCTGCCCTCCAGGTGGGCGGGCGGGAAGCACGTGGTATCAGACAGTCTTCATCCCAGCTGTTACCATTAGCCTCAGCTGGGTAATTCCCACCTCTCCAAGCCCTACCTTCACACCAAGAAAGCTAGGTGCAAGGCTGAGCAAATGTCCCAAGTGGCCAGGCCTCCCAACTTACCACAACACCTCGGGTGACTCGGTGCAGCAGGAATGGTGCGTAAACTTGGCGGAAGAAGCGGAGCAGGAGCCCCTCCTTGGGACTGGGCGGGGGAAGTTGCTGGGCTCTGAGGCAGCAGCAGACATCCAGGTGGGAGGCCTGGGGGAGGCAGCCCCTCAGGATGGTGCAGAGCAGAACAGCCCCGAGCACGGTTCTCCTTTGTTTTCACTCTAGCTCGCTAAAGTATCTCGGAATTGTCCACTGTCACAGAACAAATAGCCCCCTCCTCCCCCCCGCCCCGGCCCCCAGCACCTCCTCACTTATAGTTTGGTTAGCTGACTTCATACACTCTAGGAGGTTCTATTGTACTTTTAAAAAATGACCAACACAACATCACAGTTCTAGAGGAACTGAATAAAAGACCCAAATATTTCCTCCCAACATAATGCTCCTGCTACCCATCTCCCATACAGGTGTTCCCCAGCAGAGAGGAGGCCTGAGCCCCGGCCGCACCTCCTGCCTCCTGCTGTCCAGAGAAAGCAGGGCTACGAAGGCTGACATCTGCAGCAGAAAGTCCAGCACCACCGCCAGGCCAGAGGTCAGGGCAAACGTCCGCACGGCTGGCATGAGAGTCAGCGCCCCTGTGAGGGCAGAGGGCTGTCAGGTCACCCAGTCCCAGGTAGAATAGACAAGGATCGGCCCCACTTGAGCCCTCCAATGAGCTGCAGACCCAGCCCAGGGACAAGAACCAAGTCTTACCCAAGAAGAAGCAGATGGCCTCAGACACACTGCACAGTAGCATGCTGGGAGCCACAAGACCAAGGACGCGGCCGATGTGTTCCTCCCGCTGCTCCCCCGGCTGCCTCGGCTGCCTCTGTGTGGGAACAACAGGGACAGAGTCCAGAGCCAGCCAAGGGCATGGTCCCACCCAGGCCAACAGGAAGGCCAGGAACAGCGACCGCCCAGAGACCCCACAAGGGGCAAGGAGACTGCCCTTTGGCCTTCCTGGTAGGCATTTGGCACTGCTGTCATCCACCATGCAGATGGCCCAGAATGTGCTGGACAAAGCACCTCTGGGTGTCACAGTGTCACTACTCCAGCACATGAGTGGAACCTGAATGTCCATCTAGAGTGGACCGAGCACACCCAAGTTACCTGGAGGCACCTGTAACCAGCGATGTGAAAAAGCTAAGACACTGTGTGCAGCTACCATGTGATAAAAGTTCTCGTGTTAGACACCAAATACTGCTTCTATGAAAGCTAGTTGCCATTCAGTTGAAGGCAATTCATGATGAACCCATGTGTATTAACCGTTCCTGCCACCCAAGGGTTCACTGCTTTCTGTAGGTGCTATCCACGTGAGTTGGGGCAAAGGCACAGTCTCGAGGAGTGTACAGCAAACTGACTCACACTGAGGAGACCTTTCTTACCTGGTACTCGAGAATGAAGATGAAGAGGTTGTCAGCGCCCACAGCAAGGACCAAGAAAGGCACGACTTGGATGATGATCAGAGAGGACGGGACACCCAAGTAGGAGAAGAAGCCCATGGAGGCCATAACTGCTCCCAGCACCACCATGATCCCACCTAGGCCCAGTGTGGCCTTAGCGTCCACCTGCATGGAAACCCAGGCTCAGTTTGATTGTCCAGGTCAGGGACCGGCGGGGGGGGAGGGGACGGGGACACCCCACCCTCCTGGGCAAGAGGAAGAGATAGCAGCAGGCAGTCTCTTTATGTGCCCAGCTGTGAACCAGGGTCTCCCACCAGGGCCTGAGTTCTTCCCATCACTCAGTGCCTTTCCAGGCCTGGCCTCCCACCGCACCACAAGGTCAAGCTGAGCTCATCCCCCTTTGGGTCCCACTGTAATAAACAATAGATGTCATTATTTGCATGTAAACAAGTGGTAAGTGGCAGAATGATAACATCACTTGACCTTTTAAAACAGCACCACAAAGAGACAGTCGGGGGGACACTCTGACTTTGGGTGAGTGTGCCCACTTTGCTCTGTCTTGAGGTGCTCTGGCTATGAAAGTTCAGAACCCAAGAAGGACTGCCAGGGCCCAAGGGGCACCTGCTCTCCCAGCATGGACAAGAGGCCATCCGCCCAGCCCAGCTGCTGCTTACCAGCACTCGGTGCCTGCTGGAGTAGCTGCCCAGTGCCAGGGTGATGTACAAGAAGATGACGATGTAACTGATGGCAAAGATCGGCAAGTCCTCCCCTGTGGTGCGGTTGATCTCATCTTCCAGGGAGCGCTATGGACACACAACCAGAACGTAATTGGTTGATCCTGCCAGGGGCCAGCAAGCCTTCACATAGAGTTCATGTCTTCCATGGGTGGGAGGGGACACAGGAGGAGGCAGAGGGCTGAGGGGAGGCAGGGAGGGGTCATTACAACAGCAAAGGTTGAACATATTGTCAGGAGGGACCAGTCACTGGAGAAGGATATCATGTGTGGTAAGGTGGAGGGTCAGAGAAAAAGAGGAAGAGCCCCAGCGAGATGGATTGGCAAAGTGGCAGCATCAGTGGGCTGAAGCGTGGCAACAATTGTGAGGTTGGCCCAGGACTGGGCAGTGTTTCGTTCTATTGTGCTTAGTGTCACTATGAGTCGGTACCGAATCGTTGGCACCTAACAACAACAACAACTGCTGTTCATGCACTTGTACCTGGAAACCAGCTGTGAGCCCCAGAGCAACCCTTCGAGAACAGGACTGTCCTAATCAATCATACTTGGTAACCGGGACTAAAGGCAATGCAGGCACTTGCCCAGGGTCACCCAGGAGGTGATGAGGACAGGACCAGGCAAAGGAACCCAGTCAAGGCTGCCTGGAATGCACCTCCAAGTCACAGGGTCTGAGCTCACCTCAGCCATGAAGGTGACCTGGAACGTGCCAGCCATCTGCCGCTGGAAGGCTCGCATCTCCTCCAAGAAGCCTGACTCCCAGAGCTTGGCCTGGGCCAGCCGGGGGTCCCCACTTGGGTAGTTGTTGAGGGAGAAGGTCATGATCAGGGCCTCGGCCTCAGAGTAGTCCTTACCTGGGAAAGGAAAGACACACTCTGCAAGGAGCTTCCGCAGGCTCAGCCCTCCATCCCCTCTCACCCCTCAGCTGCCTCTTGGGAGTTTCAGCCTTCCCACCCACTCCTCTATTGTCCCAGCCAAAGGCAAGACCTGTGAACTCAGGCGCAGAGCAAGAGCATCAGACAATGGAGACACAGAGACAGGCAGGCCATCTAAGGCAGCAGGGGCTATCACATCCCCCACCTGCCAGATCAGGGTCCCTGCTCCTTACGGGCTTCCTCTGGGGCTGTCATCTTACCTTTGTATCCCCCCACTGCGAGGAAAGGGAAAATGGGGGCTCCGTAGTCGGCCATGCAGCTTAGGCCCAAGGATGTGCCATCTTTGAATGTGAGTGGAGCACTGTGGGGAACAGGGGAAAGGATGCTGTTTGGACTGCTCCAGGGCCCTCCCATCAGCACCTGCTTCACCCAGCAAACAGGAGGACCTGGGGCACCCGGTCTAGGGGCTTGGTAATAGTTTTAAACTTGGAGGCAGTTTTACAAACTCAGTTTCCTAAAAATCCCCAGTAAGTGAAGTGGTGTTCTGGTTGTGTTCCCTCAAAATACCCTCTGGACATCTAACACATGTGACTTTGTTCCTGGACAAGATCCAATTTAGGGTTTGTTAGTGAAGTACTATCAGTGTAGGCTGTATCTTAACCCTAATCACTTTTGAGACATAAAAAGGTGTGGCACTACAGCGCTGGACTGCAAGGTCAGAGGTTCAAACTCACCAGCCGCTCCTCAGAAACCCTGTCAGGATTGCTATGAGTCGGAACCAACTCGATGGCATTTAACAACAACAAGCCCAGAGTGGAAAAGAGATGTCAAAGGATCTGAGGACTCTTGGAGTTAGAGAAATTGGGACAAAGATTTTTCTCCCACAGCAGAGAGAGCCTACCCCTAGAGCCCTGAATTCTGCTGGCAAGGCCCCTACTCATGATACACCTGCTACAGCAGCACCGAGAAACGGAAACAAGGGGGGCTGAGCAAGCTTTCGAGGGCTCCGTCTGTACAGCAGGTCAGTGCTGTGAGTTGTCGCCATCCAACAACGCAAGCGTACCTGTTATTCTCACTTCCTGCTGAAGCAAGCACACTGGGCAATACTCGTAATGTTCTATGGGGGCTGGGGGCTACGATTTGAACTGAAAATCCCACATATTGCACCCTGGGCCTCCTCCTCCATCCCGGGGCCCCTGGGTCCCAGAGCCCGATGATGACAGCATCACCATTAGTGGTGGGAAAACGTTTCTATGGCTAGCCTACCACAAGCACTTTCCACAAAGTATGTTGGTATGAAGAGGCAGCAGGAAGATAAACAGGAAGATGGCCAGCTGGGAGGAACTGCAATGTACCTACTTGCTCTAGGCCCTCAAGCAGCTAGCTCACTGGCTGTTCTGAGCCTTTGCTTTCTTGTCTATGAATGAGGGTAACAAAGCACTCAGAAAGCTGTGAGAATACAAAATCAAAACAGGCATACTGTGGTGCAGGAGTTGTGGGGAGGAGCAGATGTAAGTCTAGAACCATGAGCCCTAAAGTCCCTGATGGAGACATATTACAGACTAGCCACACCCTGACCTTCGCAACTGGCACTTAAGAAAAGACCATCTGTTGACTTTTGGTATAGCATCAGAGAAGAATAGTCACATTATATATAAAAGTTATAAAAATATTCAGTATACTTCAACTGGGAGCATGGTGACGCTATACGATAAGCACTGTACTGCGAACCCCAAGGTCTGCGCTTCAAGCCCACCAGCCGCTCTGAAGGAGAAAGGTGAGGCTTTCAGCTTCCAAGGAAACTTACAGCCTTGGAAACCCTATAAATGGTCCCTATGATCCGACTCGACAGGACTTAACAACAACATACTTCAACTAATATGTTGCAACAAATTGAATGTGTACAATTAGTTATGAAAATCTAGCTGTCTTATCGTAAACCAGACATTAGAGATTTGCAAAAAATGTAAAACCCCCGCACACTTCTCAGTGTTCTTTTTTTTGTTTTGGAAAATGTTTTTTTTTAAAAATGCTATGTCGCCATATAAAAGGTTTATTGAATATTTTTTCTTTTAAAGAATTAATATCTGTATTTTAAATTTCTCTGTTTTAATTTCTAATGACTCCAAAATGTGGAGCGATATAACCCACATTAACAGAAGCTCTCTGGGGGACTTATTAATATTTAAGAGAGGAATGAGACCTTGGGACCAAAACTACGTGATGACCACTGCTTCATTTCAATGCCAAAGAGCCTGAAGCGCACCCCCCACTGCCCCCTCAGAACACCCTGCACTTTGCTTCACATTGGTGCCACAGCAGAGGTGTGTGCGGCTACCTGAACTACGTGAGTGTGTGGACCACGCCGTGCTAGGCACACCCAGCCAGACCAGTGCAAAAGGACTGGGGCCGCAATCCTGTCTTTTCCATTCCCACAACAGCACAGTGTGAACCCCTCAAGCTCTGGTACCCCACAATAAGCACCATAGAGCAAAACAAACAAGCAAACCAGACCCAGACTCCTCTCAGAAGATTGAAACAGAAAGACGTGGGATTGGGGGGGGGGGGAGGGGGGCGGTCCCCACAACCGGAAGTGGGCGGAGCAGAAGGAAAATGGCCCCTCAGAGTGTGTTGTTATCGCTAAGTGCCATCTTCAAGTTTGTTCTGACTCATGGTGACCCTGTGTAGAGTTTCCAAGGAGTGGCTGGTGAGTGTGAACCACCAACCTTGTGATTCAAACCGACCTTGTGGTCCAGTGCTTTGTCCCTCAGCGCTATGCCAGGACCCCAAGAGTGTGCTGTAATAAGGGCGAATTGATGAAAGGAGGGAGAGAGGGTTGGAGGAGGCACCAGGGAAGATGAGGCGTATTGCAGCGCCCACTGAGAGACCCCCTGAGCTCCCTAGCTGAGCTTTACCACGCAGGAACTCACTTGACACAGTAGAGAAAATGATCCCTCCAGCCTACTTCGGCCGTCTGTCCCAGGAGAGTCTGGTTGGCGGTGAGCAGAAAACGAGTGCGGTTGTTCTGGAAGTACTGCAACAGGCTGTTCACACAGCAGTCTTCCAGGCTGGCGTTGTGCGGGTTGAGCGGGGCGTAACAGACGTCTTGGAGCGAGATGTTTCGCCCCTCTTCAGGGGACCACACCTGCAACCGCCGCAGCCTTTCCTGCAGTTCCAGCAGCTGTAGCAGCAGGTCGGGTGCCAGGACCCCGCTGAAGTTTTTGGGACCCAGCATCAGGGAGTTATAGCCATAGCTGGCCCGACCAGGGGCGGTCAGGATCACCTGGTTGGTGCGAAAGAAAGGGCCAAAATGCTGGTCGTGGAACTCCTTCTCCCGCCGGGCCCGGTTGTTCGGGGCTGACCACAGCTCCACAGGGTCCGTGGTGAGCTCCATGAAGGCCAGACCCGCCGACAGAAGCACCACCACTACAGTGGACACCCCCAGGACTGTGAGTGGCCACGAGGCCACCCATGTGCCCCAGGCCTGGAATAACTGGCCCAGGAGAGTGTGAGTACGGAGGCTGATCCGGTCCAAGAAGCTTATGTGCACAGCAGGGACTTCTGCCTTTTCTTTGGCCTTGGCCTTGGCCTTGGCCCTGCGGTGGACCAAGAGGGGGAGCACGAGGAAGACCACAAGGACGGCAAAGAGGGAGCAGAGGATAGTCACCAGGGCCAGGTCCCAGGCCATCTGGCCTAAGCGGAAGGTGGAGTCCAGAGGCTGTGGATGTACTATGGCAGGACAGGATGCGGCGCAGTCCTGGCAGGAGCATGCAGCCGCCCCATCCTCCTGGGAAACATTGCAGCTCACGACCTCCGAGTTGAGAAGCTCAATCCCATCCCCAGGGGCCTGGCTGGGGTTCAAGAGGTGGAAGGCAATGTCCAGCGGGGCCAGGCCGTTGCTGGTGTCGCCTTGGAAGTTGAGCCAGCGCTGGGCGTTACAGAGAGCAGAGCCATACACACCGCACATGCTGCCCACAGCCAAGGTGGCCGCCGCAGGAATGCGCACACGGCTACACGATTCATAGACGGCCTCGGCAAAGCTTCGCTGGTAGAAGGCCTGGTAGGCCAGCACTGCCGGCAGCTGCCCGTCGCCCCGTGGGTAGATGCGCGTCACGTTGATGAAGAGGCTCTGGTCGGGGCTGCAAGTGTTCTGGCAGTGCAGACTGACAAAGTTGTCGGAGCAAGCGGGACAGCGAGTGAGGAGAGCCTTGGTGACCGCCATGCTTATCTCTAGAGCCACCAGCTGCTTTAAGGAGCAGCAGGCATAGGTGGTGGTGGGGCCCTTGTAGAGGCGGGGGCAGATGCGCCGCAGGAGTGTCAGGTGCAGGCCCGTGACGGGTTTGGCAGGTGTGTTTGACAGGCAGGAGACATTGGACAGTGGGATCACACTCCCCGACAACTCAGGATTCTTCCCGCACTCGTCGTAGAAGGCACATTGGCCAGCCTTGTGGATGGGGGTGTACGGTTGTGCCTGAGCCTGAGGAACAAACAATGTCACCGGGCCTGCAGGACTGCCTGGGATGGACACCCAGGATGTCCCAAGGAGGGCAGAGAGAGCCGGCTAGCTGGCCGGGGACAGGGGCAGGCCTTGCCTAAGATGGGAGGGAAGGGGGCCTAGAGCAGTGGGGAAGAGGGGACCTCAAAAGATGTACAGTGGAAGCAAAAGGGGAAGATGGAGGCTGTACCAGGGTGCTGGAGAGCAATGAGGATGCCAGGGGGAGACAGGGGGCTGAGGCTGGCTCTCAGGGCCTGCTGTGGGAAGCTCTGTTGGCGCTAAATCCACCAGAGGCTTCAGACCCTGAGCTGCACAGCTATGCCCAGAGGCCCCGCTGGCTCCTTCTCAGAGACCCTGAATGCAGGAATGCTCCTGCCCACACCTGCTCCAATCCTCAGCCACCATCCACCCTCAATGACACCTGAGAAGCGACATGCCTTCTCATGACTGCCAGGGCACTCAGTCCTCAGCCCGCACCTCTTGTGCTGCATCTGTCTCTCAGATCCTCCTGCAACCCCAGGGCTTGATGACTCCCATACTAGGGATGAGGCCTCTCTAAGCCCATTTCAGCTAACTCTCTGCTCCTCCCTGTCTTCCATGGTCCGGTTCAACCCCATAGCCCAGAGAATCAGAAGTCGGGGAGGCAGCCATGACCTTTCCCCCACCCTCTCCGGGGGACTAGGAGCCACCACTACCCATAGACCAGCCCGGCCCCCAACTTCTGTTTAGTTATGCAGGCTCCTCCAGGACCCAAGATGTTCTCACTGTGTGCTAAGTGATGGGTTTCCTGTCCATGTACCCAGAGAGTGGCGAGCAGCCAACAGGTTCCTAGGACTTACCTGGGGCAGCAACAGGACACAGAGCAACCAGAACCTCTGACCAGGCTTCACCATCCCGGCTCTTGGAAGGGGTGGTGGTACGAGACACAGGGTCAGATACCGGGTGTGCTCTAGGACACACGTTAAGGCAGCCTCCTCCCCCTGGTGACGGCCCTGGCCTGACAGGGGAAGAGACCAATGGGTGCACATCCCGAGTTCCAAGCTGGTTAATAATCCACCACACACCCTCTTCCTGCACTATTTGGGGCCTGTTCCCTATCCTCTCTTAGATGAGCCTCCAAGGGGAGATGGTGAGGTCTTCCCAAAGCCACAGAGGAGAGGCCACCGGGAGCCTCCCAGCTCCTGCTACGAGAGGTGCGGACAGAAAAACAGAGAGGGATCCTGACCTAGCTCTGGGCTCAGAAGTGCTGGTCTCAAGCCTCAGCGCAGCCCTGGGAACCCCTACTTCCCTTTCCAGAGGTCTCGGACCCCTAGTCCTCACTTGCCCTCCCTGGGACCAGACACATACCAATGTGTCACAGCAAGTGTTGTTAATGAATATAACAGCTGTGTCCACAGAGGGGCAAAAGCAGCTTGGTGCAGGCCCTCGGCGTCTCCTCCACTCACTTCTTTGCTGCGTCTCTTGCGTGGAGAGGAACAGAAAGCAGGCTGAAGCCCAGCCAGCCACACCCTGCTGGCCCCAAGTGCACCACACATGCCCTCTGCTCCTTTCCGATAGGCATCTTGCATGGCCTTGCTCCGCTCTCTCTATTGCCAGATGGGCCATGACCTTGGCTCTCGATGGACTGAGCTGATAACTGGGACTCTGGCTCAGTGGTGTCTGTAAATATGGTGTCGCTCCACCCTGCAGAATCCTCAGTATTGTCTGTTAGTAATTTTAATCACGTACTCATATGTGATCAACAGAGTTGTTCATTGCTTTTATGTCATTTGCTGTTGTTGGTAAGTGCCGTCAACCCTGTGTAGGGTTTCCGAGAGTGGACATCTTTGTAGGAGCAGAAAGCCTCAACTTTTTCCGGTAGTGTGGCAAGCAGGCTCAAATCACCAACCTCGTGACCCACAGTGGAATGTTTATTGTACAGAACCACTGCACTCCCCATTATATGAATATTAACAACAAAATCGTCTCGTGAAATCTTTCTACATTGAATTGAAACATTATTAGTTACATTGTTAATAAAGTACCATGGACCCTAAGAAGAACAAACAAATCTGTGTTAGGAAAAGTACAGCCAGAATGTTCACCTCTTATACTTTGGACATATTATCAAGAGGGACCAGTCCCTAGAAAAGGACATCATGCTTGGTAAAGTGAGGGTCAGCGAAAAGGAGGAAGACCCCCAACAAGATGGAGCGGCACAGTGGCAGCAGCGGTGGACTCAGACAATTGTGCATAAGGCCGCTGAGGTGGTAATGACCCAAAGGCCCCTTTTCAAATTTCTCTCCTTCTTTTCCTTTAATTACGATTTCATTCTTCAAAAAGTTATTGACAACCTCAAATATGACCTTCCATATACATATAGTTCCTCTAGTACACAATGTATTTTTCATTGTCTGAGTGATTTTAATAGTGATATGTGGCATATGGCTCTGTACTATTGAAATAGTGACAAATATAGTACTAAATGAGAAAGATCAAATTATTGAGTTATTTTTAAAGGTAAATGTAAAGGATTCTCTTGTTTGTTTGTTTCTTAATATGACATAGTTCCCAAATTTGTGTGTCACCTTTGTGCAGGGTCCATTCTAATTTTCTCTGTCTCTTCTAATTTTAGTGCATGTGATGCCAAAGTGAGCACAAAGGACTATTTTTTTTTAATTCAATCTTGCTGATTAAATAAAAGGTGATTCATAAATATAGCTAACCAAAAAAAAAGTTATTGACATAGGTTCGCAAATACTAATTACCACAATGTGGTAGCTAAAATACTAGAAACTTGACAAAATCATCAACTATAAAAACATCAGTAACAAAGAAAACAACAGTGTGTGCTTGTAGCATGTGCAGACATAATCATGTGATCACTGGAATTAGGTAAGAGTGACAGCTCAGACGAGTGCATTGCTGCTGCTGTTGTTATTGTTGTTAAGGGCCGTCAAGTCACTTCTGACCCATAGCAACCTTGTACAGGGTTTCCGAGGAGTAACCAAAGCTTGAACCACTGCTCTTGTGATTCAAACTACTTTGTTTCCAAAAGTGAATCAGCACTGAGTTTTCGCCTTGTCATTTAGATTATCATTTAGATTACATACTGATACATGTAAGTTTATGAAAAATGTTTTTGTTGCTATAACTACAGAGATGTTTTTTATAAAAAATAAATCTCAGCTGAAATGCTGCACAACACTTTTATAGACAATGATTTGGGTATCACCTGTTCTGACAGTATCGGTCACCTGTTACAGCATACGCCCACTTTAATCCTCTAATGATGCCATCACTGTGAATGTTGGGAACAGCTCCCTGTGGTCACCAGCTCTTCATCCTCCCTCAGCTAGCTCCTTGGACTTGTGTCCCAAAGAACCAGGCCTGACTCAGACAGCAAATCACCCTGTGACCCTGTGTGTGCAGAGGGAGACGGAGGCCAGAGGAAGGAGACTTGGAGGCTAAGGCAAGGGTGAGCCAAGGCAGGACTGGAGTTGACCTGAAGCCCATGAGTTAGCCAGGGCTGGATAGGAAAAGAGGCCATAGACCAAGGTTCTGACAGGTGATCAGATGCCATCTATCCAGCGCCCACTAAGGGAACACTTTCTGTCCTACTGACCAGGTGTCCTAGTCTGGGCTCTCCCAAGACGAAGATTCAAGTGCAGACAGTTCACTTGGAAGCTGAGTAAGCTTGAGTCTGGTGCCTTAGCCCACTCAGCCGTACTGACACCCCAGACAGTTCACTTGAGAGTTGATCCCAGAAGGCACCAGTAGAGCAGTAGGAAAGGAGCCCAGAAAGTGCAGGAAGACAATCCAGGCTGCCTTAAAGAGCAGGCTCCTACCATACAATCCCACTGGGAGGATACACCTCAAAGGATTGAAGGCAGAAACAAGTACAACAATGTTCAGTGTAATACTATCCACAACAGCCAAAATGTAGAAACAATCTAAATGTCCATCAGTGGATGAGTTAACAAAAGGAGGTAGGTACTCATGCTCTGGTGGGGTGTTGTGAGGTAAAGCACTGGACCACAAGGTTGGTTCAAACTCACCAGCTGCTCCTTGGAAACCCTACACAGGGTCACTATGAGTCGGAACTGACTCAAAGGCACAGGTTGTTTGAATCGCAAAGTCAGCAGTTCAAATTCACCAGCTGCTCCTCAAAACAGTATACAGGGTCACCATGAGTCAGAACCAACTCAATGGCACTTAACAACAATACTCATGTATGTAATGGAGTACTACAACAACCAACAACAGCAACATTGCTACCAAGTCAATTTCAACTCCTTGCCATCTTTTAGGACAGAGTAGAACTGCCTCACAGAACTTCTAATCATTATAGAAGCATACAGCCACATCTTTCCCCTCTGGAGCAGCTGGTGGATTCAAACCACCAACCTTTTGGTTAGCAAATGAGTGCTTAACTACTGTGTCGCCAATGTTTGTTGTTGTTAAGTTCTGTTGAGTTCAGTTCTGATTCATAGCGACAGTGTGCAGCGTTTCCAAAGAGCACCTGGTGAGTTTGAACCGTCAATCTTGCAGTTCAAACTGACTTTGCAGAACACTGTTTATCCCACAGAGTCACACCATGACTCTGTCACCAAGGCTGTGGTACAGACAAATGACAGTGGATTACGTGGCAAATCATTTGCAAATCAACCACAGCTCTGCCTATAAAATAATCCCCAACAGACTTGGGTTTTAAAAAGTTCGTGCAAATAGTGAATAATTGCTATCAGGACTGACTGTGAGGGTTGGAAATGTAAAGGTAGATGTTTTGTAGCAAAAGGAGGGGAGTGATTGACTTTGCAGTTCAGGAGTGGAGG
>NW_006408524.1:1770168-1781811 GCF_000296735.1 Chrysochloris asiatica
CTAGGATTTTGTTGAGAATTTTTGCATCTATGTTCATGAGGGATATTGGTCTATAGTTTTCTTTCTTAGTAACATCCTTCCCTGGTTTTGTTTTGAGGGTTATACTTGCTTCATAGAATGTATTAGGAAGTTTTTCATCCTCCTCTATATTCTGGAATACTTTGAGTAGGATTGGTGACAGCTCTTCCCTGAATGTTTGGTAGAATTCACCTGTGAAGCCCTCTGGGCCTGGACTTTTATTGGTTGGGAGTCTTTTGATGGCCTGGTCGATTTCTTCTTTTGTTATGGGTCTGTTCAGGTCTTCTATTTCACTGCCTGTAAGTTTAGGTAGGTCGTGTTTATCCAAAAATGTATCCATCTCTTTCTAAGTTTTCAAATTTGTTGGAGTACAACTCTTCATAGTATTCTGTTATTATCCTTTTGATTTCCTTTGGTTCCGTTGTGACATCACCCATGTGATTTCTAATGTGTGTTATTGCCTGCGCGGGCTCGGAAACGGGAGCCATGTGCTGGCAGGCAAAAGCTCAAAATGCCTGTAATTCCTCAGCAATTTGATCTTTAAAAAAAAACGAGTTCAGAATGTTGAAATATAAGATCTTATGTTTGTTCAAAGGCTGTCTGTCTGCTAGACAGAGGTTTCCTATGTGCGATTCTGCCCCTTTTCCCCGAGACTGCCCTACCTGAGCTGCCTGGTCAGGGACGCGCTGGAAGTCCTCTCGATAAATGTTTCTTTTAAAAAACTGTTACTGATGACAAGCCATGGATTCATCACTACAAGCCTGAGAGTAAACGGCAGAGTATGGAATGGAAACATCTTTAATCACCAACCAAAAAAATGGTCAAAAGTCAACCATCAGCTGGAAAACTGATGCTTACAGGTTTCTTAGATTCTCAAGGGCCAGTATTGGAACACTATCAGGAAGAAGGTTCAACAATCAACAGTGTTCATTACAGTGAGACACTCACTGAAGTGCTGAAACCTAAACTTCAGATTAAATGCAGAGGAAGGCTACCCAAGGGCCTTGGGAACTTGCATGACAATGCACGTCCACACACCTCTTCTCACATTGCTGACACTCTGCAAAAACTTTATTTTGAGTTGTTAGAGCATCCTCCCTATTGTCCTGACCTTGCTCTGTCGGACTCTCGCCTGTTTGGTGCCCTAAAAGCAGCCCTTTGAGGACGAAGTTTCACCTCTGATGAATAAGTGAAGACAGCGGTGCACTCGTGGCTCACAGTTCAGCATAAAAAAATTTTTGAATAAGGGAACACTAAAGCTTGTTGACAGATATACAAAGTGTATTGAAAAGCAAGGGGATTGTGTTGAGAAATATATCTGTCTTTTCTAAAAGTTGATTAAAATAAATTCTATAGCCAGAATGCGGGTAATTTTTGACTCACCCTCATATTTTTATCACAACTAAAAAAACAACAACAATGTAGGCTCATGTGGGTCCCTGAGGACACGCTCCCCCTAACCCCTGAGAGATGGGTGGGGTATCCTCTGTCAGTCACCGGTGAGGGAAACTTCTGGAAGCTTTATTCCTGAATGTCTGCTCTGCTTTCCCCTACTGGTAAAATATCCAGCAGAGAGAACCTACACATCCACTCACAGATGGTCAGAGTGTGCTTGGGAGCAGCGAGGGCCCAGAGGACACTACAGTGGCCTGGGCCATCTCTTCTTGTTCCAGCAGGGACAGCCAAGGCCTGCACACCCCAGGAGGCAGGGTGGTGAGGCCCCTGGAACCCAAGCACAGACCCACACACAAACAGAACCTAAATCCATGTCTCTTTGACACACACATAATGCGGAAACAGAACCACTGTACCCCAGCTAGAAGATGAAAACTACCAGGCTCAACCCAGGCATGGAATTTTTTAAAAATTATAATCATAGTGTATGTACACTCTTATACCCTACTTTTTCTCTGAACACTAACTACTTTTTCTCATTAACACTTAACAGATTCCTTCAAGCTCCGATTCATATGTCAACTCTGTACAGAGTTCCTAGAAAGGGTGCCTCTTCTACCTCGCTCGTGCTGAAGACTGGGCTCGTTCCCCGTATCAACCTATTAGAAGTAAGTTTCTGGCTAGCTTCTTTGGGCCTAGAGAGTCTCCCTTCTGTGGGAGTTTATGTGTCCAGGGCAAGTTCTCAACAATGACACAAGCGGGTCAAAGAGCGTCCTGTGGATGATTCTTACGCACATAACTTTTCCTGTCTCCCTCAACATTACATAATCTTGTGGTTATCAGGTCACAACCAGGTCCTTTGTCTTTGCCATCTGAATGAGGACACACTGATTTTCCAACAGTGGCAGCTTCCCCTCTGACACCAACAACACAAAGACACCTGTGTGCCCAGGCCAACCCTTGTCAAGTGTTGTACTTGTCCTCCTGCGCAGAGTGAGGCTGAACATATCCAGAAAGTGACAGTTCTGAGCAAGTTCAGTGAGGGAGCAGACACTGGACCCAGATGTGGCCATCTGCCAAAGGGCCTGTTCTATCAAGTCCTGCAGATGAGCCCGAGGCACAGCCAGATGGTGGGAGAAGCCCTGAAGATGTCAGGACCTCTCACTACCTTGCTGCAGGCAAGGAGATCAGGACCTCAACAGCAACTGGAGAGTTTGTGAAGGGCCCGGGGAGATAGACAGCTGTCAGTCACTGACCTGAACCATAGGTACCGTACGTGGTCCTCTGGACAGTATGGACGTGTGCAATCACATGGTCAATTCTGGATCTTTGGGCTCTCCAGTCATTTTTATTTAAAGGTTGAAATCTGGGGCCTGGGCACTTATGTTCTGCTTGCCTTTAGAACCCCAGTCCCGTCAGGGAAACACTGTGTCTACAGTGCAGGTGACCAGTACTGTCCCTGCTCTCCCACGTCCTTCACAGCCAGTGAGACCATGTGATCTAGCTCTGGACAATGTGAAGGTGTTAGCTTTCTTCATCTAAGGGAGCATATAATCCAGCCTCCCCCTCTAGCGGCCCTAAACCCAGATGGGATGTCTGGAGCTGTGGCAACCAAAAGTAAGAAAGAGGTCAGCATCAGAAAATGGCAAAGTGGACAGACAGAAGACCCTAATGGCATTGTTGCGATGGTCAATGTCTGCTGCATCACACGGACATGCAAGAAAGATGAAGTACTGTTTGTTTAAGCCTCTGCAGTCTTTCTCATGCATGCAGCTGGGTACTCCTAGCTGTCATGCTAGGAACTCCCTGTTCCCTACTACCTGGCTCTCAGTCAGTCCTCTCCTTCTGTTGCTCTATTGATGCTTCCAACCAGGAAACTCTTTGTTGTAGAAGGTTGTCCTGTGCATTGTTGAATTTTAACATCATCCCTGGCTTCTACCTACTAGATGTCCCCTATCGTGACCACCAAAAATGTCACCACATGGCCACAGGCCCCACTGGGCAAAATTGAGAATCACTGGCCTCCAGAAAGTCGCTATGAAAGCTAATACATCGGCTTGTTGGTTCTGACCTCTCATTCTTGCTGTGTTCCCTGCAAAGCCCGTCTCTGTGGTCTCCTCCAGGCCTTCCCAGACCCTGCCATTCTTTATAACTCCAGGTACACTCTCCCTGCTCAGTTGTGGGACTTCCCACCGTCATCCAGGCTGGAGTGTCTCTCCATGCTTCAGCCATGCCATCAGCATGGTGGTGTCACATCATTGCCTGGGTGAATGTTAAGCTTCCAGAAGCTAGCTCCCAGGGCAGGGACTGTGTCCCCTACTCTAGGGTCCTCGCATGTGTCAGGTTGTTTGCCTCAGCCCAGTCCTGTGTCCTCACCCCTTACTGGACCTGCCAGCCCACCCCCTTGACCTGTCCTCCTCCAGTTCACTGCTAAGATCACTCCCGAACTTGGGCAAGTAGAGATTGTCACCTTTTCTGTGTTGCTGTTGTTATTAAGTGCTGTTGAGTCAATTCCGACCCAATAGGAACCCTGTAACAACCACCACAATCACATAGAGTTTCTTGAGAGCAGCTGGGTTTAAACCATCCACCTGTGGTTAGCAGTTCCATGTTTATCCCACAGTGCCACACCCGGACTCCTTTTCTATAGAACTTCTAAATGTCACCTTTTCTAGATTCTTTTTGTTAAGTGCCTTCAAGTCAATTGTGACTCAGTGACCCTGTACAGGGCTTTCAAGGACAGTTCATGGGTTTGAAGCACTGACCTTTTGGGTCACAGTCCAGTGCTTATCCTAGAGCGCCCCATGCCTTTTCTATAGAGCCTGTAAATGGATGGGGGTTCCCTGGAGGGGAGGAATCTCAGCAGTATCTCCCCAGCTACACGTTCTGGGAGTACAGGTCATAGGCGTTATAGGTTCAGAACAGAGACAGGGTTAAGAGACTGAAAAATCTATCAGTGGAGGAAGCACCAGAGCTGGTATCTCCAGGCTCGCGGTTAGGGAGCTAACCCTCTAGGAATACCCTCTTGGACACAGTCCAGTGGCTCCCCCACTCATATGAGCCAGGTGAGCTGTGTCTTCTGCGCTTGCTCATCTGCTGTACAGTTGTGCCTTCTAGTCTGGAGCCAGACATGCACGTGGTGAGCTGGATGAATCGAGGGGCAGCAGTGAGAGGGACCTGGAGAAAGGTTTCTTGGTCCTGGAGCAGGATGCCCATGTGGCGCCTGGGCCTTGAGTGAGGCCATGCCAGGAGCCTGGCTGAGGAGTGAGGAAGATGCTAAAGCCTCAGTGTAAGGCCACATCATACCAGGGATAGTGGAGAGGACCCAGTCTGCTGAATCATGGGAGCAGAGTCCAACTCTGCTCAGTCCCCTTCTAGCACACCCTTTCTTTGCACTTTTAATTAGAACTTATCCTCAGGAGCCTTGGGCAGGAAGAGAAGCTGTGACAAGAGAAGGGACCGCCCACAAGAACTAGAAATACTCTCGGTTCAAAGCTTGCATTCAACAATTTGCAGGACACAAAAGAAACTTGGTGCTGCCGCTGGTTTCAGAGAGCTCCTCGTCACGTGAAGACACAGCTTCAGGATTAGTGTTGAATGAGCTCAAGGCAGCATTAACGCCACGCAGAAAAAGGCACCTAGTCCTGACTGGGGGCCAAGGAAAGCTTCCGGGGACACTGTGCCTGGGCAGGGGAAAGGTTCCAATACCCAAGCGCTACTAAATTCAGCAAATGCAAAGCAGGACACTTATTGGTAGTCCCCGACTTATGATGGGATTTGTTCCCACAACTCTGTTGTAAATCAGTTCTGATATAAGCCGAATTATGCTTTTCTTTTTAGTTTTCATTATTATTACTTTTTATTGTCTCTTTAGTATCTTTACAAAGGAGCTCTGGTAGCGTAGTGGTTACGAATTGGGCTGCGAACCTCAAGGTCAGCAGTTCGAAACTATCAGCTGTTCCGCGGGAGAAAGATGAGGCTTTCTGCTCTCGTAAAGATTTACAGCCTTAGAAACCCTGTACAGGGTCGCTGTGAGTCGGAACCAACTCCACTGTACTTAACAACAAGAATCTTCACAAACCATAATACTAACCCTCTGAAAATGCTAACATCAGCGAATTACACGCTGCACCACTGTATGTAGTCCATATTATTAAAGATGTTAAGTGCCGTCGAGTCAGTTTCAATATTAAAGATAAGATGAATCACACACAAAAAACCAACCAGTCTTAAGTGCAGTTCTTTGTAACTCGAATTCATAAGTTGGAGACTTGTGATTAAGTGCTGTCAAGTTGGTTCTGATTCATAGCGACCTGTATAGGGTTTCCAAGGAATGCCTACCAAACTACAGGAATGTGCTCCTGTCTGGTGAGCTCAGTGACCAAGGATCTGGGCTTGGCTCATTCCAGGGCAGATGGGCAGTATGTGGAAAGTCAGTGCGGGCTGCGAGCACACTTGGGAGTTGGTGTGAGCACTCCCAGGTAGTGCCTGACCTACACCTTGGCCAAACATCCATGCCTCTCTGGGAAATGGTAGTTTCTTCCTTTTCCACTTGTAAAGAGCTGTAGTCAATACAAAAATAAACACTCAGCCCCTTCAAGTCGTTGTCTTCCCAGGGAAAGGGGCCAGCATTGGCAGGGGTGCCTCCCTTGCTTGGGTCCAGCTTTATCACCATTGCCTTCTGAGGACACTGACACTGGAGACCAAAGAATTCCCCAAAAGCTGAGTCATTAGCCCTTCGCCAAAGGCTGGGGAGCAGGGCTGGAGGAGGAGGGGACCCGGATGGGAAAGGCGTGTGTGTGTGTGTGTGTGTGTGTGTGTGTGTGTGTGTGTTCCAGCAGCTTCTGGGAACACTATTCTCCAATCCGTTATGGAACAGCTAATTCCACTGTCCACTCACAGTGCTATGGATTTGATTGTTGTTGAGTACCCTCAAGTCTGTTCTGACTCATAGAAACCCTGTATAGTTTTTGAGAAGTAGCTGATGGGTTTGAACCACTGGCCTTGTAGTTAGCAGTCCAGTGCTTATCCTACAACACCACACCAGGACTAATTTTAAGTCCCCCTAAACTGTGTTCTGAATCCTAACCCTGGGCTATGGTTATAATTCCATTTGGGAGTTTAATGTGGCAAGAGTCCTGCAGACTATCTTTTGAGATAGGATAGACAGTAAACAAGCAAGCAGAGTCAGGGTTGGATAGATGCCCAGGCACAAGATCTTCAAGGAACCAGGAAGCAGGAGCTGGAGAGACAAGGACTGACCTTCAGCACCTCCACAGAGAAAAAGCAACCCCCCAGAGCTGACGCTCTTAATCCCAACTTCAAGTCTCCTAAACGGAGAGAAAGTAAATGTCTTTAAAGTCATTCACTGGTGCCATTTCTGTTACAACAGCACTGCAAAATATGGTACCTAGAAGTGGGGGTGTTGTTTCCACATTATTAGCAAATGGATGCTGTTAATCTAAAGGTTGGCGGTTCAAACCCACAAACAGCTCCACAGAAAACCAATCCAGGGTTGCTATGGGTGGGAATCGACTTGACGGTACTTAGCAGTAGTAACATGAGGAACCCTGGTGGCACACTCAGTCAAGCACTGGGATGCTAACTTTAAGATTGGTACTAAGAACCTACCAACAGCTCCAAAGGAGAAAGCTGAGGCAGATTACAGCCTCAAAAGACTTGCAGAACCTACACCTATGAATGCAGTAGCTCAAAAAAGGAAACAAATCCTTGCTGCTAGAACTATTCCCACCCCCTTCACACAAAGGGTAGGCAGGGATGGGCAACTTGGACATTGGCTACCCAAAATGGGGGGAGGGATACAAAGGCAAGAAGTGACTGGCTTACAAGCTTTCAAGAGGGAACCTAGATCCAGAGGGCGTGGAGGAAGGTAGTGTCTCCAGTGAATAGTGTCCAGCCTGTCCAGGAAGGGCTGATGAGACGAAATATAGATGGGTCTCTTATGATGCAATACGGTGAATAATTGTTATCAGGACTAATTGTGAGGGTTGGAAATCTAAAGATGGACATTTTGTAGCAAAGAGGGGAGTGATTAACTTATCAGTCTAGGAGTGGAGGACCCTGGGACCATCGATGGAGAAGAGCGAAGAGCGGAATCCTACCCAGAGAGGCGGTGAGGCCTAAGATGGAGGCAGTCAAGAGATGGTGTGGCTAGGGACTCGGGATCAGGAGATGGAAAGGGGCTGAGGACTGTGGGGGGCAGGGGGGTTCAGGCTTACAGGGTACACCCCTTGGTTGGGTGAGGATGCCTGGACGGGATGGTAACTATGCCAATGAAATGATGGATGATGGAATGAATGTAAAGCTGATGTTCTCCCATGTAGACTATCACACAACTCACAATAAAACATTAAAAAAAAAGATCATGGAATTTTTCCACAAATTTTTTTTTTGGGGGTATATATTGTTGTTAAGTGCTGTCGTGTCAGAAAAAAAAAAAAAAGACTTGCAGAATGCACCCTTTGGTTGTTTAATTATATATTCCTGAGGGGCTAGAAGCAAATACTGATGATGATGCACGAAGGAGCTTGTGATCATTGCAATGAAACAGTGAGTATAAACCTGATGTTCTCCCATGTAAACTATCACTCAATTCACAATAAAAACTTCAACAACAACAACAAAAAGGATTACCGCCTCAGAATCCCCGGAGAGCAGTTCTACTCTATCCTTTAAGGGCAATATGAATTGGAATTGGATCTAGCCCAGTTTCATCTAGGGCACTGATTAAAATCCTTTGGTTTTTAAATCTGTTGGTCGAATTACATTCAAAGCCATTCTTGTGAGGGTTCGTAAAGAATTAGATGAGCTATAGAGTTTCTATCATCTTCTTGTTGTTAGGTGTTATCAAGTCAGCTCGGACTCACAGTGACGCTACGCACAACACAATGAAACACTGCCCGGTCCTGCACCATCCTCACAACTGTTGTTCTGTTTGAGCCCAGTGTTGTAGCCACTGTGCCAGTCCATCTTGTTAAGGGTCTTCCTCCTTTTCACTGACCCTCTGCCATGCATGATGTCCTTCTGCAGGGTCTATTGCCTCTTGAAGACAGGTCCAAAGTATGTAAGATGAAGGCTCACCATGCTTCTAAGAAACATTCTGACTGTACTTCTTCCAAAACAGATTTGTGTGTTCTTCTGGCAGACCATGGAACTATCAGTATTCTTCAGCAATGCCATAATTGAACACATCAATTCTTCTCCAGTTTTCCTATTCATTGGCCAGTTTTCACATGCCTATGAGGCAACTGAAAATACCATAGTGCACTTTAGCCCATAAAAATTACATCTTTGCCCTTTAACACTTTAAAAAAGTCTTTTGCAGCAGATTTACCCAGTGTAGTACTTCATTTGATTTCTTGACTACTGCTTCCATAATCATTGATCGTAGATTGAAGTAAAATGAAATCCTTGACAACTTCAATCTTTCCTGTTTATCATGATGTTGTTTATTGATAAATTGTGAGGATTTTAGATTTCTTTATATTGAGCTGTAATCAATACTGAAGGTCATACTCAGATCGTCATCAGTAAGTACTTCAAGTCCTCTTCCCTTCCAGCAAGCAAGGTTGTGTCATCAGCATATCACAGATTGCTAATGACTCAACACTGGCGCCACAGTCTTCTTCATATAATCCAGCTTCTCAAATTATTCTCAAGATACAGATTAAGTCTAGTGAAAGGAAACAACCCCGGCCCACATCTTTCCTGATACTAAACTTGGTCTATGTATAAGTTCCTCATGTGCACAATTTTTCAGAATTGCCATTCTTTGCAATGTTATCCATCATTTGTTCTGTTGAAGGCCTTTGCATAGTCAATAAAATGCAGGCAAACCTTTCTTGGCAGTCTTGGCTTTTAGCCAAGATCCAGCTGACATCAGCAATGATACCCCTCATTCTGTGACTTTTTTTTTAATCTGACTTGAATTTCTGGCAGCTCCCTGTTGCTGTACTGCTGTAGTTATCTTCAGCAAAATTTTACTCGCACGTGATATTAATGATATTAGAGGACAGCTAATATCATTATTATCCTTTTGATTTCCTTTGGTTCCGTTGTGACATCACCCATGTGATATTTAATGTGTGTTATTTGTATCTTCTCCCTCTTTTCTTTTGTTAGGTTTGCCAATGGTTTGTCTATTTTGTTAATCCTTTCAAAGAACCAGCTTCTTGTCCTGTTGATTCTTTCTATAGTTTTTCTGTTTTCCATCTCATTTATTCCTGGTCTAATCTTCCCTCTGTTGTTCTAATTGCAGATGCTGTGTTAATGTGTTGATTTTGATTCTTCCTTCTTTTTGGATGTGTGCCTTTATTGCAATAAATTGTCCTCTCAGCACCACTTTTTGCCATGTCCCAAAGATTTTGGTTATGTTGTGTTTTCATTCTTGTTTGCTTCTAGGAACTTTGTGAGTGCACATTTTATTTCTTCTACTACCCAGTCGCTTCTCAGCAGGGTGTTATTCAGTTTCCAGGTATTTGACTTTATTTCCTTGGTCTTCCTATTGTTGATTTCTAATTTGATAGCACTGTGGTCTGAGAAGACGCTTTGTAGTATTCTGGTATTTGTAAATTTATGGAGGTTTATTTTATGGCCTAAGACATGGTCTATTCTGGAGAAAGTTCCATGTGTACTGGAAAAGAATGTGTATTGTGCTGTTGTTGGGTTGAATGCTCTGTACACTTCTATGAGGTCCAGTTGGCTGATAGTGTTTAGTTTCTCTGTGTCTTTGTCAAGTTGCTTTCTGGTTGCTCTATCCATTTTTGAAAGCAGTGTATTAAAATCACCCACTTTTATTGTAGATTCGTCTATTTCTTTCTTCAAATCTACTAGTTGTTTGCTAAGTGCCATGAAGTCGAGATTCGACTCATAGCGACCCTGTACAGGGTTTCCAAGGAGCAGCTGGCAAGTTGGAACTGCTGGCCTTAACCGCCCAAACCAACGTTGCAGTTTACCGCACTAACTGGCAGCGCCACAAATCTACTAGTTTGCTTTATATATTTTGGAGCTCTCTCATTGAGAGCAGAGATATTTATTTTTGTTTTGTCATCTTGTTCAATTGTCCCTTGATATGATATCCATCTTTATCTATTATGCTGGGTTTTGCCTTAAAGTTTATCAGAGATTAGTAATGCCACTCCTGGTCATTTTTTATTGCAATTAGCTTGTGGTTTTTTTTTTTTTTTTTTTCCATCCTTTGTCTCTGTGTGTAAGATGTGTCTCTTGCAGACAGCATATTGAAGGACCTTGTTTTCTTATCCTTTCTGCCACCCTCCATCTCTGAAATGGCGCATTTAATGCTTTCCTGACTTCCTATTTTTCTCAACTCCATTGTAAAATGTTTTGAAACATTTTATAATCATTTTTCTGAATTCCTTCTCAGGCATCTCCAAGGCCTGGCCTCCTTCCAGAATGGAGTCCAGGTCTCTCTCTAGGTCATTTGTCTCCGACATTTTATCTTGTTCTGGACGTGTGCTGATATGGTCATCTGTTTTTATTTCTTGGACATGTTCAGTGGTTATCTGTGGCCTTACCACTTGTGTGTTTTGGTATTTTTTTATGCATTCTGATTGCCTCCAGGTAGATGTGATCAGGAGGTGGGCTTCCCTTTTTCACTCTTCTTATTGCTTAACCCAGAGTACATTTTGCAGGTATTGTCTGCCCCCCTGGTGTATGGCAATTGATATTGGTTTTTGCCTGGATTGTGGGGTTTTATAGGGTGTGATTGTAGCTTGACTATATAGCAGCAATTGCTGTGTCTTCTTGGGTAATATAGGGAGAGAAAGAGCCCCCTAAAGGTATAAGGGAGAATAACAACAATAGCAACGGCAAACAAACAACAACAAAAAACCAGATTGGATACTGTAGTCTATAATTACATAAGAGAAGAGAGAGAGAATGGAAAAAAAAAAATCTGTGCCCTAACATGAGTATGACTTTACAGTCCTCTCTCAGCTTCTTGTCTTCAAGGCCGCCTGATAAAATTTCAAGATGCCACTGTTGGTTGTTATGCTGTACCTCAGGTTTTAATTTTTGGCCTCTTTTTAAGACTCTCTCCCACTCCACAGACCCTGTTCTGGCCTTTTCCCTATTAATAAACAGTTCAGGGCTGGCTGTGGCCATTTTGCGCTACCAGTTGGTTTAAAGTGGGGACTGGCCCTTTAAACACTGAGGTTCTGTGCACATGCATGGTAGAAGAATCCTCCAGTG
>NW_006408524.1:1782421-1796610 GCF_000296735.1 Chrysochloris asiatica
TTTTGGAGCTCTGTCCTGAACCTGTTTTGTCTGGTATTGTGTGTTACTGCTCATGGAGATCTTCACTGCACCTCTACCGTATGCGCCATCAAGCCGCACCTGTTACACAGTCTTTTGCTAAAGAAATTCATTTCATGATCGATGGACGAGCATGATTGATGGATCTAATGAAATACCACACCAAAAAACATCAACAGATTTGACTGAAAGAGACAGAGAAAGAATGTTGTCTATATCCAGGCAGAAAACACTTCAAAGGAGTTACAGTTTTGTCCTCCAAGATAAAGGCCATCCCTGGAACAGCTCAGAGAGAGATCAGTGGATTTGTTGGAAAAAGCACAGGAAGCTGTGCTTACTTGGCTTCAAAGGGTCCTAACACCCTGCATCTCAAAGGCTGTGCCTGGGGCAGGGCTGCAGTGCCCCAGGGACAGAAGAATGGGGTTGGCTCATGGCTTCCATGGATGAGAATGAAGCAGCCTAAAGCCAAGGGAGGCATCTGAGATGGTCTGGAAGGCAGAGGAGCCTTCACCCAGAATCCAGAGGCCATGGCCAAGACCTAGAATGTGGAGGGCATTTCCCATTACCCAGATGGCCTCAGAGCTCATGTACTTTGTCCTGCTGGATTTTGAACTTGTTGCTTGCCTAGGATCCCCTTCCCGCCACTGTTTACAATGGAAATGTCTACACTGTGCCTGTTTCACCAATATACAAAAATCCCCCCCTTTACCTGCAGGAAATATGTTCCAAGGCCCCCAGTGGATACCAGAAACTGTGGATCATACCAAAGCCTGCACTGACTGTTTATTCCTATACAGGAGTTGTGGCGTGCTGCTGCAGGTTAATGTGGGCTGCAAGGTTGGCTTGAAGCACAAGTTCAGCAGTTCAAGCTCATCAGCCACTCCTCGGATTGGAAACTTCATGGCACTTCACAACACCTATATGTACAAACCTGTCAATCTGATAACCAAGACGGTCACCTGGGAACCTAACATGATGTCTCCCCTGGGCAGGACGAGCAGGATGGCAGATTTCATCATGCTTAGAATAGCATTCCATTTAAAACTTATGTTTATTTTGGACTGCATTTGACCACTGTTAAGTGCAGTTGAGTGGGTTTTGTATCATAGTGACCCTGGATAGGGCTTCTGAGTGGCTGGTGGTCTGAACCGCCTATTTTACAGTTTGAACTGCCCTTGTGGTCCAGTGCAGTACCCCGCAGTATCGCACTAGGACTCCACGGGTAAGGGGTGCTGCTGTACTTCAGATTTAGCCTGTATTCTAGATTCCACAGGTCCACAGAGAGAACTTTACTCCAGGACGAAAGACACCCAAAGGCTCACCCTAATATAATCTCGATGAGTCAGAATATGCAATTTTGAACTTGAGTGTTGATTTGAATTTTTGGGATGATGTGATAGGGTGAATGTGTTTTGCATTTGACAAGGGCATGAGATTTTGAGGGCCAAAGGATGGGATGTTATGGATTCGATCCCCTCAAAATATGTACTGTATGAGATGTATGCTACCATCTCATTTAGGTATGGGTTGTCTGTTATATTAATAAGGCAGGATCAGCATAGCATGTGGAGTTCTGGTGGGGTGCTGTGGGATAAAGCACTCAATGGACCACAGGTTGGTGTGAACCACAAGGTTAGCAATTCAAACTCGCCAGCTGCTACTTGGAAACCCTATGCAGGGTCGCTAAGAATCAGAATTGACTGGGCAACACTAACAACATAGTATAAGGTGCGGAGTCCTGGTGTGGCACTTTGGGATTAAAGCACTGAACCTCAAAGTTCAGTTTGAACCACAAGGTCAGCGATTCAAACTCACCAGCTGCTCCTTGGAAACCTTATACAGGGTCGCTGAGTTGGAACTGATTTGATGGCACCTAACAGTTAACAATTACAGGGTGTATGTTGGGTCAATCTGTCTTGAACTGTAAGAGATTAAACAAGTAAACAGTGGAGAAATGGGATATGGTAGACGCCAAGACACAGGAAGATCTCCAAGGCACCAAGCAGGAGCTGAGACCAGGACCTTCCTTTAGAGCCCACAGCTCCTCAGAGCCTGTACTCTGAAATTCAGGCAGCTAGCCTGAAGTGAAAATAAATTTCTGCTTGTTTTTAAGTCACCTAACTGTGCTATTTGTTACAGCAGCACTAGGAAACAAAGACACTTTCTTGTATTTTTTAACATGGAGTCCATTCTTTCCAAAAACGAATCAGCTTGATATTTTAACTCTGCCCCACATCCTGGTCTTCTCGTTTCTCGAGTGTGCTGGGCTCCCTCCTACCCCCGGTCCCAACCACCCTACCTCAGTGCCCTACTGCTACAACTAGAAGTACTCACATAACACCCCATACCCTGGCTTGGCCAGTCTCGCATTCACTGGCCTTCAACACATGCTGGTCAGATGAGCAGACCCTGAGTGGGCCAAATGTAGCTGTGTGTGAGGCTGAGTACACTGAAGTCCCCATAAAACCCGAGTGCACCAACTGTGCTTTACCCACCTTTGGCTTCCTAGACTCGAACCTCAGTCCGGAACACCGCAGTCAATATTTCCAGGCGGGTGGGGATTCTCAATGTACTCCCAGCCTTCCCTCCCTGGACCTAGAGCACATCACTCTGCTTCAAAACACGCAGATCACCGATCACCCAGCATCCAGGGGAAGCCTCAGAGTCAATCCCGACCCTCATGAACAGAACCTCTATTGCCGGCCCTTCCTAGTCCAGAGTGGCCACAGGCACCTATCCATGGTCAGCCTACTTCAGGTGGTCAGAGGGCTTGCCCTAGCTCTTGGTTTGGAGACAATATTAGTAGGGAAAAGGGCACAGGCTTTCCCAACCAGAGCCCGTCATGCTGGGGCCTCTCCTCTGGGGCTGTGTGGGGACTTAGGGTACCCTCTGCACTTATTTCTGTCCTCTAAAGCTCGGACAGGCTGGATGACACATTAGGGTGTGGGAACAGGCACAGGAGACTATGCACACCCTACCAGGTGATATGACCTGGTCTAGCTGAAGCCAGAGAAACATGATCCGGGGAGACACAGCCCAGCTTCCCAAGGCTTAAGAATGCACCTGCCACATGACAAGAGAGTCTCACCGGTGAGCCCTGAGATCCTAAACAAGCCCAGTTCTCTGGGCTTCAGCACCCTCATCTCTCCAGTGTAGCCAACAGCCGTTGCCAGAAGCGATCAGGGGAACACTCATTACTGCACCGGAGTCCTCTGCCTACCCATCCCCCGCTGTTCCCACTAGGGACCCAGTTCAGAGATCACTGACTACTTCGGTCCACGGGGGAATCACTAGAAGCCTGAACTGCCCAATACTGTCTGCTCCCTGGAGCACTAACCCACTTTAGGGCAGAGCAAACATTCACATAAACATCCACCTCCACGGGCACTGCTGGGCTGGCAGTTGGCTTTCCTTGTGCAATGTCCTAAGTGCTCCTCAGAGCATTCTCTGCAGTCAAACTCATGGAGCAGCAAGGAAGACCACCTGGGTGGTGCTCCAGCCCTGTGTTACGAGCCCTAGCCCAGGGGTCTCTCTGGGTCTGTCTTCATCCACAAAACAGAGAAACAACATCGTCACTGGAAGTTCTCAGGGGAAGAGAAGCTTTGGGACAGTCCTCAGAACACAGACCATAAACCTCAGTTCCCACTGCCCTGGCTGCACATGTCACTGCAATCTAGGATATGCCTTCTGACACCAGCCCCGCACCAGACAAGGCCTAGCTTCCCAAAAATCCTCAGTGGAGGAGCAGGAAATGTCAACCCCCTAACCCTGAGGTCCTCCTAACCCCAGACCTACAGCGCCCTGTCCAAGCACACCCAGGGGCCCCACCCCTTCCTCTGTAGGGGCCTTGGCTAGGTTAAGGATTACTCAGGCGCTTCCCTACCTTTTGCCCCCACTCTCAGCCTCTCCCTCCCTCCCCTCATGTCCCCTGCCTGCCTCGTGACACCTTATCAGAAGGTGGTGGTGACCGTGATCATCAGCAGCAGGGGGCAGCTGACCCAGAGGCATGGTCCAGGTGCTGAGTCAGCATGGGACCCCAGGACAACAGAGCCACAGCTGCACCCCTCCTGCCTGTGGGGGCCCCAAGAGGCAGCTTGAGCAGCTCAGGCATGAACTGGCTGAGATGACAAGGTGTGGCGCACTGTGGTGACCCGTACGTTTACTACGCGTATACACACACGTACAGAGCTGTGCAGGACACGTTATCAGTGGCTGCCTGAAGAATGGGAGATTCCTTCTCCTAGTCCCCTGACTTCACCATTTGCATACATTTGGGGGTACACTTTCCTAAGGTGGATAGAATATAATTTCCACGTTGCCAGGAAGGGAGGCACATCTGTCAGCTAGGTGAGACCCAGATGTGGCCCCAGAGGTCTCTAGGAGCTGGGCAGTATGGCCAGAGTATAACAGGGTTCAGACGAGGCTGACAATGATCCAGGGTTCTGTTCTTCATGAGCCGCACTCTGTTGACCACACAGGACACTACAGGCAGCAGCCTGAGCCCAGACGCCAGGCGTCCCATTCCCCCACTGCCAAGGTTTCAGAGGACAGTTCCTTTCTGCATGCTAGAGGCACAAAGGGCCAGCTACACCTTTGTCCTGTAAGGGGCAAGACGCCAAGTCCGCCTTTTCAGTGGTACTGTGTGTGCCTCTGCGGTGCCGGCCACTCAGCTCAGGAGTGGGCAGCTGCAGGTGTGGACTTCTGTCCTCGATGCTTGAAGCTGCGCAGTGGGTTCTGAGCTTTCCCCTTCTGTGATGGTACAAAGCAGTGGTTAGTTAGGACACAGAGACAGATGCTCAGAGGACAGGGCTGCCACCTCCTGTCTGGTGCTGGATTCTGACAAGGACAGAGTAATCCTCCATGCTCTGCTATCTCCCCTCCCTCAGCACGAGCCATGGCTCCTCCTGCTACCACTCCCCTCACATTCTCCAGTGGAGATGGATGAAGGACACCTAGGGACAGAACAGCAATCTCTCTTTTGTTCCTGACATCACTGGGACTGCTCCCAATCCATGGAATTCCAATCTAGCTACTGGGAATTCTGGAGCAGTTGTCTGGGGCCCTCCCACCTGCTTCCCGAGGGCAACGTGAGCTCAGCAGCAACTGGGGAAGGGCTGAAGAGAGGCAGCTGCCCTGTCAGACCCACAGCGGGATACATGTACCTTGACCTTCCGGTAGGAGGAGGGGGGCTTCTTCCGCTTCTTGTGAGGGTGGACGAGCCCACGCAGAGTGGGAGGGACTGGGGAGAGATTACAGCTGCTCAGCAAAGCCCAGAGCCCTCAGTGCCCCCTCCTGACTGGCCCCAGATGCCTGTGGGTCCCTGAGATCCTCCTCACAGTTCCTCCTCCTCACCATCCCGGCAGCTCCATTACTCAGAGGCTGGTCACCCTCAGCAATGTCACAGATGGTACCTTACACACTACAGACCAACAGTGCCCCCCGTGTGCACAGTTACCTCACACACTGCACACTAACAGTGCCCCCGTGTGCACAGTTACCTCACACACCTACACACTAACAGTGCCCCCCTGTGTGCACAGGGTTCCCTCACACACCTACACACTAACAGTGCCCCCGTGTGCACAGTTACCTCACACACTGCACACTAACAGTGCTCCCGTGTGCATAGTTACCTCACACACCTACACACTAACAGTGCCCCCGTGTGCACAGTTACCTCACACACCTACACACTAACAGTGCCCCCGTGTGCACAGGGTTCTCTCACACACCTACACACTAACAGTGCCCCCGTGTACACAGTTACCTCACACACCTACACACTAACAGTGCCCCCATGTGCACAGTTACCTCACACACCTACACACTAACAGTGCCCCCATGTGCACAGGGCCCACAGTGGGCAGTGAGCACCAGGACCACCAGCACCTGAACCACGCTTCCCTAGTGCAGACACATGCTGCAACAGGCATGTGAGACACAGAGGGAATTAAAGGCACTTCTTCCTGTGTGCCCACTGCCCCAGGCCCAGCCTCCACTGACATCACACGTGGCCCAGCCCACCTGTAGGCCAGCGTCCCCTCAGTCATCTCACTGAGCCCTCCTGTGCCGGGCACCCAGAACTGCCTTCCAGATCCTGGCCTTCCCCCAACGTCCACGCCACAACCCATCACTGAGGTCAGCTACCCCCCAGGTCAGCTCTAGACCTGCTAAGGGCTGCACTCACCCAAGTAGTCAGGGACATTGCCCAGCTGCGGCTTCACGACTGCAGGGTGCAGGGGCAGGTCGTGTCGCAGCAGTTGCAGGTCGCGGGGGTTGTCCTCAAAGTACGTCTGACATGGGGCAGAAGAAGATGCTATGGGGTCAGCGGCATTCTGGGTCATTTTACCAATTCTCACTGAGTGGGAAGGGCCCACCGTGAAGCTTCCTGACCTCCTCAGTCCCAGTTCCCCTCCCTCAAGCAACCACTTTTGTTTCCTTCTGGGAACACACATGTTCACACATGCGTGTGACACAGGTGTTGTGGTTGTCAAGTGCAATGGAGGCAGTTCCAACTAATAGCAACCCTGTCTAGGGTTTCCAAACAGTGACTGGTGAGTTTGAACCGCTGACCCTGTGGTCCCTTGCTTCTCCCGCAGCACCACCCCAGGACTGGTAACAGCACTCAGCAGCAGGCTGTACCCTCTTCAGCGTCTTGGCCTGTCACAGGACCCCTCATTCCTTCCCACACAAGCAGCCTCTGACTCGTCTACGACTAGGAACATCTGACGCTACAGATGCCCCATCACCTACTGAACGAGCCCATAAACACTTGGCCTCTCAGGCTGCCATGGTCTTGTTACAGCAATAATGTTGCCACAAATGCAAGCCCACCCTGGCTTTCTGGTCCTTAGTGTGTAACGGACGGACGCATTACGAGATCACAGGTCACTGAGTTTGTGATTTTGGGGGGGTGGAGGGGTGACACACAGATGGCTCTTTCCCAGTCCTCACGTCCTTGGCAGCCTCCTCCCCACCCACCAGCTAAGACCCCAGAAGGCTGGTTTCCAAGTCCCACACTCACTACCCTCACCTTGAGTTTCTCTGAGCGTAAGAGCTCTTCTTTCACCTCCTTCAGCCTTGCCTCTCGGATGGCTTGCTTAGTCACTGAGCGCATGGCATCCTGGGAGCAGACGTGGCCATCAGCACAGTGCAGCAGCCGCACCACCCTCTTCATTCCTAGGTGCTCCACAACAATGACGCCTTCCTCCAGCCCCTCTCCCACCCCATCCCACTCACCCTGCAGCGATAACGGAAACCTTCAATCTCCTCCATCTGGAACTGGTAGGGAAGGAGGACAGGGGCTCCATTCTCTGTGGACAAGGCAGCAAAAGAATCCATCCAGGCTGGCCTAATACACATGTCCTCCCTTCACCACTGTGGCCCAGTGCCCAGAACATGATGAGGGCAGTGCTCCAGGTGTGAACACAAAGCACAATGGGCACCACGGTACACCGTCACCTCACAGAACACGAGGGCAGAGATCCTAGGTGTCACCACGAAGTATACTGGGTACACCGTCACCTCACAGAACACAAGGGCAGAGCTCCTAGGTGTGTGTACAAAGCACACTGGGTACCACGGTACACCGTCACCTCACAGAACACAAGGGCAGAGATCCTAGGTGTCAGCACGAAGCACACTGGGTACCACGGTACACTGTCACCTCACAGTACACGAGAGCAGAGCTCCTAGGTGTCAGCATGAAGCACACTGGGCATCATGGTACACCGTTACCTCACAGAACATGAGGGCAGAGCTCTTAGGTGTGAGTACGAAGCACACTGGGTACCACGGTACATTGTGTCACCTCACAGAACACAAGGGCAGAGCTCTAGGTGTGAGTACGAAGTACACTAGGCACCTCGGTACATTGTGTCACCTCACAGAACAAATAGTCTGCTCCTGGCCAAAGCCCAGGGAAGTGAGGCTCTTACCTCCAGTGAGAAGCTCTTCAATCTGGCCCAGCTGGCCCTGCTCTGTGGGCAGCAGGAAGGTCAAGACGACACCTGGGTTGTTGGCACGAGCTGTCCTGTGAAGAGAGAGAGGCGCCTGAATCTCCCGCCACAGGCTCAGGCCCACCCAAGTCCTCCAGCATGCTGACCGGCACCCTGTCCCGCAGCCACAGTGCTACCTGCCAGCTCTGTGAATGTAGGCCTCAGGGGTGGTGGGAAGATCGAAGTTGAGCACTAGAGACACCTGGTGGAAGTCTATGCCCCGGGCCACACCACTCTCAGGATCTGAAGCTCTGCAAAGACATCGGCCTGTTCTTACCTCCCTTAACGAGCAGCCTTAGCGAAATCACCTCCCCAAACTTGTCTGTGGGACCACAGCACCCTATTGTCTGCAAGATCTTTAAAATTAGAACTGCTCTGGGAGTTGGAGGTAGGGTGAGGCAGCTAACACCCTCCAGCTTGGCCAAACCCTTTCTCCAACCCTGGGTAATACTTCAGAACATGGGTGGGGAACATCCAGCCCTCGGCCCAGGCAACAGCAGTTCCAGCCACCACATCGTTGTTGTTAAGTGCCATCCACCCTGTGAAGGGTTTTCGAGGAGCTGCCAGTAGGTTTGAACCACCAACCTTGCAGTTCAACCGGCTTTGCAGTCTGGCGCATTAAACTCACAGCACCACACCAGGACTCCAGCCACCACCTTAGGGGTGCATTAATGAAATGTTTGACCAAACACAACAGGTTAATTTGTAAGTTGGTAATTTTGTAGGGCCTGAGACTAATGCTATGAATATCCAAATGGCCCTTGGCAGAAAAAGGCTCCCCACCCCTGCTGTTACACAGTAAGCTCTTGCCCTGGGTCACACAGAAAGCATTCCTCTTCCCAGCCTACCAACAACTGCCCCAAGTGGAGCTCAGAGACCTGCCCCACAAGTCACCACCTCAGCCCATGCCTGGCTGAGCATGCCTTCCCTTGTAGGGCAGCGTATGCCAACAACGGGGCAGTCTGGACCTCTGGACTGCCCAGAGTAACGTAGTGGGTGTCTTTACCCTCTTCGCTATACCAGCCAGGCCTCCAGTATGGCCTAAACATTTAGCCCCACCCCCCAAGTCCCCCCAGCCCCACACTCTGGCTTGGTGCTTCTCCGAGGAGCCGACATACAGGCCTCTCAGGTGGGCTGGGAGAATTCAGAGGGCCTCACCTGTCTCCTTTGGCTCCTCTGCCCGGACGTTTGCCCTTGACGGGGGCCGCCAGGACTTCGGCATCCGTGGCTATGACACAGTCATAGAAGCCCTGGTTGAACTGTGAGATGATATGGCACCTGTGGTCGACATCAGGGGTTAAGTCCCACAAAGCATCAAGGCAGAGGTTAGCCCCCACATCTCCCACACAGCACCACAGGGCCACCCGTTCCTCATCTTCATCGCTCCCCAACTTAGTCCTGATGCCTCACCATCCTACGTGGTGTGTCAGGGCTGTGTGTGAGCAGTCAGTTCAAGCCCACCAAGGTCAGTGCCGGCCCTAGGAAGGGCTGAAGAAACAAGGTCTCCCTTTCCACACTTGGACTTATGTCCGCCAAGACAGTGGGAGCAGCGAACCTGGAGCGCAGTGGCAGCTCCCCGTTGAGTACGCAGGCAGGGATGCTGAACTGCTCCAAGAACAGGCGGAGCCGGTAGCCCCGCTCCAGAGTGCTGACAAATATCAAGGACTTGCCCTGGATCAACGACAGCTTGAGAAGGGCATACAGCAGCAGAAACTTGTTTTCCTCAGTCTCACAGACCACCTGGAACTGTTGAAGCTGGTCTGGCCCAGGCAGCTGGGACTCCTGTAACTTGAGAGTAACCTAGGGAGAGGGTAGGCCTTTGGTCAAGCGGTAAAGAGGAGACCGAAATGCCACTGTGAGTCCCTGGCTCTCCAACCAAAGTGTAAGCACCGTGGAGCAGCGCAGGGATGCCCCGAAGGACTGTGGGTACCCTAAATTTCCTGTCCAATCTACAATCTCCAAAGGCCCCTAACTGTGTGGTTACTGTTAGTTTCTGTCCAGTTGGTTGTGATTCGTGTGTACAGAGCAGAACCGCTCCACAGGGTTTTCTGCAGGCTGGCTTTACAGAAGCAGAGAGCCAAGCCTGTGTTCCAAGTGCCTCTGAGTGAGTTCCTACTTTCAACCTTTTGGCTACTAGTTGAGTGCTTAATAACTTGTGCTACCCAAAGACTCCTTGTGGTATGAAGAGTCCATGAAACCACATGCATACTGAGATATAAAACAACGAGAAGAACTAGATGAAGAGGAGGAAAAAAAGAATAATCTGATACAATTTGATAAACTTGACCTACACCTATGGATGCAGTAGCTCAAATGAGGGAACAAATCTTTACAGCAAGGATCACTCCCACCGCCTCCATACACAGAGTATGGGTAACTTGGACATTGGCTCCCCAAAATGGGGGTGCTACAAAGGCAAGAAGTGACTGGCTTACAAGCTTTCAAGAGGGAACCTAAATCCAGAGGGCAAGGAGAAAGGTAGAATCTCCACTGAGTAGTATCTAATCTGTCTAGTAGTATCCAAACTGATGAAAGGAGATGGGGCTAGGTCTCTTGTGATACAACAGTGAATAACTGTTATCAGAACCAATTGTGAGGGTTGAGAATGTAACAGTAGACGTTTTGTAGCAACGAGGGGAGTGATTAACTTTGCAGTCTAGGAGCAGAGGTCACTGGAACCATCAAGGGAGAAGAGTGGAGAGCAGAACCCTCCCCAGAGAAGCAGTGATGCCTGAGATGGAGGCAGAGATGATGATGTGGAGAGATGGAGTGGCTGGGGATTTTAGACTCAGAGAGGAAGAGGGGCTGTATGCTGATGACTGGGGGGCAGGCTTGTATGGTATACCCTTTGGTTGGTTGATGATACATGGAGGGGATTATAACCATGGCAATGAAATGATATACGATAGGATGAATGTAAAACTAATGTTCTCCCATGTAAACGATCACATAATTCACAATAAAATATTAAAAAACAAAACAAGAACACAACAGTCACTATGCTGACAGAGAGGCAGCTCTACAGAAGGCTAATATCCACACAAGGCGAGACTCTCAGGTTTTTGGCTTTGTACCCCAAAGCAGCTTTTCTGTTCCTACTCATCAGACTTTCAGGAAAAGCCTAACTTGAAGGGGAAGAGTGATAACCCCAGACTACATCATAAGTATGCAGTGATACCAAGTAACTTTGGGAGTAAGGGTACTACTGGCTTTTACCAACCATTTCTGTGGCTCCAACTCCTCTGTGGTGTCCCTTACCGGGTTATGTAGCACCAGTTCTTTGAGGGCCTGCACATCCTCATTGAAAGTTGCCGACATAAGAAAAGTCTGGTAAATCCTGGGCAAGTGACTAAAACAGAGCAGAGTCCAGTCAGACCCCAGCCCCAGGGCCTCCAACTCATGATCGTCAACTTCTAGTTACTTGCTCTAGGCTCAAATCCTTGCTCATAAATTCTTGCACCTCTTCTTACCAGAGAAGACTCTTGAGTTCTTCCTCAAAGCCAAAGGAAAACAGAAGATCAGCCTCATCCAACACCAGGAGCTCCAAGGAGTCACGCAGCTTCAAGTTGCCTTGCTGCAGATGGCTGAATATGCGGGTTGGAGTCCCCACCACTACGTCTGGCTTCTCAATCAGCACAGATCTAACAGGCAAGAGCAGTACCCAGGACTGCGGCAACTGCAACCTCAGCACCATCAGCCCACGAACCCAAGCCCATGACTCTGTGTAGCTCCAACCCCCTGTAGCCCTGCTGCCTTCCCCACCTCTGAGAGGCCGAGTCTTCAGCAGCTGAGACATCAGCCACTTGGATGTCCCGAGCGCAGTAGGTCCCGAGCTGCTTTATCATGGCCTGTGCTTGCTTTGCCAACTCCTTGGTGGGCACAAGGACAAGGGCTCTCACGGCCTGTTCTACCACAGGGCCTGTCTGTAAGAAAACAAATAAAGACTTTCAGCAGCTGGCTCATGTGACTGTGGCCATCTATGTTTACCTCTGCTCCTTACAGGCGATCTGATCCACCCACTTCAACACAACTTAGCTGTGTTCTCATCAACCCCTCACGTACATATGCCCACCTTAGAGTACAGAACCAAGGGGTCTTTCCCCAAGTTGTTGTTGTTGTTAGGTGCCATTGAGTCGGTACCGACCCATAGAGACCTTATGCACAGCAGAACGAAAACACTGCCCAATCCTGGGCCAACCTTACTACTGTACAGACTCGTAAAAAGCATTGTTGTAAGTGCCGTGGAGTAGGTTCTGACTCATAGCCACCCTGTAGAAGGGCTTCCAAAGAACGGCTGGTGGTTTGAACCACTGGCCTTGCAGTTAGTAGTCCAGTGCTTATCCTACAGCACCACATCAGGACTCCTTAATAAGGACTGTTATTGTTTAATGTTGTTGAGTCGGTTTGAGTCATAGTGATCCTATAGTTTCCGAGGAGCAGCTGGTGGATTTGAACCACTGACCTTGCAGGTCAAACCAACCTTGCGGTCCAGTGCTTACCCTACAGCGCCACACCCAGGATAGCTTACTCTGTGGTTGAAGTCTTGGTGTGGCATTGTAGGAACAGCACTAAATGGCTAAACACAAGGTCAGCGGTTCAAACCCAGCAGCCGCTCCTCAGAAACCCTATACAGGGTCACGATGAGTCAGAACCGACTCGATGGCAATTCACAACAACAAGGTAGCGGTTCAAATCCACCAGCCACTCCTCGGAAATTCTACACAGACAGGGTCGCTATGAGTCTTAAGTGGATCGACGGCACTTATCAACAATACTTCGTGGTTATTAACTTACTTGAAATGTACCAGTTATGGGGCTGGAACCTCATAATGATTCTATGAAGTAGGAAGGGGAGATATGCCTCCTTTCCATAGAAGAAAACAGAAAGACGATTCCGAAACTGTCCATGTTTACAGGTGCAGTCGGCCTCGTAGTTTTCCCTCCCATGGGTTCGAACCGCAGACCTTGAGCCCAGCTACCCTTAATTCCAGCCCATAGCCTTTTCGAAGCCTCTACTGACCGGCCGCGCTCCGTACGCACCACTTTCCGGTTGAGCAGCAGCTGAAGCATGGGAAGCGCGTACGCGGCGGTCTTCCCCGAGCCCGTGCGGGCCCGCGCCAGCAAGTCCTTGCCCTCCAGGGCCAGCGGGATGGCCTTCTCCTGGATCAGGGTGGGTCTGCACCAGCCCAGGTCCGCGACGGCCTAGGGAGGGAGGGAGACACGCAGCGCGGGTGACGCGGAGAGCGGAGATGGCTTCAGGGCAGCGCTGCATGCAAAGCATGGCGCCGCGGCCTACCACCGTACCTGCAGGAGCCGGGGGTCGAGGCCCATGTGCTCAAAGCCTATCGTTGGGTCCGACATGCTGCTCAGAATCACACAGCGAACAGGCGGTAGGGAGACCCGGAAAAGAGCAAGCGCCTGTTAGAGCTTGAGCTTCCGGTGTTGGGATCCCGCCCCTAAGGTATCCACCGCGCGAAGGATTCCGGGAAGTCGGGGCGGAGAACTCGGGGAAGTCGAGGCAGGCGCTATCGCTGCAGGAAACCGGAGGCTAGTGTTGGCCTCAAAGCTCCTAGGGCGTCACGTTGTCCTTTCTCTGAGACTCCCTTGTTCTGCTTTCCTGACCCCTGAGGACCTGTGGGTGCCGATTTAAGACTTTGCGACGCTATCAGTCTTGGAGGGAACAGAACGACTCATCTCTCTCCAGCGTGATGGACTGGAACCACTGACGTTGTGATTCTCAGTGCCGTGCTTAACTTACGGAGCCACCATGCTCCCCTCTGGGGACTTTGGAGAAGGAAATATGAGTTCGTAATGGGAAGGGTTTGCAGGACCGACTTTGCTAGGTTAAGTTTCCGAATTTGGGATGAGGGTTAGGAGATTGTGAAAACGGAAGTACTCCAGTATCTGTTTCTACACGTGGATCAGACACCACCCCAAATTTGTCCAGACAATTGCTACTCAACGTTTTTCTTTCAATGAATGCTTTCTTTTTAACAGCCTCACCCCAATAGTAATGCTGTATATGATCATTAATGTTTTTTTTTTTTATGTTTTGTGAATTATGTGATTAGTTTACATGGGAGAATATTAATTTTACATCCATCCTATCGTATATCCTTTCATTGCTATGGTTACAATCCCCTCCGTGCATCATCAACCAACCAAAGGGTATAC
>NW_006408524.1:1797540-1819228 GCF_000296735.1 Chrysochloris asiatica
TAGGAACAGAATTAATGTCACTTAACAACAACATCCATTTTTAGGGAGTCATGGTGTGAGGCCATGGGCTAATGTGTCAGGTTGCAAAGTCAGTTTGAACTGCAAGGTTGGTGGTTCAAGCTCACCAGCTGCTCCTTGGAAACCCTATACGGGGTCACTATGGGTTGGAATCCACTCAACGGCACTTACCAACAACAACAATCCATTTTTAGAGTCCTGGTGTGGGGCCGTGAGTTAATGTGCTGGACTGCAAAGTCAGTTTGAACCACAAGGTCAGTGGTTCAAGCTCACCAGCTGCTCCTCAGAAACCCTATACAGGGTCTCTATGAGTAGGAACTGTCTCTATGGCACTTAACAACAACAACAATGCAATTTGGAGTCCTGGTGTAGCTCTGTGGCATCAAGCACTGGACTGCAAAGTCAGTTGGAACCATAAGGTTGGTGGTTCAAACTCAGCAGCTGATCCTTGAAAACCCTATACAGGGTCGCTAAGAGTCAGAACCAACTGGCACTTAACAGCAAGAGTAATCTAATTTAGACTGCTGGGGCCCATGGAGGCAGGGATGAGTTGACCCAACTGAATGGGATATAGTCAACCAGCCCCTAGCTGAATGGGGATGAGATGGTCTGGCCCGATGATTAACTACCTTACTCTCATCTGCACCTTACTTCTCCCTTACCAAGTTAGGTAACATGTTCTGGGGTTCCAAAGAGCAGGCGCTTTGGTTTGGTCAGAATGTGGTTGTTAAGTTATGATCCTATGCACAACAGAACGAAGTACTGCCCGGTCCCGCACTGCCCTCACAATCGCTGCTACACTTCAGGCCATTGTTGCTGTCATTGTGCCAATCCATCTCATTGGGGGTCTCCACTCTACTAAGCATGATATTCTTATCCAAGGATTGACCCTACTTATATGTCCAGAGTGTGAGAGACGAAATTTCACCTCCTAGCTTCTAAGGAGCATTCTGGTTGTACTTCTTCCAACAGATTTGTTTGTTCCAGCATTTCACATTACCTTTAATATTCTTCTCCAACACCATAAATCAAATACATCAATTCTTCCTTATGCATTGTCCAACTTCCTTATGGTGGTAGTGGTGATATACCGTGGAGTCAGTTCCGACTTCTAGTGAGCCTGTATAGGGTTTCCAAGGCTGTAAATCTTTACAGGAGCAGAAAATCTCATCTTTCTACTGCGAAACAGCTGGTAGTTTCAAACTGCTGACCTTGAGATTAGCAGCCCAACTCATAAATACTACGCTACCAGAGCTCCTTAATTTCCTTATGGTAGCCATGAATACATTTATTCAATTAAATTGGACTTGAGTGTTGTCCAGGAATCTGCTGAGAAGTTTCCCAGGCAATCCTGTCTGGTCTGACAAGTGCTCCACGTAAGTACCACAGGTTTGACAGGCTGTTGTTCAGCTGAGGATAAGAAAATGGCTCAGGTTCTACAGGAAGGTCAGTCACGCTGGGGACTAAAAACAGTAAAGTCAGGCTTGGGTACTACTACAAGTCCAGTGATGGTAAAGGATTTCAAGAATGCAGCCCTCTCCCTGACCCCTTCTGTCTGTCTGTAGTACAGGAAGAAGGGGCTGTCTGCTGTTGTATTGCCTAAGAAAGCAAGAATTTCATGGAAGAACTAAGGGTCCCATTGTTGGTATTAGTTATGAACTATAGGGTTTACTTGGCTGTGACCTTAATCAAAGCAAATTAACAGGCCGTTTCTTCTGTTCTGGATGGGTTTGAACCACTGATCTTTTGGTTAGCAGTCAGGCACAAGCATGCAGGGGAAGGGGGGGACTCAGAATTTCCTGGGTGTAATCTACCTGCTGTCTTAAAAAATAATACACTTTTAAGGGCTCAGTCTGTCTGTAATTATGACCCACAGCCACCAGCTAACACTGACCCATCCTCCGACCATTCCCTATCAGTGCCAAGGTGAGATGCATTCGTCTGTACTGACTCCATCCCACTGCCTATCAAAAATTAGCAGCTGGAGAAACCCATCACAGACTGACCAACTGGCATAGTTGAGATGCATTCCATTTTTTGCTGTTAGACCAGCCTAAGCCTACCCCAGCCCTTATCTGTCATCTCTTGTCCTGCCACAAGCCAGGGTTTACTCTCTGCTTTGATTGTGAGGTTTCTAGGAGCAGCCACAGAGCAGAAATGTCCGCTCTCTTCCCAATGGGTAGCATACTCCCAAGAACTGCAGGACAGAGGCTCACACGGAGGTATTTCAAAGGGTTATCTGTTTTCCCTGTTAATTCTAACATGAACATCACTTTAAATAGTATTAACATTTATATAGAACAATTCAGTAAGATTAGTATTTATTAGATGAATAGACTATTAGCAATCACTGTAATTATGCTATTGGTTATTAATATATTGAAAAGTAGCAATTAATGAATTAGAGTAACAGATGCTAAATATTTAGAATTTTAGATAAGCTAATTGTGGCATTTCCTCACTGGATTGGTATACAGAGTCATTCAGAATTAGAAATAGGAAGAATATATAGAATTAAAAAAAAATGTTTGTAAAAGTATTAATTAAAAATACTACTAAATTGCATATGTGTTTTTATGTTGTTGTTGTTGTTAGGTGCCATCGAGTCAGTACCAACTCATAACTACCTTATGCACAGCAGAACAAAACACTGCCTGATCCTGGGCCAACGGTACCACTGTTGCCACGCTTGAGCCCATTGATGCTGCCACTTTGCCACGTTGGGGGTCTTCCTCTTTTTCTCTGACCCTCCACCTTACCAAACATGATATCCTTCTCCAGTGATGGGTCCCTCCTGACAGTATGTCCGAAGTACGAGAGACGAAGTTTGGCCGTCTTGGTCTCCAAGGAACACTCTGGCTGCACTTCTTCCAGAACAGATCTAATGGTTCTTTTGGCAGCCCATGGCACTTTTAATATTCTCCTCCAACACCATAACTCAAAAGCATCAATTCTTCTACCGTCTTCCTTATTCACTGTCCAGCTTTCGCATGCATATGAGGTGACTGAAAATACTATATATGGGATAACATTGGACATAAAGAGAACTAAAAATGGGAGTATAATGTAGGTGAAATTTTTTTTTAATAAATAAAAATGCTAAATAAAATATGTAGCTTGGTAACTAAAGAAGTTATAAACAGAAGAAGGACATGAGGGAAGTGTACTGTTCAAATGTGATTCCTGGGGACTGAAACCAGGCAATTCATTCCCTCACACAATTCCTGCTGCCATGTCTACTTGGTTGTCCTCTGTGACTGGTCTGAGCTACCACTCTGTCCACTACCACACCCCACTGCACTGGCCTGTTCAGATCTAGCCTAGCCCCAGCCGTCCATCCACACCAGCTCATCCTCACAGGCAGGCCCAGCTAGGAACCTTTCCACCATTTCTCCTTCTGTCTCCCCATCTGCCCACAATTTCTTATTTCATTTCAAACACAACTACTATAACACATTTTATTTCACTGGAAAAATCTGTATCAAGAACCAAATCTGGTCCCCGAGAAGAAAACATTTACACCTTAAATAAAATGGAAGGGAGAGGAGATGGTGAGGACTGTGGTTTCCTCCCAACTCCCTGTCATCACCTTCCTTCCCTCCTACTTTGACAAGGCTCTCAGACAAAAATCACTGGTGTCCAAAAATGCTGTTTGGTTCCGATAAGGCATTGCAAGCAGCTTTGATGTCTGCTTTCTGGCCCATGGACCACTGAACTGAGCTGCTAAGGTTGTTATTGAAAATGTGTGGGTAAGCATAACACAGAAGGGGCCGCATTCATATACAGGCAGTAACATTTCAACTAGAAGAAAATATATAATTTATGAAAAAATAGTTCTAATATATAGAAAAAAAAATCAATCCTCTGGGGCCAATGACCTGCTCCTTATTTACATTCACAAAGCAACTGAGTGAGCCTAGAAATGACTAGGGAGTTGTTTCATTAGGCAGGGCCCTTCTTGGGAGGGCCCTCTAATCACCTACTGCCTAAGTAGACGAACAAAGCAGAAGAGAGTTTTCATTTGTTCAAGGCGTGAAAGGGCAAAGGGAAACCATCAGACGTGAAAGAAGCAAGACTTAGTCCTGGGTCAGTTCAGACTCTTCACAAATCCTAAAACAGCATTTGGAAAGCTCTGCCCAATGTCCCGTGTTCTGGAGAACTAGTGTTAACAAGTGGCCGGTTTGAATGCTTGTTGCAATGGAACCAATGTGGCTTATGTATTTTTCACTCCCCTACCCCCACTCAAAATCCAGGTGGATAAAGTATTGGGTAACAAGGTATTGAGGTGAAGGGAAGGGTCATATGAAGGAGGGCATCACACCAGCTTCTTGGCCTCAAAGAAACTCTTGAGATGACGCATCTGCCAGATGCCAGTGAGAATGAGGATGACAGTCTGAGCAATGGACCACCACAGGACCCTCTGGTTGGTGCTCTCGCTGGTCAGACGGAAGCGTTCTTCACGATACTGCATGGGACAATGGGTACAGATTAAATGTGCAGGGCAAACAGCCCAGGGCTGTTGTGAGGTTCTTTCCTCTTGGAATACTTCTCAACGGAAGGACCAAATGCCTTCTGGAATACTGCTGGTGTGCCATTATTTCCCCAAAGGGTGTCCCAAGGAAAGCCCAGTGCTACCGTCCATTCCACAAGCATGAAAACAGGTGAGGTCATGACTATTACTCAATTACAAATGGTCTTCTCTTTATCGAGACCTTTGATTTCTTTAGGGCATAAAAGTGGTTATCTGGACCATAGCCTACTTTCCATTCTCTAAAGAGCTGCCCTCCCAGGTAAAGAAAGCAGCACGCAGAAAGTTCCAGCAGGTCAGGCTGGTATAAAGGTCAACTGCATCTCCAAGTACAAGGAGAGAGGCCTTACCCGCTGGTAATCCTGCTCCTTCTGGATCTGCTCCACTTGGTCAAGCAGCTGGCGGGCACGGAGCTGCAGCTCCGTCAGTTTATCCTTGGCTGCAATCTCAGGGTAGTTGTTGGCATGTTCCCCAACCTGAATGTCCAGGTGCACACGCTAAAAGGTAACACAGGGTTGGAGGCCAAAAGCCTTATAGTCAGAACCACTTTGGCATGATGGTGTCTGAATGGGAAGGTCTCCGACTGTTTGTTCATGCTAGAAGGCAGTCTCTGGGTAAGGAGTTCTTATTCCTGGGTGTGGGTCAGAGGGCAATCATCTGCCTCCCCAACACTGACTGTACTCAAAAGGAACAGCCATAAATCAAGCACCTGGAAAGAAGTGAGAGGTGTCAGGGTGCAGCCAAAGAGGACATCCTCTTACCAGTCTGCCGCCAGCAAAGAGGGTCATCTTGGTGGAGTTGGAGTGCAGGCAGATCTGGTGGTCCCCAGGAGTGTGTGAGGTGAACGTGAAGCGCCCCTCGGAGCCGTACTGCCGGGACAGCACCACCTGCAACACGGCAGTCGGTGACAACCACTTCGATGTCTGTCCGCACCTGTGCCCCGTGGCGGGGCGGTGGGGACCTTACCTTCCCGTCGGGGTCCTTAACCTCCACGTGCATCCCTAGGCCAGGCGTCGAGGGCAGGAAAACCTCCTTCTGTTTATCCCACATTTGGGTGCGATAATTCCCTGTGGGGCACACAGACCCATCACTACCCGCACGTCACCGGGTTGGCCCAGCTCCCCCCTCGGGCTGAGTGCGGCCGGCTGCGGGCTGGGAGGAAAGGGCGCTGCGGACAGGGGCCGGGCTGGGGAGGGCCCTCGCCACCCTCACGCCCGCCTGACCGATGACCATGGTCTCGTCAGGGATCTCCTCGATGAAGCAGCGCTTCTCTGTCTCGCCGATGTGGAAGTACAGGGCCCGCGAACTCGCAGCGCACAACGCCAACAACAGCAGAGCTGACAACCCCATGGTGTGCAGCCAGCGGGCCGTGACACCTGCCGTTGTCAGCTTTACTCCGCCCAGCGCGCCTGCGCGAACCGCTCAGCTCGGCCCAGCGCGCCTGCGCGAGCTCCTCCGCTCGGTCCAGCGCGCCTGTGCGAACTGCTCCGCTCCGCTGGGACGCCGCAGGCTGCCTGCGCCTCCACTTGGATCACGTGGTCTGACGCTAGGCACTAATGAGGCTTGTTTCCAACCACAGAACGTGACTGCAAACGATGCCAGGCAGGCTCTATTAAGCACAGGGCCTTTAACACCTACCGCTAACACAGTCAATGTCAGAGCAGACAGGACTGCGAGCAGAGAGCAAAGCGTCTACTGGGTATGGACGCACATGAGCACAGAGGAGCGGGAATCTCCCGGATCTGCTAACCCGAGGGGCAAGAGGAGGGAGAATTTATAGGGTTCTTTGGCATAGGGTAGGGACCCGAGGAATTTCAGGAACCTCTCTGTCACGTCGTGCTGTTCAGGACATGTTGTCTTCAACAAGCACTGTAGCTTTTCCCTATGGTGGTCATTGGTGACCTTCACAAGAAATGGATAGCTGTCTGTCTTCAACCCTAGAATAGTCCTCAGAGTGGGGGTTAGCTAGCAATGGAAAGAAGTAGTACTCAAGCTTTATAAAGAGAGAGAGAGAGATGACCCATGGGGTTGTAAGTGGTTAGGAGTGATTGTTTACGGAGAAGCAACACTGATTCCATTGAACTGGAAGTTAAGAATGCCCCCTGGGCACTTTGGACACCTGCTAAGAAGGGAGTTACTGTATTGGGTTGTTGATTATTGATTATCAAGGGGTAATCAGATTAATACAACATTTTGTGGTTGTTCTTAATTGCATTTGAGTTGATTCCCACTCAGTGGGTTTCCAAGGCAGTGTGTCTTTGTGGGAGCAGAAAGCCTGGTCTTTCGTTTGTGGGGTGGCTGGTGGGCTTGAATCCTGATCTTGCGCTTAGCAGTCCAGTGCTTATTCTACAGCGCCACCACGATACTGCATAATGGCATTAAAAAAAGAGTATGTCTGGAATCCAGGAGATTCCTTAGGATGTCTCTAGTACTATTACACTCTGATGAAAGTCAGTGGTAAACTGCCGCAGGGAGCATGGTGGTTTTATAGAATAACCACAGGGTTGGCAGCTCAAAACCGCCAGTCACTCTGAGGGTGAAAGGATGAGACTTTCTGCTCTCACAAACATTGATAACCTACACTAGGTTGCAATGAGTCAGAACCAACTTGATGGCTCTTAACAACAAAACTACAGCAACACAATTCTGACATGATTACAAATGTCCCAGGAATGAAAGTTTGGGCCACCCCATCAACTGATGTTTGCTAAGGGAAAAGGAATACAAAATGGGCAAAGAAGGTAGTTTACATATCTGTTACAGTCACAGGAACAATTGTAGAAATGAGGACTACAGTCGTTAGACTTTTTTCCTTCTATATATGCAAGGAGCTCTGGTAGTGTAGTGGTAATGAATCAGGCTACTAACCTCAGGGTCAGCAGTTCGAAACTACCAACTGTTCCTCTGGAGAAAGATGAGGTTTTCTGCTCCCATAAAGTTTTACAGCCTCGGAAACCCTGTACAGGATGGCTATGAGTTGGAACCGACTCCACCGCACATCACCACCACCACCACCACCAAGATGTGTACATGTGTCAAGTTGACAAGGGTGGATTGAGTTACAGTTTTGTGTCAGCAGTTAAGATGTAATGATAATTCCCATGATGAAATCTGATATCATGTAATCACATCAATGATGAGATCAGCTATGAGCAGCTAACCAATCGAAAGGAACTTTCCTCAGGAATGTGGCTTGCTTCAAATATATTAAACATTCGGCAGAGCTTGCTTGCTTTTTTGTCTCATCTGAATCCTGAGTGTGGCTCCTCATCTGACCTCTGGTTCTTAGGACTTGAACCAGTGGCCTGCTCTATTGCCTGCCAATCCTAGGGGGTGAGCAGACTGTCATCTGACTGCCGATCTTGGTTCATGAATCCTGCAGCTATGTGTGTCAGATGTTTCTGGCCTGCCATCTGACTTGGAACTTGTTTACCTGTACAACTGTGTCAGCCTTTTCCTTGATACAAACCTCTATTTATGTACACATGAGCTCCACTGTTTTGTTTCTCTAGAGCACTCAGCCTCAAACAACGATCGCTCTTCCAGGGTAGCAAGGGCTGGCCTGTGAGTCTTGTTGGGAAACCTTACCCCATCCACCCTACAACACTGTCCCTTCTTTTTGTTCCCTAAACTCAAAGAACATTGAAAAGAAACACAATTTGAGTCTCTCAAGGATGTTCCAACTATCTTTTTTTTTTTCTTAAATGATTTATTGTGAATTATGTGATAGTATACATGGGAGAACATTAGTTTTACATTCATTCTATCGTATATTGTCTCTCATTGCCATGGTTACAATCCCCTCCATGCAATCCTTCCTCGTGCCCCTCAGGTCTTCAGCACACAGTCGCTCTCCCTCTCTGGGTCTAGAGTCTCCAGTTGCTCCATCGCTCCACATCATCATCTCTGGCTCCATTTCAGGCATCACTGCTTCTCTGGGTAGGGTCCCACTCTCTGCTCTTCTCCCTTGATGGTCCTAGGGACCTCTGCTCCTAGACTGAAAAGGCAATCACTCCCTTCCTTGCTATAAAACGTCCACCTTTACATTTCCAACCCTCACAGTCAGTCCTGATAACAATTATTCACTAACAACTATCTTTTCGATGTGATATAAATTGAAGTGCACAGAATTTAGGGTGGGGGCGGTAGAGAGATGGCAACACCACATAACTGGAGGATATGTTGAAAAACAAGGAGCTTTGGTAGCGTAGTGGTTACAAATCAGGCTGTGAACCTCAAGGTCATTAGTTTGAAACTACAAGCTGTTCCGTGGGAGAAAGATGAGGCTTTCTGCTCCCATAAAGATTTACAGCCTCGGAAACCCTGTACAGGGTCACTATGAGTCGGAACCGACTCCACGGCACATTACAACAGCAACAACAACAATGTTGAAAAACAATAGCTTTACATTTTGATATGTTTGTTTAATAAATTTTCCTGTGATTTTCTAGCAGTATTTTTTAATTTACCTTCATATGAGGGGACTTCAAAAAGTTTATGGAAAAATTCCATTGTCTTTTTTCTTTTTCATTGTCTTTTAATTCCATTTTTCCATGAAGATTTTGATGTCCTCGTATATTTTTTGTTAAACAACAGGAAAGAGAAACCATTAGATTGATCAAACAAGAATCCCTTATCACCTGTTTTTATACTTGTTCATATAGTTCCCTTTATTAGAGATTTTTTTTTTAAAGTTTTTATTGTGAATTGAGTGATCGTTTACAAGGGAGAAGATTGGTTTTACTCTCATTGTTTCAGTGCAAAGATTACCATCTCCTCCATGTATCATTATTTAACAGTATTTGCTTCTATTCTCTCTAGGTTTTTTGGGGGGTGGGTTGGGGTGGAGGGCATACACAAAAACCCTCAAGAATATGTAATAATTTACACCACCAAAGGGCACATTCTGCAAGTCTGCCTCCTGGCCGCCATCTCTAAGTCCCTCTCTTTCCATGATACTGGAGTCCTCAGCTGCTCCCATTCTCCATGTCATCTCTGCCTCCATCTCTGGTGTCAGGGCTTCTCTGGATAGGGTGTCACATTCCACTCATGCTCTTCTTCCTTGATGGTCCTAGTTTGCTTCCATTCCCTTTTTTTGGCGGGGGAGGGGGATATACACAAAAACACTCAGGAACATATAATTTTAACAATGTGTAATGTATTCTTGATTATTATTATTTTTTTAAGTTCAGGAGTTTCATTCCATAGCCTTTTGGCCTCCAAGTTTTCTACGGGAACTGTCACTTAGTCTTACTGAGGATGCTTCATGTGATTGTTCTCACGGCTTGCAGGATTCTCTTGCGTCACTTCTCGCAAGCCTAATTACCATGTCTTATCCTTGGACATATCCTGGTTGGAGTTTTTTGATGTTCTTGGATTTGTAGTTTCCTTTGTCAGATTGGGGAAATATTCTGTCACTGTTTCTTTCAATACTTTCTGTTCCTTTAACTGTCTCTTCTTCTGGAATTTCTACCATGTATCATCAGGGTTCTCATTGCATAGTTACACTAAACTGCTCAGCCTTTTTGAAGGTTGGTTCTCGGTACGCTTCAGCTTCTGTTGTGTTTCCTCTCTTCTAGTCTAATAATTCTTCCTTCCACCTGCTTAAATCTGCTGGTACATCCTATTGACTTTCTCATTCAGTTATAGTTCCTTGCAGTTGCAACATCACCTTTTTCAGATCTTCATTTTGTCCTTTCCTTGTTTCTTTTAGTTCTTTATGTGTGCACTTATTTTTATTGGGAATTGGGTGAATGTTTACCGAGCAGATTGTCAATTTTTACATTTATTGAATTATACATTTCATTTCATCTTACTGATTGCAATCCCTCTCATGTGACATGATGAATTCTGTTTTCTCCCGTGTCTCTTGTTTCTATTCCTCCTGTGTTTCCAATCCTTCTGAATTTTGTCCTTGGGTAAATACTTCCCCTTTGATCTCAAACACTTAACCATTCTATGGTGTGCATACCTCACTCGTTTCTCCTCATTTAGACCAGTCTATTGCTTGGCTGAAAGTTATTCGAGGGGTGAGTGTGTGTCTAAACCTGAAGGGTGTCAGGGAAACACTCCTGGAGGCTCCACTAGTCTCTACCTGGTCAGTAAACCTGGTTATTTTTTATTTTGAACTTTGTTCCACACTTTCTCCCACTCTATTCAGCACCTTCTAATGTGATCCCTTCCAGAGCAGTTGTAACTAGCCAGGCAGGACGGAGTTTAAGGTCTCAGGGTCATGTGACCCATTAGTCCACTGAACTAATTGATACCCTGCAGCTTTAGTTTCCATCAGTCTTCTTTCCTCCAGACGGGGAGAAACCAATAGTTTCACCTCAGATGGCTGCCCAAGGGTTTTTAAGACTCCAGCCACACTCACCAAAGTAGGATACAGAACCGTCTTTGTGACCTGTGTTGTATCAATTGACCCTGGTGTCCCCCGAGACTATAGTCGGAAGCTCTTAGGCCCAGGGAGTCATTCCCCCAGTTGTTTGGTCATGTCTAAGAAGTTTTCCTCCGCGTTGCTCCACTACATTCATGGATATATTGCACAAAGCTAAGTGTACAAGTATCCGTTATTTCTCTAGCCTCACTCTCCCTCCCACACTTGCTCAGCCTGTGTCTACCCACAGGTTTACCTGTACATCTCCTTTACTACAAGATTGTATACATAACAGTATTTACCGCTGTTGCCGTTAACTCTTATTCTTCTCCCATGTCTTCCCCTGCCTCCAGCTTTTGCCAATCTCTTATTTTATATTGCCTCTGCACCCAAGTTAACATGTGTCTATGATCTAGCCAAATAATTACCCCTCCTTCCTTCCCATGCCTATTAGACTTTAGAAAATGTTTCCTTTAGAGCGAAAACCTTTTCTTGACTTCTTACAATAGTGGTCTCATACAATATTTGCCCTTTTATGGCATCAGGATTGGAGGAAGACTCATTAACAATCTGTGATGTGCACATGCTATAACCTTACTTGCTGAAAGCAAGAGGACTTAAAATACTGATGAAGATCAAAGACCACAGCCTCCAGTATGGGTTGCACCTCAATTTAAAGAATATAAAAATTGTCACTATTTGGACCAATAAACATCAAGATAAATGGAGAAAAGACTGAAGTTGTCAAAGATTTTATTTGCTCGGATCAGCCATCAGCACTCAAGGAAGCAGCAGTCAAGAACTCAAGTGACATATTGCACTGGGCAAGTCTGCTGCGCAAGACCTCTTTAAAGTGTTCAAGAGTAAAGATGTCAGTCTGAGGACTAAGGTGTGCCTGACTCAAGCCATGGTATTTTCAATAACCCATATGCATGAGCAAGCTGGACAGTGAATAAGGAAGACCAAAGAAGAACTGATGTATTTGAGCTATAGTGTTAGAGAACATTAAAAGAACAACATATCTGTGTTGGAAGAAGTACAGCCAGAGCACTCCCTGTAAGCCAGGATGGCCAGGCTTCATCTTTCATACTTCAGACATATTATCAGGAGGGACCAGTCCCTGGAGGAGGATATTATGTTTGGTAAAGTGGAGGGTGGGAGAAAAAGAGAAAGACCCCCGATGACATGGATTGGCACAGTGGCAGCAGCAATGGGCTCAAATGAATCAATTGTGAGGATGGCACAGGGCGGGACAGTGTTTCATTCAGTTGTGCACAGGGTCGATATGATTGGAGCCTACTGTAGGGCACCTAACAATTCTAACAAAGTAAAAATTTAAAACAAAAGCAGTTTTAGTACTATGTTCATGTTTCATGGATCTCAAACCATCTACTACCTTGTTGTGGTTAAGTGCTATTGGGAGCAGAAAGCCTCCTCTTTCTCCTGCTGAGAGGCTGGTGAGCTCTACCTGAAAATGACAACTCCATGACAGCATACATCCATGTCGTCTTCACTCCTGCAACACACCCTGAACCTCACAGCAAGGTCCACAACCTGCTAGCTTTACTTTGCGGGACCTGTGGCTTAGCAGGGGCGACGCCTGCCGGCTGGGTCAGCACTCCCGACTCGGGATCTGCTAGGACCACTGTGACGTCATCAGCTCAGGCTCCGCTCCGAGGCCCCGGGCTCAGGTGCGGGGACAGCGAGAGCAGGGCAGCGGCAGGACAGCGCTCGGCGATCTCTGGGCGGGGCTACGTGCTGACGGAGCACGCAGGAGCGGGCGGGCAGGACCGAGAGTTGGTGCTGCCAGGGCCAGGGTGCTGGCGCCTCATTCCGGGTGGAGCCTGAGCCGGCGGTAGGTAGTTGCGGCGCTTCGCCGTGTGATCGGGGGCGCCGGGTGCGGGCGGTGTCATTAGGTTGCTGGCCTGCGGGGCGAGGGTCTCCGACACGGCGCGGGACCACTACCCCTTGGCTGCCGCTGCGGCGTCTGGAAGCCGAGCGGGATGGCGCGGAGGAGGGGGTAGAAGGCGAGAGTCCTGAACGACGGGCGTGGTAGCCAATAGAACTGCGAGGGTCGTTTGGCGTGTGGAGATTGGTGGACGAGTGTTCTCACGATGTCCCGGATTCGCTGCCGGCGCACTCGAGGCGGGGTCCAAACGGGCGGGCGGATGTGAGGGCATCAGCTGCTGCCCCTCCAGGGTGACCCACAAGGTCAAGGGGAGGGCGTCACGTGGGCAGGGTCGCGCCTGGACGGGCGTTCCAGTCTTGGCTCCTTCTCCTCCTGGGCTCAGGGCTTGGACGCGCGACAGGACCTTCGGGGTCTCCTTGGGCGCTGCCTAGGCCGCCGAACCCTCTGGGCACCCGGAGCTGCGGCCCTGGCTCCGTTGCACGGAGGGCGCTGGCCAGCGTGGCCGCCCCTGGGCGTGGTGCGGCCGGCCCCCGGCCATCAGTCCGAGGCGTTCATTGGCGCACTGGGCGGTACCTGGGGCTGCGGTACCGGAACGCAACTTGACCCTTTCTGCCCTCTATCCCATTGGCTCTCCGAGTAGGTGCGGAGAGAGCTCACTGAGCGCCTCCCCGAAGCGCGGGTTCTGACCCTCGATCGAGCCGTCTTGCCCTTCATCTTAAGGTACGGATGGGTTTTCGGCCCCTCGAAATCGCTCCCCGCCTTTTTAAGAAAGGGATTTCCCCCGGTAAAATTGCTGCCTGCTTTGCTTTTACCCCCCTCCCCCAATGATATGCCAGAATACACTTGAAATATGAGGTTGCTACGCCGTTTGGACTGAGAATTCTTGGCTGTCCTTACTCAGCTTCACTTGGGAATGACCTTGGTTAAGTGGATTTAACTCTCCTTAGAGGTCTCTCTACCATATGCCGTTGGGGAAGTTTGTTAACCTTTTCACTGAAGTGAAGATCAAATCTTGTTAAAACCATTGACACCTAGTTTTCTCTCTTTGGAAAGGCGCTTGAGGATACTGCAAGATATTACATGTTCCCTCCAGTTGCCTTGGAATCACAGCTCTACTTCCAGAGGGTTTTCATTGGCTGCAATCTTAACAGCCAGGACGTAGCACTGTGGGATGAGCACTACATAGTTAAGTGCCTGTCGGCAGTTCAAGTCCACCAGCTGCTCCTCGGAAACGATACAGGGTTACTCTGAGTCAGAACCGACTCTACGGCACTTAACAGCAACAGTCTTACAGAAGGAGCCCTGGTAGTCTTTAAAGTGCCAGGGTTGGAGCCTATTAACTGACCTACCAGCTGATCTTTAGAAGAAGGATGGAGCTATCTTGCTTCCTTAAGGATTTCAGCGTTGGAAAAACTATAATGAGACAGTTCTGCTCTGCCCTACTGGGTTGTTAGGAGTTAGAATAAACCCAGCAGCGTTGGCTTTGGCCTGGGAATCTTAAGGAAGTAAATTACCAGCCCTCTGTTTTGTGGATTCCAACCTCCCATGTTTGTTTGTTTTTCTGTTTAAAGACTCTGTAATATATAGTGTGGATTTGTTAACAGTGAACTCAGTATAACCCACAATTATTGTTGTTAAGTGCTGTTGAGTTGGTACTGACTTACCAACTCTGTTTAGGGTTACATGGAATCCCTGTGTGGTGCTGTAGAAATGAGCACTGGACAGCCAGGTGGCTGAGTTGGAACTAACTTCATGGTACTTTGCAACAACAGAGAGTTACAGAGGAGTGCCTGGTGGGTTTGAACCGCCAACACTGCGGTTAGCAGTCCAGAGCTTGCCCTACAGCATTACCAGGACAAAGCGTATCTAACACACGCATTGTTTCCATATGGAGGTCATTCTTGTTCATAGTTCATTCTTTTTCATAGATCATTCTTGCTCATAGGAACATTAGATAGCACTTTAGCATTCTGATTGGGACCATTTCAGACAGTGAAGTCATCACAAAAAACATAACACTAGACTATTAGGCTACAAGAAGGACATTTGTTTACAATGAGAGAAGAGGGGGTCGCTTTGTTGAGCTTCACGCAGGGAACCTGTAGGAATGGTGACTCTTGTTTTTCTGTGCTGTGTCATATCTGTACATGACTTCAAAAGTACCATAAGTAGTGACTTTGGGGTTAAAAATATCCTTTATTGAGTAGGTGCATTTGCGAGTATGTAATGAGGCACTATAGGATAAGCACTGAATCTCAAAGTTGGTTTGAACCACAAGGTCAGTGGTTCAAACTCACCAGCTGCTCCTTGGAAACCCCATTCAGGGTTGCTCTGAGTTATAACGGACTCCGCGGTACTTAACAACAAGAACAATCGGCAAATAATGAAGATTGAATGTATTTGTTTTTATTATTCAAACTAAGGCGAATGGTTACCTAAGGGAGAAAGGCCAAGGGGATAAGGACGTCTCTCTGTCATTTTTCTCACAAGAAAACTGAAACAAATGAACCTGGTTGTATAAGTTGGAAGCTTAACCAGCAAAAGGGATTCATCTCAGTCGACTTCAAAACATGGTAATTTGGCTTCCCCAGTTGTGGACAGGCTTGTGTCAAACCAGCTGTCTTGCTGAAAAAAGTTTAAAAATCTTGATAAAATTTAGCAAGTTTGATAACTATTTTTTTTTAAATGGAGGCGCTGCGAGTGGTAGAGTCAGGAAGACTGCGGTCACCCAGAGAGCTGACCCTGAGGAGAAGCTCCACAGACTCAGCACTCGCTGGCTCATGAGTGGTGGCTGGCAGTCTGAGCAGAATACTCTCGTGGGACTGCAAGCCAGGACTAGAGTACAGGGCCTGCCGCCGAGGAGTCTGCTAGGAAGGGGGCAGCTGCCCAACCCCACTGCCTCGCTGGCCACCTCATGTCTTTTGATTGGTGGTGGCAGTGCTGCTGCCTGTGTGCCCACTCAGTAACTAACTCTGTGTAGGGTTTCTGAGGCTGCCAGTCTTTCTCCCGAGGAGTGACTGGTAGATAGGAACTTGTGGGTAGCAGCCCATCTCATAATTCGCTAAGCTACACTAACTGCCCACCTGGGGTCCGTTCCGACTCATAGCCACCCTTTATAGGGTTTCTGAGAAGCGGTTGGTGGGTCCGAACTGCTGACCTTGTGGTTAGCAGTTCAGTGCTTATCCTACAGTGCTATACCAGGACTCCAAGCTATTACATCCTGCGATTTAGTAGGAGACTTGTCACACAGCCACAGGATTGTCGTGACTCCTGCTCAGCAAACACTTGATGATCCTCATGTGCTCTCCGTTTCTTCTCCGCCCCTATGCTCAGAGCACAGAGGACAAGTGACTCGAGAGACAAGGTGGGAACTGTGTGTTGGTGTTTCTTTCATGGTTTCTGAGCACACTCTTCACATTTTAATTTCTTTTAAAAAAAAAATAGCAGCCCTATAAGCCATACATTTCACTTATTTAAAGTTTACTGTTCAATAGTTTATACTTGGCACTGTAGCTTTAGCACCAGACTGCAAGCTACAAGGTCAGCAGTTCAAACCCACCAGCTGCTCCTCGGAAACCCTATACAGGATCGCTATGGGTTAGAACCCGACTCAACGGTGCTTAACAATAACAACATTCAGTAGTTAATACTATATTCAGAGTTCTGAATTACTTTAAAAAACTAACTTTATAAACTCGGAAACATATTGATTCCTGTTGGTTTTATTTAAATTTAAATGTACAACTTTTAAATACCAACTATTCAACATTTGTTCTATGTATATAAAATCTGCTGCAAAAGACCTCTTTAAAGTAGTGAAGAGCAGAGTCGTCACTTTGAGGACTAAGGTTGTTGTTGTTGTTAAGTGCCATTGAGTCGGTTCCAACCCATAGCGACCCTGTATAGGGTTTCCAAGGAGACGCTGGTGAACTTGAACCACCAACCTTGTGGTTCAAATGGCTTTGCAGTCTGGCACATTAACCCACAGTGCCACACCAGGACTCCAAGCCTTACGTGCATGTGAATGCTGGACAATGAATAAGGAAGACCAGAGACGAATTGATGCATTTGATTATGGTGTTGGTGAAGAATATCAAAAGTATTATGGACTGCCGGAAGAAAACAAATATATGTTGGAAGAAGTTCTGCCAGAGTGCTCCGTAGAAGCAAGGTTGGTGAGACTTCGTATCTTGTACTTTGTACATGTTATCAGGAGGGACCAGTCCCTGGAGAAAGGGCATCATGCTCGGTAAAGTCATCAAAAAGGAGGGAGTCTCTGATGAGATGGACTGACCCCATGGCAGCCACATTGGGCTCAAACGTAACAAGCATTGTGAAGGTGGCATGGACCGTGTGTTGTTTCCTTCTGTGTGTGGGGTCACTGTGAATCAGAGCTGACGTGATACGGCACCTAGCAACAGCAGTCACACAGAAGGGACCCTGGTGGCGCAACCATTAAGCACTAGGCCACTACCCGTAAGGCTGGTGGTTTGAGCCAGTGCTGCAACTCTGAGGGAGAAAGAACTGTAGGTCTGCTCTTATAAAGATTTACAACCTAGAGAACCCTATGGGCCACTTGTAGTTTATCACGGGGCGGTCATGAACTCAGTACCACAGCGGAGCTTCTGCCTGAAGTCTGTACGCATGGACTGAGTGTTTGTTGGTGTAGATCTTTGTATCGCTTTTTATGGTGGTTGGCCTGGTTGCATTATGTAGATGTAGCTTAACACAGTCCACTTTTGTAGTCATTTCACCAGTTTCAGTGAAGAATAGAAACCTTCTTAACCAGAAAAAAACACATGAAAATTAACCAGAGGAAAAACTGCTACTTTCATAGATGTGCACACCGAAAAATGCCCACTCAGAAAGTTACGCGCATAGAAAAATTAGTGAATAAAAGGTAGAGTTTTGGTTAGGGTTTGGGATTAGAGTCCATTACTTTATGTTAAGTTCCCTCAAGTCATTTGGACTCAGCGATCTTGGATGGAGTTTCTGAGCAGTTCAAGTGGACATTGCTTACCCAGCATTGCCACACAGGACTCCTTTATGACATTGTGAATATGAGAAATTTTCCATATGCAAATTCTTCTCTGGGCATCTTTCTGCATTCACATTTTTCTCATGCACTTTCAATGATGAGTTTTTTTGTGTGTTTTTTTTTTCCTTTCTTTTCATAGGACTAGAAGCCTTACTTTCCTTCCTCTTCCCCATTTAAAATTGTCTTACATATTCCCTCTACACACATTTAGAACCATATCAGTATCAGTGTTGCAGTCTGCTCTGTCAAACACAATTTAGAACAGACCAGAGTAAAAGGAAAGTATTTGTTTTTACCCATATTTTTGCTCTTGGTGGTATTGGATAAGCACTGGACTTCTAACCACAAGTTTGGCAGTTCAAACCTATCAGCTGCTCCTTGGAAACCCTATGCAGGATCCCTATAGGCTGGCATCGATTCAACAGAACTCTTCTTTTGATGGTTTCTGCCTCATTCAATATTTTGCCCATTGTTGTTATTAGGTGCCATCGAGTCGGTACCGACTCATAGCGAGCTTATGCACAGCAGAATGAAACACTGCCCGATCCTGGGACAAACTCACTGTTGTTGCCACGCTTGAGTCCATTGATGCTGCCATTTGGCCAATCCGTCTTGCTGGGGGTCTTCTTCTTTTTCTCTGACCCTCTACCCTACCAAACATGAGCTCCTTCTCCAGTGACTGGTCCCTCCTGACAATATGTCTGAAGTATGAGAGATGAAGTTTGGCCATCCTGGCCTCTAAGGAGAACTCCGGCTGAGCTTCTTCCAACACGGATCTATTGGTTCTTTTGGCAGCCCATGGCACTTTCAATATTCTCCTCCAACACCATAATTCAAAAGCATCAATTCTTCTACGGTCTTCCTTATTCACTGTCCAGCTTTCACATGCATATGAGGTTATTGAAAATACCATGGCTTGGGTCAGGTGCACCTTAGTCCTCAAGCTGACATCTTTGCTCTTCAAGACTTTAAAAAGGTCTTGTGCAGCAGATGTGCCTAATGCAATAGGTCGTTTGATTTCTTGACTGCTGTTTCTGTGAGTGTTGATAGTTGATCCAAGAAGAGTGAAGTCCTTGACAACTTCAATCATTTCTCTGTTGATCAGAGTGTTGTTTATTGGCCCAGTGGTGAGGATTTTTGTCTTCTTTACATTGAGATGTGATCCATACGGAAGTCTGTGCTCTTTGATCTTCATCAGTAAATATTTTAACTCCTCTTCATAGAATCCTTGAATATTGCAAGTGGAGGTTTGAATTTTTTCTTCAGTTCCCTCAGCTTGAGAAATGCTGAGCATGTTCTTCCCTTTTGGTTTTCTAACTCCAGGTTTTTGCACATTTCATTTTAAGATTTGACTTTGTCTTCTTGAACTGACCTTTGAAATTTTCTGTTCAGCTCTTGTACCCCCTCACTTCTTCCATCTACTTTAGTATCTCTATGCTAAAAAGCAAGTTTCAGTGTCTCTTCTGACATCCATTTTGATCTTTCTTTTCTTTCTTTCCTGATTTTTTTAATAATCGTTTGCTTTCTATACTTGTATGATGTTCTTGATGTCATCCCACAACTCTTCTGGTCTTTGGTGTCTAATGCATCAAATCTGTTCTTCAGATGATCTCTAAATTCAGGTGTGATATGCTGAAGCTCTTGTGGACTTATTTTAATTTTCTTCAGCTTCAGCCTGAACTTCTGTATGAGCAATTGATGGTCTCTTCCACAGTCCACCCCTAACCTGGTTTTGGCTGATGATATGAAGCTTTTCCACAGTCTCTTCCTACAGATGTAGTCTGTTTGATTTCTGTGTATTCCATCTGATGAGGTCCATGTGTATAGTCTTCTTTTATGTAGTTTAAAATAGGTATTTGCAATGTAGAAGTCATGGGTCTTGCAAAATTCTGTCAGGTGATCTCCTGCATCGTTTCTATCACCAAGGCCATATTTTCCAATGACTGATCCTTCCCCTCTGTTTTCAGCCTTTGCATTCCAGTCACCAGTAATTATCAATAGTTCTTGATTGCATGTTGTATCAGTTTCAGACTGAAGAAATGGTTATGTGCTGTGGAGTTGGTTCTGACTTATAGAGACCCTGTATAGGGTTTCTGAGGCTGTAAATAATTATGGGAACAGAAAGTCTCATCTTTCTCCTATGGAGCGGCTGGTAGATTCAAACTGCCAACCTTGCAGTTAGCAGCCAAACTCATTACCCACTATACTCCCAGAACTCCCTGAAGAAGTTGGTGGATTTCTTCAATTTCATTATCACTGACTTTAGCAGTTGGTGTATATATTTGAATAATAGTGGTATTAGCTATTCTTCCTTGTAGTCATGGATATTATTCTATCACAGACAATATTAAACTTGAAATGTTCTTTTAGATGAATGCAATGTCATTTTTCTTGAATTTTTAATTCCTAGCATAGTAAATCAAATGATTGTCAGATTCACAGTGGCCAGTATCAGCCCACTTCAGCTCACTAACACCTAGCATATTGGTCTTTAGGTACTCCATTTCAGTATTAACACTTCCAGTTTCACAGATTTACACTTCGTACATCCCTTGTGCCAGTTATTAATGGATGTTTACAGCCATTGCTCCTGATTTCCAGTCGTGACCCATCCACAAATGAAGACTCGTAAAGCTTGACTGTGTCCACGTCACAACGGCTAACTCTACACTGAGGAGACAGCTCTTCCCTAGTCATATTTAAAGTGCTTTCCAAGCTAAGGGGCTCATCATCTGGCCCTGTATCTGACAGTGTTCACTGCTATTCTCAAGGTTCTCACTGGCTAAACATTCAGAAGTAGTCCACCTGGCCTAGATACCAGTGTCGTAGCTTCCAGGCTCACAGCAACACACAAGCCACCACAGCATGGCAACCAGACAGACCGTTGGTGGGACTAAGGGCCATAGTCATGGGGATTTCACTAGTCTCTATCCAGCCAGTGAGCCTGGTCTTTTTTATGACATTGAATTTTATTTCACGTTTTTCTCCCACTCTGGTGTAGTGCTATGCACTGGACTGCTAATTGCAAGATTGGAAGTTCAAACCCACCAGCTGTTGCTTTGAACCCTATACAGGGTTGCTATGAATCTGAACCAGCTCAGTGGCACTTAACAAAAACAATTAGGGCAGAGTGTGTTAGGTATTGTACTATTGACCACCAGGTTAGTGGTTCTAATGCACCAGCCAGCCACTCTGGGAAAAATAGGAGGCTCTGTGCGCCTGTGAAGATTTACGGCCTTGGAAACCCTCTGTACAGTTGCTGTGAGTTGGAATTGACTTGATGGGGATGGGGGTGGGGGGACATAACTGTTTTTTGGGTTGTCCAGAGCCTACTCAATGGCACTTAACAACAACAACAACCAAGGCCTCCTGATGTGGTCCCGAGCAGGCAGGAGTTTAGCCAGGCAGCAGCTAGTTCTGACTTCAGTCATGGCGGCTGCAGTTTCCTGTCAGTTCTGGGGACTAACTGTCTCCATGCATTTTCGAGTTTCTTCACTCTTAACTCTGGACAGGTGGAGACCATTAGTGCATCTTGGATGGCTGTTCACAAGCTTTTAGGACCCCAGTCACTTCTCGCCAAAGTAGACTGTAGAACATTGTCTTTGTGGGCTGTGCTGTGTCCCTCGACCTTGATGTCCCCTGAGACTAAGGGTCTGAGTTCCCAGGCCCAGCATCTTATTCCTATAAAGTGTTCGGTTGTGGCTAAGAAGTTGCCATAAGTAGCCTGCTGTATTTCAGCCACTATTTTTTTTTTAGTTGTTTTTCACTTCTTCCCTGTTCTGAGCCTGATAACGGGCATAGTTGATTTTTTTTTTTTTT
>NW_006408524.1:1819678-1865694 GCF_000296735.1 Chrysochloris asiatica
CCAGCTGCCCAGAAACACCAGCATATGTGCACAATTCCTGCTGTTCTACCTTCAAGCTCATAGTTTCTTTTGTCCCCTCCGCTCTGTCTTTTAACTCTTCTTTCAGTTTTCTATTTCAGTTATTGTATATTTCAGTTCTAACATTTCTTGTGTTTCTTTATACCTTCTGTTTCTTTGCTGAGACTTTTTAGTTTTCATTTATTTCACAGTTACCCATGGAAACACTTTTAGGATGGCTGTTTTAATTGTGACATCCGTGTTCTCTTTATGCTGGTGTCTGTAGGCTGTTCTTTCATTTCTGTTGAGATCATCTTGGTTCTTGATATGCTGTTGCAAGATTGAGACTCTCCCTCTTATGTAAGTCTTTGATGATGGCTCTCCTCTGACCTTTCTCCAGTGGGAGGAGGGAGGTGCTGCCTCGTTACTGTGAGGTGGGGTGTCAGTCCAGTTCCTCCACCTGGCCTCCTTGATACTGGCAGGGATGGGCCCTTTAGACCTTCACTGATAGCACCGTGCCTGGGAGGGCATGAGTGATTCAGTACTACTTAGTGCATGGCTAGGGGTGCAAGTCTAGGGCTTCCCGGTAGTCTCCAGGACACTGCGGAGAGGGAGAACAGGTGGGTGGAGATGGCTCATTACTGCCTGGTAGATCAAAGTCCTTACTCCCCACTCTGACAGTACCCTGGGTGGGGTAGAGTGGATTGGGCTACTTCCTGTGGTGTGGCATGACTAGGGGTGGGGTCACAGTTTGGTGTTATCTTCGGCTGACTGTGCACTTGTTGTCTAAAAGTTGTCTCACGCTGCCAACAAAAAAACATGAAGAAATGCTCACAGTCAGTAGCCATTGTTGTTGTTAAGTACCAACAAGTCTGTTCTGACTCAATGCAACCTTGTGTAGGGTTTCCAAGGAGCGGCTGTGAGTTTGAACCGCTGGTCCTGCGCTCCAATGTGTATCCTACAGTGCCCCATCAAGACTCCAGTGAGATGCACAACAACAGTGAGACACCTTACTCCATCATTAATAGCAAAGTTTAAAAAAATCCAGAAAACAACAAGTGCTGGCAAGGGTATGAAGAGACAGACTTTCCTACACTGCTGGGGGAGGCCGAGGGCGCTGTAAAATGGTTCCACCATGCGGAAAGTGGTATGGCGCTTCCTCAAAGAGCTGGAGACAGCCGTACCATAGACCCAGCAATGCCGCTCTTTGGTGAGTGTCCCCAAGACCTAAGAGCCGTGACACGAGTAGATCTGTGCGCACCCAGGTTCACTGCAGCACTGTTCACGAGAGCTTAAAGGTGGTGAGCCTAGATGCACGTCAACAGAAAAAGAATGGTTAAACACACTGTGGTACAGACACAATGCAATGCTATGCTACATCGAAGGATAACGACGACGAATCTGCAAAACTCCCCACAACATAGCTGAAGCTGGAGGACATTTTGCTGACTGAAGTTAGTCAATCACCAAAAGACAAATATTGTATGAGACGACTGTTGTAAAAAGTTAAAAGTTGTTGTGCTAGGTTGCCAGTTTTCTGGCCCTTTGGCTAGAAAGAGCTGATTGGTTGGAACTTTTTAGTTTTCTGGGTACCCAATAGTGTTTGGGGATCTGAGGCAAAAAGAATACCCAGAAACACACTGCCCTTTCTTCAGTCCTAAGGTCCTGAGACGCTTTAGTGTCTCTATACTTTCAGAGCCTCTTAGGTTTGGTCCCCTTTTCCTCCTCCCGCCAGACCTCCCCCCACATGCTCTGTCCAGTGGTCTTTGGTCTATTTAGTGGGAAGAATAAAACATGCCTGTATCTTTCTGTTTCCAGAAGTCCTGTATTTGCTTTTTAAAGTTGTATAAGTGTTGACAGATTGCCCAGTGGACACATTAACCGACACCTTTAACATGTGCCTTTTTACCTGCAACCCCACAAATATAGTACATTGTTTAGCCTAACCAGAAAAAAACACACATGAAAACTATGTACAGAAACTGTATTTGGCCCCTTAGAGTTTTCACGATTGTATATCTTTTTAAAAGCAGACTGCCAGATCTTTCTCCCACGGGGCAGCTGGTATGTTTGAACCTTTTGTGTTAGCAAGTGAGTGCTTTAACCACTGTGGCAACAGGGCACCATCTAAATTAGTTTAGGTTTCTGTTTATCTTGTGAGCATCCATTTTTCTAAAATATGTCATTATTTGGTCTTTTTTCAGTCATACAAATACTTTACATTACTTTTGTTTTTATTTGTATTATAACAGAAGAAATTATGAGGTGGAAGTTCCTGCTATCTAAAGTGGCCGTAGTGGTGACTAAGAAGACAAACTGATTTGTTTAAAGTCTCATATGTTGTTGTTGTTGTTGTTAAGTTCAGTGAGTTGGTTCTGACTTGTATCAACCCTGTATTGGGTTTCCAAGGAGTTGCTGGTGGGTTGGAACTGCCGACCCTGTGGTTTGCAGTCTAGTGCAAACCTCCAGCGCTGCACCAGGGGTCCAGGCCTCATATAGTAAATGTTGATTCTACTGCGGTTAGCCTTGCAGGCTCAGGATTCATCCAGCTAGTACTCTGACTCTCTGTAATCAATGGGCACAGCATCCAAAATTCGACTGTTGGGAGGGAGGAGCAACGAAGTGGTCAAATCAGTCCCTCAGAGACTAAGTGTGGGTGCAGTGATTGACGCAGCAGCTCTGGATTCGGTGTTCTGTGCTGTTAACCCAGCAATGGCTACAATACGGAGAGTGAGGATACGGTATAGGCAAATGCTACGCCTTTTAGAAGGGAATTGAGTATCTACATTTTGGTTTGGGAAGGAGGGAGTCCAGTTCCTGTGAATACCAACAGGTGACTGTCAGGACAAAATACCTCTGCAGTGTCAAAGTCATTATTATCTATAATGCTGTAAGGTAAGCATTGGACTGGTAACTGTAAGACTGGTGGTTCAAGTCCACCAACCACTCCTTGGAGACCCCATACAGGTTATGAGTCAGAACTGACGCAATAGCACGTAACAACAACAACAACAATAACATCAGTTTGTTTATTACGGTATCGTGGTGTTGCTACTGTTGGTGTGTCATTGAGTCAGCTTCAACTGCCAGTGACCTAGGTAGGCTGTAAATCTTTACCGAAGCAGTCTCATCGTTTTCTCGAGGAGTGGCTGCTAGATTCTAACTGCTGATCTTGTGATTAGCAGTGCAACGCCTAAATCCACTGAGCCCTGGTATGGCGCTGTGGGCTAATGCGGCAGACTGCAAAGTCATTGGAACTGCAAGGTTGGTGGTTCAAGCTCACCAGCTGCTCCTTGGAAACCCTACACAGGGTCGCTATGGGTTGGAATTGACTCGAGGACACTTAACAACCACCACCAGAGTGCCTAAGGCATTATGAGTAAAAGATGTTAATTCCTCAGCCAGTAAGCAAGAATTACTTGTATTCTGTCTGCATGTGTACTTTGTGTCACTGCTAAAGTTGCTGGTGACTCAGCGGTTAAAAACTGGACTGTTAACCAAAAGCTCAATAGTTTGATCCTGTCAGCTGCTTCGCAGTGTGTGGCGCTGTAGGACCACACACCGGACCACAGGTGGCTCTGAACCACAGGGTCTGCATTTCAAACTTGCCTTGCCGTGTGCCTCAGAAACCCTTTATCGGGCCGCTGTGAATCGGAGACTTGATAGCACTTCACAACAGCTGCTTCATGGAAGAAAGACATAAAGTGTAATTTGTAAAGATTGTTGTTGTTGGGTACCGTTTAGTTGCTTCTGAGTTATAGTGACCCTGTATAGCAGGGGTGGGGAACATCCAGCCTGCACACCGTGTAAGGCCTGTGAAGTCATTTGGTCTAGCCCTGTGTGAATTTAGGCACCGTGTAAATGCATTTGCATACCTAATCTTTCTCCTCAATAATGACCCTCTGGCTAGTCTTTCCAGTATGTGTATCTTCTAAACTTCTCCTTTCTTTTTCTTGTGCAGGCAGTTGTGACAGGCTTCGGACAAAAATGTTTCATTTAAGGACTTGTGCTGCTAAGTTGAGGCCATTGACAGCTTCTCAGACTGTTAAGACATTTTCACAAAACAGGCCAGCAGCAGCTAGGACATTTCAACCAATAAGATGCTATACTGCACCTGTCGCTGCTGAGCCCTTCTTGAGTGGGACTAGTTCGAACTATGTGGAGGAAATGTACTACGCTTGGCTGGAGAACCCCAAAAGTGTGCATAAGGTAAGGTTTGCCAGGGCCCCTCATGTTTGCCAACTTGCTCTGCGTGCTCCTTGGCCCTTCAGGTAAGTGGCTGTGTCTGAGGAGTGGCGAAAGGAAGGCATGGGAAGCTCAGACCACCCCGTGCCTGTGCGTCCAGTGAAGCCCAGCTGTCAGGACCCGCCATACAGAAGCAGCGTTCTCGGGAGCCTTCCCTGGCTTGCTGATGCCCATCTAGCTCCAGGAACTTGATCCCTAGGCTTGACAGCACTTGACTTGTGATGATCTGAAGCTGCACATGAGCCCGCTCCAGAATGCCACGCAGGACTGCTATAGGATACAGACTTGGACAAGAAGAAAGCTCTTGGGAAAGCATGGATGTATGCCTGGCTCTTAAGTCCTGGTAGTCCTGAGAAGACACGTTCATTTGTTAAATGACTCAAACTCATCTCTTGTAATTCTGTATAAATGACATTTTAGATAATTATGTTTGTGTTTTTCTCCTGTATTTGAAATGAAGTCCTTGTCAGTTTCTTTCTAATTTCTCTGTATTTCTAATTAGGACTCTTCCCTTTAAGGTTTCCTTTCTCAAACATTTGCTTAGTACAAGCATGTCTAGTGATAGAATTGCCTCTCCGCATCTTTGGCTGATGAATATTTAGAGGTGTTGTTAGTCATGCCTTGATTTTCAGGTCAGACAGCTAACTGAAAACAGGAGTTGGAAGGTAGTCTGGTGTAATAGGAGGCGTAGTCCAGAACTACCCCCCTCCCTTGGTCTTGGTTCTAGGGCTTCTGGGTAAACTAAAGGAGACAATAAGTTAAGGTATTCAGTGTCCAGCACGGAGGACAGGCTTAGCAAAGGCCACCACTGGAGCAGTGACATTCTTACAAGGTGTGAACATTTTCATTATTGAGACTCGTTCATTTCCAGTAACCTGGTTCCCTACTCCCATACAGTCTCATTTTTCTTTGCAGTAATTGTTGACTGGTCTCAGATGAACATTTTTATTTTCTTAGGTTTTAATTGTGAATTGCGGGGAAGTGTACAGAGCAAATCAGTTTTCCATTCATTGGTTCTTCATATACAATGTGTTTCATTTCACTGATCGCAGTTTTCATGATGTCAGTTTACTCATCCTGCTTCTTCCCTATCTTTTTCTGTTTCCATTTCTCCGTCTTTCCTGATTCTTCCTGCTTTCTGAACTGTGTCCTCGGGCAGATGCTCCCTCTGACCTCATGTGGTTGAATCCTCTAATGCTTTTGTTCACCATGTGGCAGGCCAGTGCACTCTTTGGCTGACAGTTGGCCTTGGGGGTGAGCTCAGGTCTAGGCCTGAAGGGAGACTAAGGGCTGCTGTCTGTGCTTCCATGAGTCCCTGTCAGATCAGTCAGCCTGGCCTTTTTTATGAGTTTGAGTTTTGTTCCACATTTTTGTTCCACTCTATCCAGGACTTTCTAAAATGATCCTTTCCAGAGTGGTTGGTGGTGTTGGCTAGGTGCCATCTGGTTCTGGTCTCAGTGTGGGGAAGGCTAAGGTTTATGTGGTCCTTTAGTCCTTAGCTGGGTTAATTGTTTCTAAACATCTTTGCTTTCTTTCACTCTTATTTCTCTGGAGGGCAGTGAGCAGTAATTGAGGCTTAGATGGGTACTCACAAACTTTTAAGACCAGTTACAGCTCAACCAGGTAGGGTTGAGTGGATATGGATGAATGTTTAAAGGGGCGTAGTGTTCTCTTAGGTGAGAGTCTTTGTGGACCAATCTTCTATTTAGCTAAAAGGTGGCCTAAGGCTAGTGTCAAGGTGTAAGGGTTTAAGGAATATCTCAAGGCAGTAGTCCCAGGAAGCCCTACAGTTTCAGCTGGTCCTGTAAGTCTGGGTTTGGTTTTGTATTTTATGGAATTTGAGTTTCTGTTCTATGCCCTCACCCCACCCTCCCTTCTATCAGGGTCCATCTATTGTAGCCCTATGAGAATGGCTGGTAGTAGTAGCTGGGCACCATCTAGTTCTTCAGGTATCAGGTTAGATGAGGTTGTCGTTCTTGGAGACCATTAATTGTGAAGACCAGTTACTTCTTTGAAGATTTGGTTTCTTTCTTTCTCTTTTGCTTTGAGCAAATAGAGATCAGTAATTTGTATTAGATGGCCACCCTCAAGTTTCTCTGAACCCATACACTACTCATTAAACTAGGATGTAGAACATAAACTTGATGAGCTATATTATGCTAATCGGGTTGTCATCACTGTTAATGTGGTCTTTTTCTTGCCTGGAATCTTTTAGTGTCTTTGTCAAAGCTCAGCGGCTTTCCCTGGGCCCCTTTGAGTACATTTTGTCTTGAAAAGTAGAAATGTTCACCTGTCTGCTGCTATCTGCTGTATTCTGTTTCATTAAGAAACACCTTTGGTGTGGATGGGGTTGTTCAGCAGGAGAGAAGGTCTGGCTGAGAGGACTTGGCTAGTTCCTTGGTAGCCTGGGAGCTGTGTGGTGGATGTTGGAGCCAGGTGAGGCCTGATTTCTTGTAAGGTGAAATCTAGTTCATTTTCTGGTGTGGAAACAAATTGATTGCCCAGAAAGTAATGGCCTATGAAAATGATCCCTACTTGGTTGTGTTGGATATTAAAGGTTTATGTAGACAATTAACTGCAAGATTATTTTAAAAATGAAACTTAGAGTTCAGAACCAAAGTCTTTCATCTTATAGCCGGGTGTATTCCTCTGCCTGCCGTTTCTCAAACCATAGTTTTTCATGGGACTACCCAGGTCATTTTAAGTCATATTTGGATGTAGAGACAATAACACCTGAATTGCAACACTTTGTATACCAGGTAAAAACATGGAGACTCAAGAATGCCACGTGCTTACGAATGCTTGCCATCCATCAGGTGAATGAAGAAGTTTTTGTTTTGTTTTTGTTTTATAGACCTGTGTTTCCTACATTAGTGGATGCATAAACAATACCACCTTTACTTGAAATGTGTCCTTGCTGTGTGGTATCCAGCATGGTGACACTAGGTGACTGTGACCGGCCGGCACTCAGAGGGTTGTCTGGGCCCACGTCTTCCTTGTGTGCTGACATGTAGCATGTCTGTTAGTAGAGGTGACCCTGCCCTTGAGCTGGGAGACTGGCTGGGCAGACAGCCTGTGGTGGTGGTTTCTAAATGTCGTCGAGTTGGTTCTGATGCACAATGCCCATATAGGGTTTCCGAGGAGCTGCTGGTTTGTTTGAACTACCAACCTTATGGTTCAGATCAACTCTGCTGTCCAGTGCTTGCCCTGTAGTGCCACACCAGGACGCCGGGCAGACAGGTGTTAAAATGTGGGTTCAGGGGCTCTGGGAGTCAATAGAAGCACCTTCGTGGGAGACTCTTCAGGGGGTGTGGGTGCATAATCTCAGAAAAGGAACTCCAATGTAATAAAATAAAACTTGCAGGTTGCTGGCCCTTGAGACCAGTTTTCTGTCCTAGTCTCTGTTGCAGTGATTCTCTTCTTCTCCATTCAATCCAGGGCTGTGAGGAGAGGTGACTGGAATATGCCCAAAGCCCTGACCACATCTGTCCTTGTAGATCCATAGATGCCGGGAGCCCTTAGCACAGTGACTGTGGTCTTGTGGGGTTGCCATCCGTTCGTTGCTGTCCCAGGCCTTGGAGGCGGTCACTCTCTCACTGGCTTTGGCCTGAAGTCTGTGTGTGTGGACACTCTTTGATATTGGTGCTTACACCATTCATCACGTTTTCAGAGGCATGCATGACCTGCAAAAGGTTAAAATCCATCGCTTTAAGAATCATTTATTTTGTTAAGAATGCTTCATTTGTCCTCTTGTTTAGAAGCAATACTTTAGACAGATTTATTAAAACTAGAAAGACTGTAGGATTTAGATGGGTTATCATACTGATTGATCCTTTCTGCATCAGAAAGGGATGCTGACTTCATTCCAGAGGACATATTTTGAGCCAACTCATTGGATGCCCTCTCCTTTTAGCTTTGCCGAGACCTGCTGGAATTGTGTTTGTTTTATTTTCACATCCATCAGAAATAGGACAAACTTTGTGTCCCTTTGGCCTTCTGGTATGCTGCTTTTCCTGTTTTAGTTTTCTTTTTTCAAGTTTTTTGTTAGGGTGGAAGTTTATAGAGACAGACATTCTGCTTCCTAACATTAGCTGCCGCAGTCCTCACACGTCTTCTCTGGGCTCTCCTGTGCTTGTCCATCTCCTTGCCCCATCCTGCCTTCTGGCTGGGCCAAACGTGATTCCTTATTCCCGGGAATATGTTTCTCGTGAGTGCTATAGTTTGCCTTGTAGACCTGTCTGTTGCTTTGCTCCAAAATGATCTCCAGGTTCAGTTCTACGTTTGAAGGCACTTAAGGATTACACTCTATTAGACTTTTTTGATTTTGGATTTTGTTCTGCATTTTTCTCCCATCTGTCTAGAACCTTGTGTAGCAGGGTTCCATCGACTTCTTCTAGTTTCCAGGTAGTGTCTTTTTGTTGTTGACTTGTTGACTTTCTCTAAAGCTGCCTTTGGTGCTGTAGATTAGCCACTGAACTGCTAATCACAGGGTCGGCGGTTCAAACCCACTTGATGCTCCATGGGACAAAGAGGAAGCTTTCAGAGCCTTGGAAAGGTTTGCAGCTTTGGAAACCACCTGTATAGTTGCTATGAGGCAGAATCTTGTGTATTTGGTTTTATAATTTGCAATTAGGTATTATACCCCTCCCCTTTTTTAAAAAAAGAAAACCTTAATTTAAACATGTTTAATTACAGACATGTTTGTGGTAAAGTCCATGCCTGCCTTGTCAGCCCATAAAGTGTCAAAGACTCACTCATGGCTGAAGTCAGGAAACTTTAGAAAGTGTTTGAGTGCTAGGCTGAGACCAGGAGTCTTGCTCGGGTGGTTTACTACTTCCTCCTTGCTCAGGAAGTCTAACCTGTTAAGTGAGCCACAGTGGGGAGCCTTATTGGCTTACTTCTCCAGAGACAGCACTCTCATTCCAGACACATTACTTCTGGAAGGAATTCACAAGTCATAGTTCATGCGATTTAGTAGAGTACTCTTTTTGAGTACTTTTAGTTTTCCATGTTAATGGGGGGGAAGCATTTGCTTTGTTTTTAAATGAGGTTTCAGCAATCAGCTGTTAAAACAGCATTTTGAAACTTCCCTTTGATGATTCTTGTCTCTATGTAAAGAGAAATCTCAGCTGTGGTCTTTTTTGTTAATTCTAGTAGCCAGGTGGAGAATATTTTCCATAGCTTCAGCACAATATTTTATAGGATTTACATATATAGTTTGGTTAGGGAAGTAAATATTTTTGGAAAATATGAGAAACGTGAAGCACTGTCTACACTTTATTAGTAAAAAGGTGTGCTCCTCATGACGGTATTTTCTTTTATTCCAGGCCTGTGTTGAACGGCTGCTACATGCCAGGAAAGGTACAGCGATTCCTCTGAGACAGATAAAGTAGTCTCAGGATCTTAGAATAATCACACAAGTGAAGCAGCACTTAGAACACAGAGATTTCCGAGGAAAGCTTCTTAAGGGCCATGTGGAGGAGTTGTTAGGGTTGAAGTTGAGTTCCGTAAGCTGCAAGAAGGACTGAGGTCCCAGCACCACAGGGAGGCCCTGTGGTGCTGATGGTGAACTGACTGAAAATGGGGTGAAAAAAGAGGCTGAGCAGTGATAAAAACTGACTGGAAATTGGGTAATAAAAGATAAATGCAACAGCATCGAATTATCAGTTGTATAATATATTTTTAGTGGTTATCATTTTGTACTATATTTTAAACAGGAAAAAAAAAATATATATATATATATATACATGTTGTTACATGCTGTCGAGTCTATTCCCACCCATAGCGACCCTGTATAGGGTTTCCTAGGAGCAGCTGGTGAGCTTGAACCGCCAACCTTGCAGTTGAAATGGCTTTGCAGTCTGGTGCATTAACCCACGGTGCCATACCAGGACTATACATATATATATAATTGTTGTTAAGTGCTGTCAAGTTGGTTCCTTGTTATGTGTGTGTGTTATTGTTGTTAAGTGCCATGGAGTCAGTTCCAACTTAGAGCAACCCTGTATAGGGTTTCCAAGCAGCAGCTGGTGAGCTCGAACTGCCGACCTTGCAGTTCAAACCGACGTCGCAGTCCTGCATATTAACCCACAGCGTCACACCAGGACTCCACATATATAAATTGTTGGTTGTTGTTAAGTGCTGTTGAATTGGTTCTGACTCATAGCAACCATGTCTGTGTAGGGTTTCCAAGGAGTGGCTTGGGATTGGAACTGTCAACCTTATGGTTAGCAGTCCAATGCTTATCTTACAGTGCCACGCCAGGACTCATAGCCATATATATATATATAAAATGTCAGCACTTAAAGGGAGAGGGAGAATTAAAGAAATAAAGCAAACTTCAGGGACAAGTCATCCACAAAAGTGAAAGGAGAGTGAAGTGTTAGTAGCTGCTGTGTCCGGTGTTGGAGCCCCCAGCATTGCTGGGACACAGATTCCCTGTCAAGGCTCTCTCCTTTTCCCTGAGGGCAGTTAAGAAAGAATGGCCCCCAGCCTTCCCTTCCTTCTCCTCAGCTGGACAGCAGTGCCGTTTGATCCGATCCGGAGATAGGGAAGGTTACGCAAATAGTTGGGACCAGGTGGTTCCATGAAGTCACATGGTGAAAACAGTCTCACTTGTAGATTATTTGCTCCTGGGAGAAGGTCTGAGGGTGCTTTGGGGGACTCCTACATAACGGTAGCACCCTGATGTGGATTGTGACCTGCAGAGCTAATGTTCTCTTCAAGTCTCCAGCCCTTGGAAGCCTTCAGAATTCTATCTGGAGCTCCACAGCAAGTGTGTGGGGCTCCTCCAAGTGGGGTTTCCACTACAGACATAGAAGAGCGGGGATACTGATAGTTGGCCTCAAGGCAGGTCCTAGTGGGCTCTCTGCAGCCTTGAGAGTAATGCTGGTGAAGGTCAGTGGGAACTTGGTGTTAGGACCGGGAGCCGGTGTACCCACAGACTGGTTGTTGGGCAGAGAGCCAAGCAGCTGTCCTGTTTTGAGAGCAATGTCAAAAATAACATTTCCAAGAGAATTCAGTCCTTGATACGACCTCTTCAGGCTGATGAAAGTTTTGTTTCAGTTAGTGTTCGTATCACAAGCCACCCCAGAACTTGGCAGTTCAAAACAATAGCGGTTTAAAACGAAATAAATCAATAAAACGGGAGCCGTTTATGCTTTCTCTTGACTCTGGATCTGATGTTTCTTTTGCCTTACTCGCTTTTGCCTGCCTGCTGGGTCCTCTTGTCCTCAGCAGACCAGAGCAACTTCCGTACATGGTCTCACGTGGCCGCACTTAGGAGAAGCAGAGGCTGTGAGATTGGAGCTGCCCTGCTCAGGACAGACTGCCAGCTCAGCCCAGCAGACAGACAGATCTCTGCCCCCTGGAGTAAGGAGCAGTATGGTCATAGGCAAAGGGCTATGCATGGCATGACACAGCCCACAATAGTCCTCTTCACTTTCATTCTACAGCAGATTGTGTGATATGATCAAGTGTCAGCAGATTTCTGAGGTGGAGCTGAGGCAGCTTCATTGGAATCTTGGTGAATGGTGTATTCACACACCAACAGAGAAGGTGGTCCCTCAGCTATACTTTATTATACTTGTTGTTGAGTGCTGTCGAGTTGATTCTGACCTGTAGCAACCCTGTATAGGGTTTCCAAGGAGCAGCTGGTGAGCTTGAACCACTGACCTTGCAGTTCAAATGACTTTGCAGTCTGACTTATTAGCTCACAGTGCCACACCAGTACTAGAAAAATGACTGATTAATCATTTGGTGTCTTTAACTGTAAATAGAATCTCAAATTTTGATTGGCTTCCATTTTAAACACCTACTTGTTGATAATTCAGAGCCCTTGTGTGGCGCTGTAGCATGAGCATGAAGCTTCAAGGTCAAGTTTGAACCGTAAGGTCGGCGGTTCAGGGTCTTCAGCCGCTCCTTGGAAACCCTATACAGGGTTGCTAGAGTCAGATCGACTCAACGGCTTTTCACAACTGCAAGTTGTAATTCAGGCAAGTTGTAATTCAGGCCGGGTTCTTGCTCAGAGCCCTCACAGGAGTGCTTGCCACGGGCAGTCCTGCAGATCTGGAAACTTGGAGCTGCTTATGTGCTCTTCATGAGCCAGGCCCTTGGTGCTTGGGGCCTTGCCTAACCTGTCCTTCAGGGTCTGAAGTCCAGTTCAGTGCTTTGTTTGGCTCTCTGTTGAGATTTATGCTTGCTTGATCCTGAAGCAAAAGACTTTCGCTGGAAGGTCTGAAGAAGTGGTTAATTGCTCCATAGGCCTCACTCACACTGGGAAGATTGTCAGGTCAGGGATGATTCCAGCAACCACGTGGGGGGGTGTGAAATCTCTCCCTGGAGGTGGATTTAGGAGAGGATGGGTGTCCACCTTCAGAAGTCGCCTTAGAGGAGTGGAGTGGTGGAGAGTGTTGGCTGGCAGTGCCATGCCCAGGGTCCACCCTCGGGTAGGGCAGGTCTCCAGCTCTGGGTGCCATCAGTCCCATCTGCCATTGGGCTTTGTCAGCTGAAAATGCTCCTTCATGAAGGAACATACTGTACAGGGGACAGAGCAGCCCCCCAGTCCTCCACTCCTTGTGCCCAGGGCTTCGTCTTCCTACTCATCTGCTGATTTAGAATCAGTAAGCCAGGCCCTTACTTCAGGACTGCCATGACAGTCTCCCTTGATGCCGTGATGCCTTGTAACTAATGTGTATTACACGGTACAAAAACCAGAATTTCATAGCTTTGCACATGATACTGCTAAGATCTGACTCCTGCACCAAGCTGTCAGATTTTGAACTGTGTGATTGTCTCTGAGCCGGGAGTGTTGGGCCCTTGAATGAGGAGGCCAGCAATCGATCCTCCCTCCCCCTACAAACTTCCAAGACTGTTATTAGGTATGAGAGTCCTTTGCATGGCATTGTGCAGAGTTGAGGTGATTATGCCCAGATCATGTGGGATGTTATGGATGGTGTAAGACTCCTTCTGCTGAGCAGATAATCTGGGAAGTTGAATTGTATGAAGAAGAGCGTGGCATCAGGAGGAAGACTCATTAACACCCTGTGATATGTAAATGGTACAACCTTGCTTGCTGAAAGCAGAAGAGGACTTAAAATACTGAGGAAGATCAAAGACCCCAGCCTTCAGTGTGGATTGCATCAATGCAAAGAAACCAAAATTCACCACTAGACCGATAATCCATCATGTTAATGGGAAGAAGCATTGAAGTTGTCAAAGTCTTCATTTTCCTTGTATCCACTACTAGCACTCATGGAAGGAAGCAGCAGTCAAAAAATCACACACCGCATTGCATTAGGCAAATTTGTTGCACAATTCCTGGACTTTTTCTGTGATTGGACTCATATGTATGTAGTCTTCTTGTTACTGGCTTCTTTGACTAACAATGTTTTCAAGGTTGTCCTAATACTTGTGTGTGTGTGAACATTTGTTATGCTTTGGGTGTAAAGTTTGCGAGGTGAATAGTTTTCCATTGAACATAATTTATACACAGTTTGATTCATGACGTTCGTTGAAGTCCCCTCAGTATTACAGCACTCTTTATTGTTGTTTTTTAATATACAACATGTTTTTATTTATATTTGTTATTGACTTCTTCACCATTTGGTACAGTTCAACCCACACAATGAAGTACCAGAATTTGTGTCTTTTTCCAGTGCAATATTCTCAGCATTGTTTTTCATTTCATTCAGTCCAGACCTTCCATGCAGCATACAACTCTCATTGGGTAAGGTGAACCTGTAGCCAAATGCAGTTCCCATGTGTCCTCTGTTGCCCAAGCCCCTGTTGGGTCTAGTGGGTTTTTCACTCCGACAGGTAGACCTGTCACATCTCCCCTTGCAAGGCCTTGGCTTGTAATATATGAATGTGTGGTGGTTCCACACTTGCCTGAAAACACAGGTAAAAGTGCAGATTTCCAGATCCCTCATCAGCAGCGTTCAGTCACATGGGACAGGTAGACACCCAGTGCCGTTACTGTGTGCCTCAGAGTTTCAAGTTTTCTCAACTATTACTAGATTTCCTCCCACCTTTCAGAGTCATAATGTCATGTTTAAGAATGTATGTCAGAGGACCTTTTTTCAAATCCTGGCTATGCTACTTGTGAATGATTTGGGGCTAGTTGCATAATCTCCCTGCAATTCAAATTTCTCATTTGCAAAAGGGGAATAATGACAGCATCTGTCTGTGCCCCAGCCCCTTTTTACTGAAGCCTAAGGTGTGGCTTTGTGGAGCCTTGGTGTGATGCTGTGGATTAATGCAGTGGACCACAAAGTCGGTTTGAACCTCAAGGTCAGTGGTTCAAACTCACCAGTCGTTCTTGGAAACCCTCCTATAGGGTTGCTATGGGTCAGAACTTTAGGATAAACACTGGACTGCTAACTGTGAGGTCAGTGGTTCAAACCCACCAACAACTCCTAGGAAACCCCATACAGGGTTGTTATGGGTCAGAATTAACTAGACTGTATTTAACAACAAATGAAATAATGCCCAAATATCCCTATTAATGGAGTCCTGGTGTGGTGCTATATGATAAGCACTGGATAACTGGAAGGTCAGCTGTTCATATTAATACTATTCCTCTGGGGTTCTTTGACTTACTCCTGCCTTTGTGAGAGACCCATGTCCTCTTTCCTTTGTCACCCTGAGTTTTGCCCAAATCTGAAATCTTCAAATCTCGGGGGGTGCTTTTGGGGTTTTTTTCTTCAATTTTTTACTGTGAACTGAGTAAAGGTAAACAGACAAGAGCATCAGCTTTACTTTCAGCCAATCATACATTTAGTTTCATCTCAGTGAAACAACAGTCATCCTGCTTCCACCCTGTGGCTTCCCTGTTACACCTTATTTTTCACAAATGAACAAAGCAAACATATTTTATATGCACATGTAAAACAAAAAATAGACACTTAAATGCCCAGAGGGCACATTTGCAAGCCTGCCTCCTGCCCCACCCACAGGCACATAGCCTTTCTTTTCTCTCAGGGGCCTTGAGCCCGATGCTGCTCTGTCTCTCCACGCCACCGCCTCTGCCACTGCCTCTGCTGTCTGTTGTCTCAGCTTTTCTGGGTAGGATCTCACACTCCACTCCTGCTCTTCCTTCTTGATGAAAGGTTAATAGCTCCCCACTTTTAGTTACACATCTTCTGCAATTACAGTGTGGTAATTGATCCTGATTTCAATTACAATCGAATCATAAAACCCTATCCCCATTCCCTTTCACCCAACCTATCTGGAAAAGAGAAACACTGTTCAGTGGGGATTCTACCTTACCCCATTTGTTCCAGAACTAAGTACACTCGTGAAAGCTTGTAAGCCAGCCACTCCATGCCTTTATAGCCCCCCATTTCTGATAGCCAGTGCCGGCCGGGATTGCCCGTCCCCCGCGACCCAGTGCACTGAGGAAAGAAGCTTAATCCTTGTGATGAAGACTCCTCCCATTTCATTTGGAATTCTGAGCAGCTGCATCCATAAGCTGTAACAGCACTTTTCCTACTTCCTCCCTGGGTTCCCCGTTTCCATTTGCCCATCTTTCCAGCTCTTACCTGCCTGTTAACTTTGTTTATGGGCAGACACTGCCCTGTGGGTCATTTTGCAGAACAGTGATGGTGATTGTTCTGAGGATCATGTCCCTCACAGGTGGTGGTCCTGCCTGTTGCTTTGCTGAAAGCTGATCTCTGAGTGTGGGTTCAGGTCTAGGTTTGAAAGGTGTAGAAGGGCTATTGTCTGTGGGGTTCCACTAGTCTCTTGTCAGACTAGTAAGTAAGTCTGCTCTTTTGATGGTCTTGAATTTTTGTCTACATTTTCCTCCCACTCTGGCCAGGATTTCTGCTGGGATCCCGGTCAGAGTTGTCTATGGTAGTGACTCAGGCCTGTAAGGTCTTTGGTTATGACTTAAGAACTTTGTGCCCGCATGCTACACGCCTGGACATAACTTACTGCACATACAGATGGGAACGTAGAAATATCTCTGCCAGACCAGCGCGCTTGTGCGTGTTCCAGTTTGCCATCACACACCTGCTTAGCTTATGTGTCTACCTACAGAGCCACTCATCTGTGACTGTTGTTACTGCAGGGTTGTGGATGTGATAGAATTTACCATATTATACTCTGACATTCCTCCCAGTGTCTTTTTGCCTCGGTCATGCTGTGCTTACCTTTGCGTTACTGCATATTACCTTGCCCTTCACTCAGTGGGTACGTGTCTGCTGTCTGCTCTCACTCGTGGTGGCCGAGGTGTGTATGCTCTTGTGCAGACTCCCCAGCACAGTGCACTCCGCTCATACAGTGAGTCATCTTGTGGTTGGCATGGCAGTCACCGTGGACTCGGGTCCCCGTCCGTGCTGTAACACTGTCTAATACGGGCCATCGCCTGGCTTCCTTAGTTTGTTTACTCCTTTATCCATAGATGGGCACATGATTGTTCATATCTTTTAGTATTGAGTTTGCCATTAGACTGTTTCTTCCTCTTTTTGTTTTTTGAGAGTTGTTTACATCTTGATGCCTCTGGCTCATTTATTTTCAGTCTTGGCTGGTGAGGGTGCAGTTGCTGCCTTCTGCAGATTGGGGGTGGGTGGTAGGTGAGTGTGTGCAGGTCTTGCATTGTTCAGGGGCTGTGAGTAGTGGGCCAGCATGTGTCCACGTGCTCACTTGTAGCCTGTGTCTTGGGAAAGGAAGGAGGCAAGTGGCCACTGCCCGAATGGTGAAGGGAATGATGTGTGTGTGTGTGTGTGTGTGTGTGTGGTGTGTGTTGCAGGGTTGGGGGAGAGAGGGAGGGAGCAGGGTCGTGATGCCCCAGTACTTAGCTGGGTTGGAGACTGGAGTGATGTGGTGAGTGGCCAGCACCCCACCCCAGCCGCCTTGTTGCCACTGCTGAGTGGGGTGACCTGTGGCCACTCAGCTGGGTCAGTGCTGGCCAAAGCCTGGGGAGTGGACTGTCACACAGAAGGGCCTGGTTGCTGCTCAGTGAGCATCACTGAGTGGAGAAAGAGATGGCTGGGGCTCGGGGTTTTGGGGCTGCAGGATGGGGAGGTTTGGGTGGGGTCAGGGAGCGGGTGGTTGGGCTGTTTGTGTTGGCTGCAGTTAGCAGTCAGGTTCTTCTCTCACTCTGGCTGGGCCTACACAGTTTGTCTCTGTCTTGCCGGAAAGTCCTTGAAGTTTCTTGTGTTCCTTACCTGGGACTGCTGCTTTCTGTGGGCCGAGGTGGCTGTGCTGTGCCAGGAACCACTTCTGTTTGCCTCTTGTTGTCCCCAGCTTTCAGTCAGTTCATCCCATCAGAGTTTGAGCTAGTTCTGTGATCATCGTCTGTATTCGTTTCTTGGGTCTTTGGTGCAGAGGGAAGGCATTTTATGGGTAAGCCACCGTTTCAGCTGGAAGTTCCACTCTCAGAGTTTTGATGCCTTTCTCTGTAAAATGGGGACAAAGTTAGCGCCCATCCTAGATTTCCTAAACAAATACGAGTATACAAGGGGGCATCCAAAAGTTTTGGGAAAATTGAATGAAAAGATAATTAAATTTTTCCACAAACTTTTTGAAGCCCCCTCATGTGCGCAAGGGCGTTTTAAGATGATGAAACGCTCTGCTAGATGCACAGGAGTCCTGGTGGCACTGTGGGGTAAGCATGGGCTACTAGCCACCAAGTCAGCAGTTCAAACTCACCAGCTGCTTCCTGAGAGAACCATGAGGCTCTCCGCTCCTGTAAAGAGTTCCAGTTTTGGAAAGGAGCAGTTCTATTCTAAGTTGAATCGACTAGACAGCGGTGGACTATCAAACCCAGGGCTGTCTCGTAAACACTGGTGCCCATGATGCTTATGGACTGGAGAAGCACAGGGACCCTGACCCTCACCAGGTAGTTGGAGGCAGGACTGGGGTTTCCGCCCTCACTTAGTGATAGCCGGCAGGGCCTGACTTGGCGAGACTGAGTCAGGTAAAGGCCCCTAGAAACTGGAGTGCTGTCCTCCTACGGCCGCTGAAGATGGACAAGTGCTGATGCTGAGGTGGGGAGGTGCTGCACGTGGCCCAGGAACATCTGCATGTGTTTGTCCACCTGTCAGGTTTGTCCCTGCTATTATGCAGAGAAATGAAAGTCTTGTGTAAAGTGTTCTCTGCTGTGGACTCCACAATTGCAGGGACTTGGCCCTGAGATTGTATCTGAACCTGCTGACTTCACCACCAGGACAAAGTCTCTTTGCCTCATTGAACTGCTGATGTGTGGAGAAACAAATTGTTCCTTGATTAGAAGTCAAACACCTGCCGTTGGTTACCTTTTTTGAGGTGACTGTCAGTTCCGAGAACTCTCCCATTTCTATACCTACCACTTCTTTTCAGTAAGCTGTGCTGTGAGGAGTTGAAGTTCTGTCTGAATCTAACCTGGCATATGTTTGTTGAGCAACTGCTACATGCAAGGCGCTATACTCGATTCCATGGGATGGTCCAGAAGAAAATGGAATGTTTCTAGCTTTTAAAGAGCCTGCTATGATTGGGAGGAAGTTTTTTCAGCAGTTGGTCACTACAAGAAAAGTGAATTGTGGGGACGCAGAGGAAAGACCTTTAGACATGAGAAGCAGAGCTGCATGTGTTGTAGTGAAATGCTTTGTGTTGTGTTGTGAAAAGCATGTATTGTAGTGAAATGCTTTTGCTAAAATGAAACGCTGTATAAAGAGTGGCGTGGCATTGACGCTCTGACCTCCTTTGACTTAACAGGGGATGGGAGCTCAAAATCACCAGCTCAGGCTGAGTCCTGTGAAATGGGGTCAGACTTGCCTCTTCTCTCCCACTTTGACTTGGTAAAGTTCTTTGGTTAGTTTAGCTTCTCACTGGGTCTACAGGTAGGCCTTTCTATGGCCTTTGGCCTCTTGGGCTGACCCAGCCTCTGCCCTGCACAAACAAGTGTTAAAAGGCTCTTTGTTCTTCTTAAGTGTCGTCGAGTTGGTTCTGACTCATAGCCACCTTCTACAGGGTTTCCAATGAGCAACTGGTGGGTTTGACCCACCCACCTGGCAGGCAGTTAGCAATCCAGTGCTTATCCTGCAGGGCCACTTAGCTCTGCCAATAAGTGCCTAGGGGCACCTCACTCCTCCAGAAAGCCTCCTGCCTAGTCACGAAGCTTCATTGCTCTGTGGATTGGCACACCCACTGCTACCACCTTGTTCCCTGGGACAGGCAGCTCATGCACCATCATGGCCTGTTCTCCTGGTTCTGCTGTTGCTGGTTTCTGCCACTGCTGCGTACCATCTCGCACTGTCTCTAAAGCCATGGCCCTCTCTCTCCTTCTGTCTCCGGGGTCTAGGAGGTTCTCAATGCTGGGACCAAAGGCATGCTCCACTGCCTTCTCTCTTGATAGCCATGAGGTTCCCCTGTAGGACGGCTCATTTTAAGCCCAGCAGGGATGGCAATACTGACCAATTCTGGTATTAAGTAAGGTTCCATACATCTTACTGACATGGTTCCAACCCCACAAGGGTGCCATGAATGCTGTTTGCGTTGTTACGAGCTGTAAGGAGCGTAATCCCACCCAGTCACCCAGGAGCTCTCGTGGTGTTGTAGGTTAAGGATTGGGCTACTAACTGCAAGGCTGCTTGTTTAAACCCATCAGCCACTCCGTGGGAGAAAGATGAGCAGTTCTACTCTGTCTTGCCACTTGTCATTTCTAGCTTTGCCCACCTACTCTAACATTGGTCACTATTACCTTCTGTACCAGTGACTTTTTCCTCTAGTGGACAGGAGAGTTGAGTGTGTGCACTTGTGTCTGGCTAGATGTACATTCAGGACAAAGTAAAGCGACTGATACCTTTCTTACTTCATTGGCTGTGCAACAGAAGTGGACGAGAGATTGGAGAGGCATATGACGTTGGATGGAACCGGTTGCCTTTTATGCTCAGAATGGCTTCGTGGTGCTGCTTTGTGGATTTATAGTTTAAATCTGCATCATCTTATACTTGATAGAAGAAAATGAGTTGTTGTTTTTTTTAAAAAAAGTGATTTATTGCTTTTTATTCCAAAATTTGTGTGGATTTACAAAAAAAAAAAAAAAGGATAGAAGTTTCCAAATTGCTTAGTTCAGACCGAGAGTGCAAGGAATTTAGGCCTCCTATGTCGGCCCATGGCAACAGAGTCAGTGTTTGCAGCAGATAGACCCTGGCGCTGTTTAAGACAAGCTCCCCCAAATTTGTATTACTGCCTTCAGAGACGAGCTCCTTACACACGTCTCACATGGCAGACACTTGGGTCAATATTCAACAAGTCACTGAGATAGTACAGAGGTTGGTTTGGTTTATATATATATATATACAGAAAAAAAAAGTATATATATACATTTTTTTTTTTTCTGTCCTCCTATAAAAATGAAAAATTTCAGTTCGTTTCTGAAAAATAAATTGCTCAATAAATTCATTTTGTTTTGCTTGTACTTTACGCAAAGCTTCCTATCCAACCCGACACCTTCCTAGCTGCATGCCCTTCTCTGCTATCAGCGCTTGAAGTTGCTGTTGTTACGCTTCTCTCTGCTTTGCGGTAGATTTGAGCAGATTCCTGGCACCAGTGGCCTTCATCTTCTCATTCTTTGCTGCTTCTGTAAGTTGGTCAAAAAGCCCAATTAAACCACCAACTATTTTCTGAAACTGGCTGGTTTCTTGCACAAAGTCCTTGCAGTCTTCCTTGAGCTCAGTGGTCTTGTGGGTAAGCTCTGAGTCCAGCACTCACAGTTTGTTCAGTTCATCCAAGTGCAGCCCCGCTTCACCCAAGACGTCCTTGGCCATAGCTGCAGGCCACGTAACGGTGGCGTGCTGTGGTCCAGTCTAAGTTGATGTCTGCGGCAGCTATGCTCTCAGGTTGGTGATTCTCTGCCAGCCTGCTGGCCTCCGCCGCTGCCACGGTGACAGGGCCTGTTTACCATGATGTCATTACCTGACACGAAAATGAGCTTTAACAGAGGACTTGTTTTGTACCTGGCAATGTGCATCACTTCCCTGATTTAATTTCATAAATTCAGTGTTTTAAACCATGTAAAGCGAGCATGAGTCTATTTCTGCCCCTGAAGGAAGAAGAAAAATAATTTTCCCTATGCCCAAGCAGTGGAGTAATTGAAAGATTGGCTTCTCAAACCCACCAGCCCTCTGTGGGAGAAAGATGAAACCTTCTGCTCCCATATGATTTACAAGCTTGTGAGTTGATCTCATTGACCTTGGTTTACGCCCATGTGCTGGCACTGGGGGTCCTACTCAGATTTGATGACTCAGAGGTCCAAGCACTTCACCGCGAACCCAGCTCCACCCTGCCTCTTGTAAAGGAGCCAACATCTGACTGCACCCGTTTCTACCTCATGAGACTTTGTCTTCAGTCATTTGGACAGTGATGTGCTGTTTTATTACTGTGCTGCGTGAAAAATCAGACAAGGGACTAATCTCTACAATTTATAGAAAACTTCAACACCTGAATAAGAAAAAGACAAATAATTCAAATTAAAAATGGTTGGAGGACATTAGCAGACACTTCACCAAAGAAGACCTTTTGATGACCAGCAAACACATGCAGAAATGCTCACGATCATTAGTCATTGTTGGTTGTTGTTTAGTGCTATTGAGTCAGTTCCAACTCTGTGACCCTGTATAGAGTTTCTGAGGACCAGCTGATGGGTGTGAACTGCTGTCCTTGTGAATTGCAGTCCAGTGCTGATCCTACAGTGTCACACCAGAAAAGATTAAAATCAAAACTATGAGATACCATTTCACCCCATCATTAATAGAAAAGCTAAAAAAAACCCCCAGAAAACAACAAATGATGGTGAGGGTGTGGAGAGACTGGGACCCTCCTATATTACTGGTGTGGTGAGACTGTAAAATGGTGTAACCACTGTGGAAAACGGTATGGAGCTTTCTCAGAAAGCTGGAAGTAGAAATACCATATTACCCCCTAATGCCTCTACTTTGTATATATCCTCAAGAGATACGAACTGTGACATGAACAGATCTGTGCATGCCCATGTTCATTGTAGCACGATTCACAATAGCAAAAAGGTGTCTAAAGCCTAAATGCCCATCAATGCAAGACTGGATAAACAAACTGGTACTTACACACAGTAGAGTACTACACAACTTTGAAGAGTAACAATGAATCAGTGAAACACTTCATAACATAAATGAACCTGGAAGACCTGCACAGTTAAATTAGTCTGTAACAAAAGGAGTACTGTACGAGAGCACTGTTATAAAAAGTCAGTGAATTCAACCTAGCTTCGATAGCTTGATGATCAGAACTCAACTAGGGGAAGATAAAACAACAACAACAACAACAAGATATACAGGAAACAAGTGTAAATTGCTACAATTTGATGAACTTGATCTATGCTTATGGGTATAGTAGCTCAAAAAATACCAACTGCGAGGGAAGGAGTCTTCACATCAAGAATCAATCCTATCCCCTCTATATACGTGGTTGATAGGGGTGGGCAACTTAGACATTGGCTGCCTAAAAGGCTGGGGGTGGGGTGGGAGAGGGGGGGCTATAAAGGCACGAAGTGACTGGCTTACAAGTTTTCAAGAGGGAGTTTAGTTTCAAAGTGTATGGGGGAAGGTAGAATTCCCACTGAGTAGTTTTCAACATGTCTGAATGGGTCTGGTGAAAAGAGTTGGTGATAAGATTCTTATGATTCAATAGTGAGTAATTGTTATCATGACTAATTGTGCCTGTCACAACTATAAAGGAAGAAGTTTTGCAACAAAAGGGGGAGTAGTTAATCTAACAGTAAAGGAACAGAGGACTCTAGGACCATCAGGGGAGAAGAGCATGAGCGGAATGTGGGACCCTACCCAGAGAAGCAGCGACACCAGAGATGGAGGCAGAGATGAGGACATGGAGAGGGGGAGCAGCTGAGGACTCTAGATTCATGGAAGGAGAAAGGCTGTGTACAACTCAGTGGTTTTAGTACGTTCTCAATGTCTTTTATCCTCATGCAAAAGGAATATGTTTTTATTATAGAGAAATATAAACCTTCAGTAGCATTCCCCTCAGAAATAGTCTTTATGAGAATAAACATTTCAAATATGCATTGTGTGTTCTTGTGGTCCAGTGTGTGACTAGCTCTCTGTGGTAGATCATGGATTCAGGGGCTCACGGGGCCCAAGTTAGATACATCTATGTGTACTACAATAAAGGAACTTAACTGAAAAGGCCAGAAGGTCTCGAATACCAAGCTCAGGGTTTTGTAGCCACCTAGCTCCTGCTGCCCCAGACATCTGCCAGAGGTGCTGATGAGGAACAGATATGGAGAACTTGGTGGAGTGTACCAGGAAGGTCAACACATGCTCCAGTAAAGCCTCCCTCCCTGTCTCTAAAATTTCCAAGTTTGTGCAAAATGTTGGCATCATTTTGTGGCCTAGAAAAGAGAGTATAATAATCAAATCTAATAATTTTCTTCCTAATGTCTAGGAAGTAGTGACTGTCTTAGTTTGAGTTCTCTAGAAAGTAGTGCCTCAGGTTGAAGCTTCGATGCTGTTGCTTCAATGAGGAGACAGGTGCTGGAGACAAGAATGAGGGGAGAGGACAGTGAGGCATGAGTCAATATGGGGTGCCATGGAGTGCTTTCCAGAGACTCCTAAGACAGCTGGCTCTGAAGGTGAGGGACTCCTACATCTGGTGGCACATGGCTGGCCTTCAGAAACCATAGCACCTTGAACTTAATGCTCAGGGAATCCCTGAGGCAGGAGGTCCTGAGAAGTAGATTACAGTACACACAAAATGGGATGGCTGGAGCAAACCAAGTGGTCAAAAGCTCCACACAAGAAGACTGAAGTTTTTTTTTTCGATGTTCTTGGGTGTAGTCCTCCATTTCTTGCACTTCATCCACCCTACAAGTACTGTTCTGCCACTTTCTGGCCACCTGTTGAGAGAACCCATCCTTTCTACCAGGGAGGACCTCTTATTTTTCCCCTTAGACTACGTGACTTCTCTACCAAATGGACCATATTTTTTAGATAACATTTTCCTACCCTACATAATAAAAAAATGAAATCATGGCATTTGGTGAACCCGAGATCACTTACCATATTGATTTGATGGTTTCTTGTGAAAGCAAAGGTATATGGCAATTTACATGACTTTGTAGTGTTGAAAGATCCCATGAGAAAAATACCGAATCATGCAGAAAGCGTCAAAAGAAGATGGCAGACACACACAGAGTCACTGTACCAAAAAAAAAAAAAAAAAAAGTCAATGTTCAACCATTTCAAGAGGTAGCATATGATTAAGAGCCAATGGTGCTGAAAGAAGTCCAAGGTGTACTAAATGCATTGACAAAGAACACAGTGGGGGCTAAGTGGCCACAAAACCATGCACCTGGTCTTCGAGACCTTCTCTGAGAACAGGTGAAATACAAATCGAAATCTTTCAACAAACTGATGCAGCACTGGAGGCACTCACTCACCTGTGCCAAGAAAACTGGAAGGCAGCTACTACCTGGCTAACTGATTGGAAGAGATTCATATTTGTCCATTCTGAAGAGAAGCTGGATTATATGAAGAAGAACATGGCATCGGGATTGGAGGAAAACTCACTAATAACCTGCAGTATGCAGGTAATACAACACTGCTTTCTGGAAGTAAAGAGAATTTAAGATACTTAACTGATGAAGATCAAAGACAACCTTCAGTATGGATTGCCCTGCAATGTAAAGAAACAAAAATCCTCACCACTGGACTAATAAATAACATCATGGTAAATGTAACATCATGGTAAATGGAGGGAAGACTGAAGTTGTCAAAGACTTCATTTTGCTTGGATTCACTATCAACATTCATGGAAGTGGCAGTCAAGAAATCATATAGCATATTGCACTAGGCAAATCTGCTACACAAGACTTCTTTAAGGTGTTCAAGAGCAAAAATGTCAGTTTGAGGAGTAAGGTGGGCCTGGCCCATGCCAAGATATTTTCAGTTACCTCATATGCATGTGAAAGTTGGACAATGCATAGGGAAGACTGTAGAAGAATTGATGCATTTGAGTTAATGGTATTGGAGAAGAATATTAAAAGTACCATGGACTGCCAGAAGAACAGATACTTTTGTTTTGGAAGAAGTACAGCCAGAATACTCCTTAGAAGCCAGAATGGCCAGACTTCACCTCTCACACTTAGGGCATATTATCAGGACAGACCAGTCCTTGGAGAAGAACATCATGCTTGGTAAAGTGGAGGGTCGGCGAAAAAGAGGATAACCCCAACAAGAAGATGGATTGTCATAGTGACAGCAGCAATGAGCTCAAGTGTAACTAGGATTGTGAGGATGGGGCAGGACCAGGCGGTGTTTCCTTCTGTTGTGCCTAGGGTTGCTAGGAGTCAGCACCTAACAACAACACAAACAGACCAGGCCTAGGACTTTGTTTGGTGGTGTGATTATGACTAATGCTGTGGTTAAGGGTTGGGTTAGGAGTAAGACTTGCTTTCATTTTTAGAGTTGCAGTTAGTTATGTTTTTGTTTTCTTGAAATCTACTTGCTTTTTCTTCATTTGGAGGTTCTGTAACTACATTATTCCCTGTTTTTAGTGTTTGTTTTTCTTGCAACTGTGTCTCTGATTCTCTGCTTTCAGTTTTATAGGTTTATAGTCCTTGGAATACTTGTATGTCTGGGTTGAGTTTTAGGTGATATTGTCATGTGTTAGTCTCAGGTTGTTGTGTGTCTGCTATTGTTGGTTTTCTGTCCAAAGAACTCCCTTGGTATGTTTTGTAAGAAAGAAATTATTTTCATTTCTGTTTATCTAGAAGTGATCTAATTTTGCTATCATATTTGATGGACAGTTTTTCTAGATATATTATTCTTGGTAGACAGTGTGGTGGCTCCATACAATAAGCTCTGGACTGTGAACCTAAGGTCTATAGTTAGAGTCCACCAGCTGCTCCAAGGGAGAAAAATGAAAGTTTCTGCTCCTGAAAGATGTACAGCCTTGGAAACTATACAGGGTCACTATGAGTCAGAACCAACTCAATGGCACTGAACAACAACAATCATTCTTGGTTGACAGTTTTTTTCTCTCAGAGTTTTATATATACCATCCCATTGTCTTTTTGCTTGCGTGGTTTCTGCTAACAAATCGAAGTTTAGTCATACTGGTTCTCGTGAAGGTTAGCTTCATTTTTCATTAGCTGCTCTCAGGATTCTTTTCTTGTCTCTGGTTTTGAAACATTTGATTTTAATGTGTCTTGCTTTTTGCATCTATCCTGTTTGGAGTTCGCTTTACTTCTTAAATGACAGGCCTCTCATCTTTCATGGTGTTAGGGACGTTTTCTTCCAACAGCTCTTGGACAATATTCTTTATGTTTTGTTTTTTCTTTTTCTCTTCCTGTTCTGGAATTTGAATCACGTGTAAGTTATCCCTTGTTCTTGTGTTCCATATAAATCTTAGGCTGTCTTCAGAGTTCTTTGGTTCTTTCTTCTGATTGTTCCTCTAGCAGATGAGTATTAAGAGAGTTTTCTTAAAACTCAGTAATTCTGCCTCCCATTGGTTCAGTTCTACTTTCCCCTTTCAGTGTGTTATCTGTTTCTGAGGTCTTGGTGTTAATCTTCTAGCTTTCTTATTGCTGTTTTTGTATAGTTCCCACTTTATTTATTTTGTGAGTTGGTTTCCTGAATTCTTCTGTAGTTTTGTCTGTATGTCCCTTGATTTCATCTTGATCATTCTTTCAGTGCCTAAATAGCATTCTTTTGAATTCCTTATAAAGTAGTTCCATATCATTTCTGGTCTATTTTCTGATTCCGTATTTTGGTCACTTGTTTGAGGCACTTTGTCTTGTTTTTTCATATAAGCTGAAATTGTTTTCTCGGAGACCACTATGGTGTCGTATTTATATTTAATGATAATTCTGTCTCCTGGTGGATGTGGAGATTTCCTCAATTTTATTGCTGGGAAATGCACTGCAAAACATACATCCATTCAACAGTTTATACATGTACACTTTAGTCACATGTGTTACATTCTTCCAGTTGTACAGCCATTCTCACCCCCCTGTTCTAAGTTGTTCCTTTCTTGTTAACATAGACTCACTGCTCCTAAGATTCCTATCTAATCTTTTGAGTATCTGTTATCTATTGAGCCCATATAGATAGTTATTAAAGAACATAATGCTTAAGGAAGATGTTTATTGCTGCTATTGTTGTTATGTACCCTTGAGTTGGTTCCAACTCAGAGCGACCTTAGGCATTCTTCCAACAGAGATTTGTTTGTTCTTCTGGCAGTCCATGGTACTTTTAATATTCTTCTCCAACACCATAACTCAAATGTTGTATTAGTTCTTCTACAGTCTTCCATATTCATTGTCCAGTTTCACATGCATAAGAGGCTATTGGAAATACCATGGCTTGGGTCAGGCTCGCCCAAGTCTTCAGACTGATATCTTTGCTCTTGAACACTTTAAAGAGGGCTTGTGCATCAGATTGGCCTAATGCAGTATGTTGTTTATTGTTTGATTTCTTGACTGCCGCTTCCTTGAGTGTTGATAGTGGATCCAAGCAAAATGAAGTCTTTGGCAACTTAAATCTTTTCTCCATTTATCATGATGTTACCTATTGGTCCAGTTGTGAGGATCTTTTTTTCATTTTCTCTTTACACTGAGGTGCAATCCATACAGAAGGCTGTGGTCCTAGATTTTTTTTAATGTGAATTGAGTGATCATTTACATGGGAGAGCATCAGCTTTACATTCATCCTATTGTATTTTGTTTCATTGCAATGATTCCAATCCCCTCCGTGCATCATCATTCAATAGCATTTGCTTCTAATCCCTGTCTTTTTTTGGTGTACACTGAATGAAGTACTCAGAATATATAACCATTCAAACAACCAAAGGGTATACCCTGCACGCCAGTCCTCCCCCCACCCCCAGATCTTTATCAGTTAGTACTTTAAGGCCTCTTCGCTTCCAGCAAGTAAGGTTGTATCATCTGCATATCACAGGTTGTTAGAGTCTTCCTCCAATCCTGATGCCACATTCTTCTTAGTATAATCTAGCTTCTCAGATTATTTGCTTAGCATGCAGTTGAATAAATTTGGGGAAAGGATACCTGAAACCACTCAGTATCCCTTTGATCCATTCTAACAACTGCCTCTTGGGCTATGTACAGTTCCCTTATGAACACAATTAAATAACGTTGCCTCCCCATTCTCAGTGTCTTCCGTAGCTTGTCATGATGGTGCACATAGTGGAAAGCCTTTGCAGATGTAGGCAATAAAGCACAAGTAAACGTCTTTCTGATAATCTCTGCTTTTAGTCAAGATCAGTCTGACATCAGCAATGATAGCCCACATTGCACGTCCTCTTCCAAATGCAACTTGTATTTCTGGCAGTTCCCTGTCAATGTACTGTTGCAGCTACTTTTGAGTTCTGTTCAGCAAAATTTTTCTTGCTTGTGCTGTTAATTACATTGTTGCATAATTTTTGCAGTTCGTTGGGTCATCCCATTTAGGAATAAGCAAAAATACAGGCAATCTTCCAGTTGCTGGCCAGGTAGCTGTCTTCCAAATTTCTGGCTATACTTCTTCCAGCAGAGATTTGGCAGCACAGGTGAATGAGCACTGCTGAATGCATTAGTCTGTTGTTTGTATTCCATCTTTCCCGGAACCTCGTTTTTCACCAGTGCTATCAGTACAGCTTGGACTTCTTCATTCAGTACCATTGTTTCTGGATGATATGCTGTTGCTTGAAATCGTTGAACTTAGACCCTTTCTTCACATTATAGTGACTAATGCTTTTTCTGCATTCAGTATTTAAGCACCTTGTTGGTAAGTGCTGTTGAGTCCTTTTCGACCCATTGTTATTAAGCTCCACTGAGTTGGTTCCGACCCATAGCGACCCTGAGGAGCAGCTGATGAGCTTGAACCGCCAACCTTGTGGTTTCAACCAACTTTGCAGTCCAGCACATTAACCCACAGCGCCACACCAGGACTCCTTCAATATATATGGCAAGTCACAGCTTGAATTTTTTTCTTCAGTTCTTTCAGCTTGGAAACGCTGAGTGTGTTTTGTGTTGCTTTTAACTCCAGATCTTTGTCCATTTCATTATATTTTACTTTGTCCTCTTGAGTTGAACTTAGAAATTTTCTCTTCAGCACTTTTACTTCCTCCATTCTTCCATTCAGTTTGGCTTCTCTGTGCTCAAGAGCAAGTCTCAGTTGCTTTGGACATCCATTTTGATATTTTCTTTCTTCTCTGTCTTCTAAAGGACCTTTTGCTTTCTTCCTGTTTGATGTTCTTGATGTTATTCCAGATATCATCTGGTATTCAGTCAGTGTTTAATGCATGAAATCTGTTCTTAGGATGGTCTTTAAATTCACGTGGAATATATTCAACCTGAATATTTTGGCTCTTCTGAATTTGATTTAATTTTCTTCAGTTTTCAGCCTAAACTTGCATATGAGCAATTGAGGATCTATTCGGTAGTCTGCCCCTGGCCTGGTTTTGGCTGATGATGTGGGGCTTCCCCACATTTCTCTCCAGAGATGTGGTCAGTTTGATTCCTGTGTATTCCTTCTGGTCAGCTTCAGGCATGTGGTTATCTTTTATGTAGTTGGAAAAAGGTATCTTCAATGAATAAGTTGGTTTTGCAAATTCTGTCATGCAGTCTCCACTACTGACCCTTTCCTCTGACTCCTACCTTCACATTCTAATCACCATTAGTTATCAGTGCATCTAGATTGCATGTTTGATCAATTTCATCATCAAGGGCTTTAGTAATTGGTCTTCCTCATTCTATCACAGACAGCATTGAACTTCAAGGTGAATTTTGAAATGTTCTTTTTGACATTGAATGTGACACCACCCCTCTTGAATGTCATTCCTGCCACAGTCAAACATGATTGTCTGATTTATAATGACTGACGCCAGTCTACTTCAGCTCACTAATCATGGTTGTCTGATTTATAATGACCAACGCCAGTCCACTTCAGCTCACTAACGCCTAGGGTTTTGGTCTTTATGCATTCCATTTCTTTTTGAAAACTCCCATTTTCCTACATTCTTTCTTTGTACATTCCAAGATTCCATTAGTATTGGAAGTTAGCAGCTGCTTCTCCTCATTTTATTACTTGTTTAGCTGAATTATTTATTTTTAAGATGACCTCAAGGGATATTTTCAGTTTAAGCCTTAAAAGATAAGCTCAGGCTAATAGTTTCTGGTGTTCCCGCCTCTGTGGCTCCAGAGAATCTGAAGCCCATGAGAATTTGAAATTCTGTATTTTTACCCTTTTGTTCAGAATTCTTTTACAGCATCTTTAATCAAAATGTTCTACGCTTTATGGTAGCTGGGCGGTGTTGTTGTTGGGGTCTCGTGGTGAAGGAGGTGGTTGTTCTTGGATGCAATTAGCAACCTGTTCCACTTCCTCTTCCTCCTTCCTGCCTGGCTGTCTTCCTGTTGCTCTAAGTGACAGCATTCCAGCTCCTAATACCCCAGGTGCTATGAAAGAGGAAACTAGGAGTACAACAGAAACACGAAACACTATAACAGGCCAGTTATCTGGGATGTCCATGAAACCATGTTCCTAAATCTGCCAACCAAAGAACCAGATCCATATCCCATGAGATATTTGGTTGTATAGGAGCAGTTTTAGTACCTACACTTCTTTGATTTGTTTGTTATGTTATTTGATTTCTTGACTGCTGATTCCTTTAGAATTGTTAAAGAGCTAACTGGAACTTTTATTAAAGTATAAAACTATGCAGAATCAGGCAACATTCCATAAGAATTCATCAAAGTACTGCAGTGAAAGAAAGTTTTCTAGAGCTTAAATTTAGAGGATCCAGGGCTTACAAGAAGAAAATTCTGCCTGGTTGACATTTATAAAACCATGTTTAACAGACACAAGATAATACAGCAAGACCCTGCAATCATTTTTTTGCTAACCATAAAGTTAGAGTTAGTTAGTTAATCTATGGGCATTTTCGAAGGCCAGCATGCGTGAATGATCTTGGGAGTGTGCTGTAAGAGGAAGATGAAGGAGGGAGGGCTGCAGACTTCCTGAAGTATGCTGGGAAAGCCAGCTCAGAATAAGCAGTAAGCAAGGATGGGAAAGAAAAGAGTCTGGCTTGCATCTTTGGCAGAAGTCTCTCTATGCCAAGTTCTTTTGAGCTCCTTCACAGAGTTGATTGTGGATCAAATGATAATGAACCCTTTCCTCCACTTGTCATTGATGTTTATTGATGCACTTGGAGGAGTTTGTTTTTTCTGCACTGACTTCTAATCCACACTGAAGGGTGTATCCTTGGCTCTTCATCAGCAAATGCTTCAAGTCCTTTTTAGCAAGCGGAGTTGTGTTGTCTGTATATGGCAGGTTGTTAATGACTCTTCCTCTACTCATGTTGTTTTGTTTAACAATCACAACTTCCTCTCTGATATTACAGGTAAATGATGGATCTTTTGCCTTAAAAATTGGCCACACTCTCTATATTAATTAATTATTAGTGATGCATTGGAGAACTTAATATCTATTAACTTCTTTTTCTTTGGATGTACACAGAAGCACTCATCTTCCTCCAATCTTGATGCTACGTTGTTCTCCAGTTATTTGCTCAGCAATTGGATAGACTAAGTGTGGTGGAAGGCTACAACCATGCAGAATGTCCTTGTTCTGCTCAGACGATTGCCTCTTGGCCTGTGCTGTCTCTTGTTTTATGTACAGGTTCCACATGATCACTGTTAATTATGGAAAAGGTTGTTTCTCTGTGGGGTTAGTAAGGAGCAATTACACAGATGTGAGCCTTGGCCTGCCTCTTACAAGTACCAGGTTAGCTCAGAGAGTAAGATGACAGGTGGCCAGACTGACAGGTGGGAACCTGAAGGACAGTCCTCCTGGAGGCTGGGCAGACTCTCAGGGGATGTTGAGGTGAGAGATGCTGTGTTCCCTCAAACCTCAGCAGCACTTGTGTGACAGGAAGACTGGGTAGAGGTCTGAATATTTCGCATTGCTGCAGATATTCAGGTAGAGGACGGTGGAGAACACTCAGCTTTCCAGATGCCGTAGGGCTGGAGAAATGGATTGGGCATGGAGCTCTGTTGTTGCCTGTACCCCAACACTGACAGGTAGAAGGCAGGCAGGTGTGGGTATGGAGAGAAGCAGCTTGACCTTCAGCATGCGATACAGATAATTTGATGGAAGGACAGCCAGATGGAGGTGCCCTGTGTGGGGGTGCCGAGTCACTGGGCAGAGATGTCAATTGTTGGGGATAAGAAGGTGCATTTTAAGAAAATTATAAAAGGAGTCCTGGTGTGGTGCTGCGATTAATGCACTGGATTGTAAGGTCTGTTTGAACTGCAAGGTTCACCATTCAAACTCACTCTTTGGAAACCCTATACAGAGTCATTATGGATCGGAAGTGACTCAACAGCACATAACAACAACATAAAAGGGGAAGGATCCGAGGGCTCAGACTCTGAGGGATGCTTCTCAAATACGAAGGAGGTGGTTGAAAGATGGAACTCAGTAGCCTTTGGGTAACCAGGTACAAGTAGATGTGCCATGCCGTGGGGGAAAACTCTTCTTCCGGCTTGCTGCAGTTAGGATCTGAGTACTTGGACATTAGGGAGCAGTTCAGTAATATTTGGATGTCTTCTTTTTCTTTAGTCATGGGACATATTTTTCCGAAACACCAATGCTGGAGCCCCTCCGGGCACTGCCTACCAAAGCCCCCTCCCCCTCAGTTCCGGCGCTCTGTCCGCCATCGCCCAAGCACAGTCACTGGTGGACGTACAGCCCAATGTTGACAAGCTGGTGGAAGACCACTTGGCAGTACAGTCTCTCATCAGGGCGTACCAGGTAAGAGCAGCGTGGACCCTGCCCCAGGGAGACAGGCTGTGGCATTTTCTTAGCCCATTGGCATGTGATTGTGGCCTGAATGTGTTCTCACTGTTGGCCATCTTGGGGAGGCAATCCATTAACTATTACAAGAGGAAAAGAGCTGGGACTTTCTAACCCATCTGAGCCAGTGCTTTGCCACCTTTAGTGCCTGCCACAAAAATAGTTCCTTACTACTTGGAATGAGTCAGGCAAAGCTGCAGTGTGCACAAGCAGCAAGACCCAGTCAGTACCTGTGTGTTACGGGTGAATCGCTGGTCCCAGAAGCCATCTTTCAGCAGTGAGTGATGATGTTGTGGCTGGTCACCAGAGGAGCTTCTGTTGGGTTAGTCACTCCCTGTTCTCATTTGCTAAAAATTCTCAAATGCCAGAAGAGAACAGAAACCAGTAAAGTTTGAGGAAAGAAGCAAAACCTTCCCAACCCTGAGAGAATTAGCTGAGCCTCCAAGGGTGTGTGAGGGGTGGGGAAATCTAAAATTATACTGATCAGTGACCAATCTAGTTTTGGGCTTTTCTCCCAATCCTTTCTCAAAGCTTAATTGCCTAGCCTCTTCCAGAATTTTCACTGGTTGTTGTAGGAGATAGCCCAGAATTCCAACCAGAGCCTTACAAATGTGCCCGTGTGCATGTTTCTGAGGAGGAGAACAGCAAACCCAGTGCTTTCTGCACGCTCCTCCTAAACCCCTTCAGTGGGCCCACACCACCACATTCCCTTATTTCTCTGACACCAGGGGGACCACATACTAAGAGAGTACAGGGTTAGTAAAGGTAGCGCAGGAGAAAGGTGGTGGGTCGCTGGTCTGTTCTGCCACAGTCTGGTAAACAGAGTTCTCTTGTGAGACAACTATACATTTTCTGTAATGCCTTTCCTTAAAAAGGAGGGGTTGGTGTAAATAGTAATGCAAGGGAGAGTCTTCAGGTGACAGAGGCACAGGGGTGTTGGCAGACATTACCTCCATTCAGGCCGCCAAAGTGACAACGCCACTTGATCTTGGGGTGACTTGGCCGCATCTGCTCCCCTTCTCAAACTGCTAGCAGGACTGTGGATTAACTCACCCATACTTAATGTAACAAGATCTGAGGAAGTTTTCTTTTTTAAACAGTTCAGACTGGTTGATGTAAGTACACATTGAGCTGTGTCTGTCCTGATGTCTGTATGCTGACATAGTGGCCAGCACCTGAGCCACTCTCAGGGATTCATACTGATGACAGGCAATTCGAGGTAGACTTAGCTCTTAATAAAGCCTAGTTATCGATGGTTCTCTGCGCCCATTTCTCACCAGTTCTAAACTGAGGTAGAGTTTGTAACATGTTTCATTTTTGTTTGTCCTGGGAAACTGTGGTGGGAAGCTGCAAGAGATTGACTCTTGTAGACTGCCAAAATTTATTAAAACCTGCAAAGTTTATCAGTGTCCCCCCTTTCTTATAAAAGTGTGTAATAGTCCTTTAAAAATAAATAAACCACCCCAAGACTTTTTCAAATCTGATTTTGATGTGAGAGCTCACTGATGCTGAAGACGCTCTCTAGGAAAGGTTTGTATGAAGCTTAACTGTTTAGTCCTTTTCTCCATACCGTGTTGAATCTGTTTAATGACTGATTTGTATTGTTGCTTCTAGGTCAGGGGTCACCACATTGCAAAACTTGATCCTCTCGGAATTAGTTGTGTAAATTTTGATGATGCTCCAGTAACTGTTTCTTCAAACGTGGGTGAGAATTAACCTGTAAATGCTAGTGTTAATGTAATTTTACTTTTTTTTACCCCTCCCTCTTTTTTTTCTTTCTCCTGTCCCTTTGTGTGTGTCCTTCCCTCTCCATCGCTGGCCCACCCTAGATACGAGGGCATCATGTAGCACAGCTGGACCCCCTGGGAATTTTGGATGCTGACCTGGACTCCTCCGTGCCAGCTGATATTATCTCATCCACAGACAAACTTGGTGAGGGTCCCGGGAGCAGTCAGTGCTGCGTTGCTTGAGCTCCTCTCTCTTACAGCTTGTCGTGGCTAGGATGTCCCCACGCATACGCAGGAGGGAGACTCTGAAGTTTCCTCTGCTCTGATCACTTGAAACTGAGAGTGAGTGCCACTGGGCTGTCTGGAGCAGCCCCGGTGTGAGGGCTTTATTGTGCCAGCTTCTCAGCCAGCTTGTGAGATTGGGTCAGCTCAGTTGTCTAAGTCTCAAAATTGACAAGGCTATTTTGGACAGAGCAGGGGTTCTGTGGCAGGAAGAAGCATGGCTCCATTGGGCAGCGGGGTCAGAGATGGAGCAGCTTCCCAAACCTCGGGTGGAGTGCTGTCCTCTCCGCAAGTGGTGGAGTGGGGCCTCTGTTTAGGCCGCTAACCTACCTTCCCAACCCGAACTCTCGGGGCGTGGGGTGTCTGATTCGGTTGGGGTCAGTTGTGTCCCATGCAGGGGTGGATTTGGGGCCAGCCGTTCAGTTAGTGCCCTCTGATTCTCGCATTGGTGATCACACTGAGGAAACTTTGGAGGTGTTCCCATAACGTGCAGGGAGGCTGCAGTTGCTGGACTGACCTCACTTACCTTCTCTGATTTTGATCAGCACAGAGCAGGTTCACTCTACACAGGCCTGAGCTTTCATCACAGTTGCTTTCTGAAGGGTCATCTGCTTTGAGTCCTGTGCTACTAACCTGTGCTGTTGTGCTGCTGAAGAACAATGACTAATGGGAAGTGACGCAGGTGCTCACCAGAAACCTCACGCATGCAAATTCTGATTACCTGCAGACTCTCTGCTCTTGGGAGTGGAATGAAATCAGCCTACTCTGTGGGCACTTGGGGAGTGATAAATGATTAAGGTCACCCCCTCCACCCCACTTCTCAATACCCTGCACTGCCCCTTCCTGTCACAATATGTAGAACCCTGAGACCACCCCCTTCTGGGGACCTGATGCCTTTGGTTTAGTTAGGATGGGTAGATCACGCAGCATATGAGGGTGCTGTCTGGTAGTGGTGCCTCCTCAGAAAAGGACTCAGGGTCTGCTCCCTGGACGGCCCCACAGCGCGGAGAAAGACAGATTGCCATTTTGAACGTTTTGCCTTTGTAGTAGTTTTCTTGTGGGGAGACTAAGGTCCCGAGTAGTGCTCACCCCCCACGCAGTTTGGAAGCAACCCTGAGTTATTTGTAGTAGAATGTGATTGGAAAGGAATAAGAAGTAGTGGGGGATAGCAGTGGGAGGGAACAGGCTATAGGTGGCCACAGTATTTATTGGAAACTCCGAAACACTCGGAAAGCAGTCCCCAGAGAATATTTACGAGACCACCACAGAAATACTTCCACTAGCCAGATTCCTGTGATGACTGGCGTATTTGGAATTGACAGTGTGAGCACAGTGTTCTGGCCCCTTCAGTTTTTTGTTTTGTTTTGTTAAAGAAAATGCAGTATGTGAGGTCATTTCAGATTCCTGACCTTTTAGGACCATTTTGAGACCAAGTTTGGGGACTGCTGGCCTGCGTTACCTATCCTGACTTCTATAGTAAAGTAGACTGTAGTCTTCTTGTCAGCTATGTGGCACTAACAGACGTGCGAGGCTCCCGGGCAGCCTCTGTCTCGGACGCCATGCAGATTGTGTGCTTTTAGAGCCGCATGAGTGTAAGGAAAATGATGCTAAAGATGGTAGGGTTAGTGATTGATTTTCAGAGTTTAGAATGAACTTTAAGACAGTTATGTTCTAAAGTTGTGTAAGTGCTTGTGAGGAACTCAGGTTCCCTTTCCCTGGAAGTTGGTGACTAAGCTCCGTAATTTGTGTGAGGTTGACTCCTGGACCCCACGTCTCCTGGGGGTGGGCTGAGAGGACCAAGGGAAGTGCTATGGGCATGTACTTGTCTCCACGCAGACTCCACAGTCAGTTCCTGGCCCCCAGCCTTCAGAACTATGAAATGAAGCCCCAACTGAGATTCAGTGGACTGGGAAGTTTTTTGTGCATGGCCCTAGAGAGCCAGTCTAAAAGTGCATGTATTGCAAATCACCAAATTCAGTGATTATTGACAGAAAAGGTCCAAGTGACAATTCTGTGGGCTTTGTTGCTTTCTTTGATAGTCTCACTGCTTAGTTAGAAACACCTGGACCTGCTTCACCTTCGGGGTTTGTGCTCTGTACAAATTCTCCCTTCCTTACTTGCTTATTAGGTTGGGGGCGGATCATTAAACTTGAAGTTTACCTTGCTGAAGCCATTGGCTAGCTTGGTGACTTGGAGAATGTTCAATTAACTCTTGCCACAGTTCTTTTCCATTTTTAAAGTATCGTGTTTGAATTAGATTCCAACTTGAAAAATGCCATCACCTTTGACAGTATAATATCGCACAGTGGCAAAAAATGATTGAAATTTCTTTTAATGTGAGAATTAAATATAGGAGCATTCAAGACAACCTAAATTATAAGTAAATGGAAGGGGAGCATGAAACTTCTCTCTTGTTTACTATTAGTAGATTTGCAGATTCCTAATATTAGTCTTAAGGAGCTCTGGTAGCATAGTGGTTACGAATCGAGCTGCTAACCTCAGGGTCAGCAGTTTGAAACTACCAGCTGTTCTGTGGGAGAAAGATGAGGCTTTCTGCTCCCGTAAAGATTTACAGCCTTGGAAACCCTATACAGGGTCGCTATGAGTCAGATCCGACTCCACCGCACATAACAACAACAAATGTTAGTCTTGGAGTCGTGCTTTGGCAGTGTGGGCTAATGCACTGGGCTGTAAGGTCTGTTTGAATCACAAGGTTGGTGATTCAAGCTCACCAGCTGCTCCTCAGAAACCCTATACGGGGTCGCTATGAGTTGGAACTGACTTGACAGCACGTAACAACATTAGCTTTAGGAGATGAACTTGAGTTAAGTAGTTAGAAAATAAAAAGTCTAGGAAAAAGGTAAAATTTTTAGCTCATTCATTGAGTTTATTGTTGTCATTCACTCAGCTGTTAGCTCCCAGCAAAGTGGAATCTCATTTCTCCACAGTCTGAGGCCTCTCAGGGTGCTGTGTGGGACGGCATGTTCCGTTTCCTGGATTGCTGTGAGGAGAATGAGATGGAAGTAGATCCATAGAGAGGAGCGCATGTAACAAGAGTGTACTGTCTACCGTGTGCAGGGCGCTGTGCTGCTGGCAATGAGGGGATGAGCTGGGAGCCACACTCCAGAAGGGCCTTGGCACAGGGGCCCAGCTAACGACTTTAAATGGGTGTGGATGTCATGGAGACTTAGGTCTCAACCAAGTGGAATGGAACATTTAAGGGAGTTCTTCACTTTGTCTTTCCTCGTTGTTGTTAAGTGCTGTCGAGTCATTTCTGACTCATAGCAATCCTGTGTGGGGTTTCCAAGGAGCTTCTGATGAGTTTGAACCACCAACCCTGCAGTCAAGTGCTTATCCTACAGCATCACACCAGGACTGCTACCCTTAGTAGATTTGAAGATTCCTAATAGTAGTCTTAAAGGAGCTCTGGTAGCGTAGTGATTATGAGTCGGGCTGCAAACCTCAAGGTCAGCAGTTCGAAACTACCAGCAGTTCTGTGGGAGAAAGATGAGGCTTTCTGCTGCCATAAAGATTTGCAGCCTCGGAAACCCTGTGCAGGGTCGCTATGAGTCAGAACCAACTCCACGGCACGTAACCACCCATAGTAGTCTTAAGGAGCTCTGGTAACGTAGAGGTTACGAGCCGGGCTGCCAACTTCAAGGTCAGCAGATCAAAACTACCGACTCCATGGTATTACCAACAACAACAGTAGTAATCTTGGAGTCCTGGTGTGGCACTGTAGGTTAACACACTGGACTTCAAGGTTATTTGAACCTCAAGATCGATGGTTCAAGCTTACCCGCTCCTTGGAAATGGTAGACAGGGTCGCAGTGAGTCGGAAAGACTCCAGGCACCTAGCAAAACGACAATATTAGTCTTAGGAGATAAACTTGAGTTAAGTAGTTAGAAAAATAAAAGGACATCCAGGAATTGACACCTGGGTCATACTTGGGTTCTTTGCACCTCACCCTGTCTTCTCACAGGTCACAGTGGGTTGAACGCCCTGTAGGCAAAGTTCCCACAGCTGCGGGAAAATGACAGTAAATTGCCTCCTGTGGTCCTCCCCTCCCCTTCTCTATGTATGTCTTTTGTTTGCCTTCTCATTTAAAAGTTTTTAAAAGCACAGATCAAGATACAAGTGTCCACATGCCCATTCCCCAGAAAGAAGAGTGTTTTCTTGATTTCGTTTTCCAAGAAACACCCGGTTGGGTTACTTGGAGGCCCTCACCTTTATGGTCCTTGCCAGCAGGCACCAGCATGATTAGCACCTGGACTCATTGTCTCTGTTCTGAGGGTTAGAGGGGAAGTTCTGAGTTTCTTCGTTCTTGCCTTAAGCAGTCAAACATTGTGTAGAATTTAGATAGAATCCATGTAGAACTTTTGTGTAGAATTTGTGTTGCTGTCCCCTATGGTAAAGAGATGAACGTTACCCAGCATGCCTTTTAGAACTGGAATTCTCTGCCAGGTCTGCCCAGTTGCTTCTGGGGTCTCTTCTAGTCGAATGATTCCCAGAGGATGCACCGCACACCTTTCTTCGTACTTCCAGGTGAGGAGTGTCAGCGGTGGCAGGAGTCACAGCGTGGAGAACTCAGCTGTCACCGCCCCAAACCTTCCTGACGACATCTGTCTGCTTCCTCTGACCCTGCGAGTTAGGGCAAGGTGTTTAGTGTTTCCAGATAAACATCTTGATTTTCACCAGTGGCAAAGAGAATCTGAGAGCCTTTGGGTATGGTAGAAAACCAGTGAAAGGCTTGTAGTCATTGGAAAATGTATGGCTGTACATTTTTAGCTATGACTCTTGGCTTATTAGTTAGTAAGTTCTACTGTTCGTCTTGGCCTTCTGGGGAGGAGTGGCAGTCAAGACAAAAGGATCGTCCCTCCATTCTTCATAACCCTACAGCATCTTAGGATGTAGTTTAAGTCTACTGGCTGATAACCCAGTTCTGAAGTATCACTACCGTAAAGTAGGTTTTTTCACTTTTCTAAGTTTTTTCAGCCTGAAGTAGTCTGGGCCAGATGTGTTTGACTTCTTAGGAGAGCTGTGCCCACCACTTTATCAGGTCAGGGAAATGAGGGGGCTCAAACTGCGCTGCCTGATGTCTTCCAGGTGTTAGGGAGACCTGCCCTCTCCCCCTTCTGAGTCACCTCATTCCAGCTGTTCTCATGTTTACCAGAGTAACTCTCCTTTTCCAGTCACTGAGCCAAACCACCCACCATCTCTTCTCCCTTTGTGTTGTGTTGTGTGTGTGAAGGTGTCTGTGCTCTTCATTACTGCTTTGGTTGTATAGTATTGTTTGGATGAGATTTTGTTTGTTTTAAAAACTAACTCTCAACTGTCTTTTTCCTTCTGCACTTGCCGGTGCTTCCCTACTCTGCCTCTCAGATCTTGCTGTTTTCAAGGACCGACTTCGAATGCTAACAGTAGGAGGTATGAAAACAATGGGCCTTCTACCTACCTGGAGTTAGGACATTATTTGAATAGGATGTTCAACTTTCCTAGCATGCAGTTCGGGGAAAGTTGATGCGATTTCTATCAAGTATTTCGAGGGTTGTGCATTGATTTGAAAAATGTGTTTCTCTTCATTTTAGTCATTAACCAGTAAGTATTTTTCTGATGTGAAAGGTGCTGTTTATGTTTCCATCCATTCTATGCTCTGAAGAACATTTTCATCTTCATGTGTGTTCCTTAGCCTCCACTCCAGCCTCCATCTCTGGAGCCCTTGGTCTCTGGCTGCTGCTAGAACCTTCAGGCCAGGCTGAGTTCTGCATGTGCTGCATCCCTAGACTCTACTCTTACTAGACTCTGGATTCTTTCATAGTCCCGGACATTCTGACAAGATTTCCCTTTGATTTTGCCCAACCTTGAAGGACAACTGAAAAACGAATGAAAACCTTACTGGGAACTCTTAATGACCCTTGTTTCTGGGCAGAATACACTTGAGGAATCCAGTGTTTAGCTGTTGCTTGTCCTCATTCGCCCACGGCCAGTCCCTTCCTCCCACACCTCTTCCATCCTATGCCTTCTCCAGGTTCTCCGAGAATTCTCCTTTCTCCCTTTCTTCCTCATTACATCTGTGAGACTTTAATGTAGCAATCACTGTAGGTGAAACAACACAGAGCCCCTCGGTGTCCCTTTCTCAGTTTGCCCCATTGGTAGACACAGCATGTTTTCTTCACCACAGGAAGCCCTTAAGGGTTCCCTTTTATAACTCCTACATTTCTCCTACCCTGCTCCCTCCCTGACTTTTAGCAATGGTTTCTTTATTCTTCATTTCTATGCTTTTGTCATTTCAACCATGTGACATAAATGGAACCACCCTAAGTAACCTTTTTAGAATGACATTTTCCACTCAGCATAGTAATCTGGAGATTCATGCAGGTTGTGTGTTTCAGTTTGTTGTTATTCAGTGGCATCAGTCACAACCCATAGGGACCCTGGGCAGGGTTTCTGAGGAGAGACTGGTGGCTTTGAACCGCTGGCCTTGTGATTAGCAGTCCAATATTTGTCCTAGAGCACCACACCAGGACTCTGTGTGTTTCATCTGAGTTCAATGGAATTCACCCATTGAAGTGACAACCTGGGTTTTTACACACTTCAGTTACTAAGAATTGGTCTGACATAAACTTTCGTGTGAACGTTAGTCTTCATTTCTCTGGCACAAATGCTTGGAAGCACAGTTACTTGGATTGTGTGGTAGCGAGGTGTTTGATAAGAATCTGTCCAACTATTCCAGACTAGTTGTACCATTTTACATTCCCACCAGCAGAGTTCATAATATTCATAAATGACCCAGTTTCTCTACACCCTCGCCAGTGTTTAGTGTCCTTATTTTTTATTTTAGCTATTTTGATTATTGTATGTATCATTGTGGTTTGAATGGTGTGGCACTGGACTATGAACCACAGGGTCGGTGGTTCAAACCCACCAGCAAATCCTCGGAAACCCTATAGAGGGTTGCTATGATTCGGAACTGACTTGATAGCACTTAACTACACACAATAGCTAATGGGGGAATCTTGTGTGGCACTGAGCACACCAAGCATTGAACTGCTAACTGCAAGGTCAGCAGATCTAACCCAGCAGCTGCTTCTTAGAAACCCTCCCTATGTAGGGTTGGAGTTGGAGCTGTCACTGTGAGTTGGGACTGACTTGATGGCACTTAATGAGGTTAAGTATCTTTTCATGTGTTTAGTTACCACCACTGTATCCTCACTGATGAAATAGTTCATTTCTTTTGCCCATTTTCTAAGTTTGTTTTGTTTTGTTTGAGTTTGGGGAGTTCTTTATATGGTCTATATCTGAATCTTAATGTGTGCCTACAAATACTTTGTCTTCTTAATTTTTTAACAAGGTCTTTTCAGAATAAAACTTTTATTACATCTAATGAAGTTCAATTTAGCCCAATAAGATTTTTTTCTGTGCATTTTCTCCAAAGCTCTTCATTTTACATTAAGTCCATAGCCCATATTAGAATTTTTGTATAAGCTGTGAAACATCATCAAGGTTCATATTTTTTGCACTTTATCTACCACCATTTATTGTAAAGACGCTTTTTGTGCCATTGAATTTGCGCCTTTGTCAGAAATCATTTCTGGGTTCTGGTTTTTCCTTTTATCTGTGTGTCCATCCCTTCACCAATACCGCATTCTCTTGATTATGTATGCTACCTTACATTGTTGTTGTTGTTGTTAAGTGCCGTCGATATATAGTACTAGCCTTAACACTGAAAACTTCATTCTGTCTCAGAATTTGTTGGCTTTTTCCTTTGAAATAAATTTTCGAACAGCTTGGTATACCTAGAGGAAACTTACTGAGATTTTGATAGGATTGTCTTAAACCGTAAGCCATTTTATGGAAAATCACATTCAGCCTTTAAATCCATAAACTCGATGCGTCTCTCCACTCTTTGAGATCCTCTTTGATTTCTTGCATCAGCGCTCTGTAGTCTCAAGTCCTGCACATGTTTTGTTAAATTTATACCGTTTTCATTTTTAGAACTGTGTCCATGTGTTATTGCTGATGCATAGAAATATAGTGGAGTTTGTATGTTTATCTTGTGCCCTGTGGCCTTGTTGGACTCATTCATGCTAAGACTTGTTTATTTTGATTCCTAAGGATTTTCTGTAATCATGTCATCTCTAAACAGGAAGTTTCATTTCTTTTTTTTAACCCCAGAGTTTTTGTGTGAATTGAGTGAAAGTTTACAGGGCAGATCATCAGTTTTACATTCAACAAATGATATACTTTGTTACATGACAATGATTGTAATCCCCTCCATGTACCATCAGTTAACAGTATTTCTATTCATTTTAGCTTTTTTGTTTTGTTTTGTTTAAACACTCAGGCATATATAATAATTTACAACACCAAAGGACACATTCTGCAAGTCTGCCTCCTGGCCACCAGCTCTCAGTCCCTATCTTTCTAAGAATCTAAAGTCAGCTGCTCCCTCTCTCCATGTCTCCATCTCTGCCTCTATCTCTGGTGTCACTGCTTCTCTGGATAGGGTCCCTCATTCCACTTGTGCTCTTCTCCCTTGATGGTCCTATGGCCCTGTTTCTGGACTGTAAGATTAACTTCTTGTTCTTATGTGCTGTGGAGTCAGTTCAGACTCATAGTGACCCTGTATATGGTTTTCGAGGCTGTAAATCTTTACGGAAGCAGAAAGCCTCATCTTTCTCCCGTGGAACAGCTGGTAGTTTCGAACTGCGGACCTTGCAGTTCGCAGCCCGATTCGTAGTAAGATTAACTACTCCCCCATTTTTGTTACAGATCTTCTACCTTTACAATTGTGACAGTTGCAATTAGTCATGATAACAATTACTCACTTTTGAATCATAAGAATTTTCTCTCCATCTCTTTTCACCAGCCCCATCTAGACAAGATGAGGAAGTTTCATTTCAACTGGTTGTTTTGTACTTGATTTTCGTGCATTACTGTACTCTCTATGGATCTAGGCCCTTTAGGACCAGGTTAAACAAGAGCAGTAGAAATAAGCACATCTCTGCCTTGTTTCTGACTAAAAGTTTTCAGTCTGTCACATTTAAGTAGAATGTTTACATGTTGTTAAGTGCCGTCGAGTTGGTTTGACCCATAGCAACCCTGTGTAGAGTTTACAAGGAACAACTGGTGGGTCTGATCCACAGACCTTGTGCTTCAAACTGACCTTGCAGTCCAGCACATTATCGTGTAGCGCCACACCAGGAATAATACATTCATATATACTTTTTTTTTTTTTTTAGATGCTCTTTATCATGGTGAGAAAGTTTCCTTATAGTTTTATTTTTATGGTAGTTCTTCTTATCATAATTAGATATTTAATTTTCTCAAGTGCATTTTCTGCATCAGTTAATATAATCACATTGTCTTTAATTTTTTAATGTAGTAGATTGCATTGACTTGTGAATTAAAAAAAATACTTTGTTGTATTTCCAGTGAAAGTTTACACAAAAGTTTCAGTTCCCATTCAATAAGTTCTACACAAATTGTTCAATGACATTGGTTACATTCTTTAAAACCTAGTAGGAACAGCGTCAATATTTCATTCTGATTGTTTGGTTTCCATTCATTTACTGTCACTACCCCCATACACTTATTTTTGTTCACAAGTAATGGTTGGCTGTTTGGTCACATACGTTGTTGTGCCATCAAGTCAGTTCTGACTCTTATCGACCCTGTATAGGGTTTCCATGGCTTTAAATCTTCAACAGAGCAGAAAGCCTCATCTTTCTCCCTCAGAGCAGCTGGTGGGCTTGAACCAAGGACTTTGTGATATGCAGTCCAGTGCTTATTGTATGGAGCCACCGTCCTACCTTGGTCTCATATAGGTGATTTTTTTTTTAGGGAGCTCAGTAACTATGGGTGATGTTTTTGTAGTTAAGTGTCATTGAGTCAGTTCCAACTCATAGCGACCCCATATAACAACTTACTATGAATTGAGTGAAGGTTTACAGAGCAGATCATCAGTTTCATATTCAACAAATCCTATACTTTGCTTCATTACAATGATTGCAATCTCCTGCATGTATCATCGGTTAACAGTGTTTACCTCTTTTTCCTTTAGCTCTTGCATTCCTGCTACCTACATTTTTCCTCTGACAACCTCCCTCTTGTTGTATATTGCCACCCTGTCATCCATGTTGTCAACATGTGTCCACCATCTAGCCCATAAATAAATTCCCTCTTCCCCCATTTTCCCTGTAACCATCATAGAATGTTTCTTTTATCAAGAAAAGCTTTTTGTAACATTTTACACATCAGTGGTCTCATACAATATTTGTCCTTTTCTGAGTGATGAATTTCACTCAGCATAGCGTCCTCCAGGTTCATCCACACGTTGAGGTGTTTTGCAGATTTGTCATTATTTCTCAGCGTTGCATAGCATTCCTTTGTGCTAGTTGCATTCAGTGTTATTATCGATAGGTACGCATTATTTTCTGTCAGTTTTGCTGTGTGTGTGTTTAGTGGTATTGTTGATTTCTTTGTTTGGCATAATTTTTCTGTGCTGAGTTCATTTTGTTTGGGGTCTTTTCAGTTTTTTGGCTGCTGTTGTTTTGTTTTAATGTTTGCCAAATCTGTCTGATTTTCCTCTCTCTCTTTTTTTTTTTTCCTTTCTTTTGTTTTGATGTGAAGGTGTATTAATTTTCTTTGAAGTTACCTTGTAATTGATTAATTTCTTCCCCATTTAAGTTTGTTTTCTTTTGTAATTTACTTGCCATCCTCATCTTTTGGATGTTCTGTATTTGCATTGTTCTGTAGTTGTTATCTTTATAAATTGGTATCTATGGCTCACTGCTTTTAGTCTTACAGATTTGTTTCACTTTAACTGCTTCTCTATATGAACTGAATTTTTGGTGATGTTATCATGTTTGCTAATTTCAAGTTGCTATCTGCAGCTGTTGGTTCTCAGTCCAAGGAGCACCCTTTTTTTTTTTTTTT
>NW_006408524.1:1866588-1922688 GCF_000296735.1 Chrysochloris asiatica
GAATTAATCTTGTGAATTTCTTTGTGTAGGTTTTGTATTGTTTCAAAACATTCACTTCTTTTGTCTGTCCTTTCATGTTTTCCTGATTCCTCCTACAGTTTTTTCATGATTTCTTGCTTTCCTCAATCTTTTTCTTGATCTACGGAAAGCACCACCTACATATTAATACTATTCTGAATTCTTTCTCAGGTAGTTCCGTTACCTTTTATTTCTCAGAAACTTTCTAGTTCTGCATTTTTAACATTTGTTTGTGCCAGGCTTTCTTTTTACTTCTTGTGAATGAAAATTGTCTGTTGTCTCCAAGACATTGTGGTGGTGGTGTGTTTGTATTTAATTTATGAATGTATGTTCGTGTGTTCTTAGGTTCTCATGAGTGTGTCCTGCTGGGTAATTAAAGAGATCCCGTTCTCTGTTCACCGTTCATGCAGCTGTTGGGTGGGGTGGGTGCTGTTTGCCCCTGCCCGCTGGGTGGAGTTTCAGAATGTACGGCTGTGTCTGTTTGGGCAGTATCTGCCTCTTACCGGGTCAGACAAGAGGAGGAAACACACACACAGCCCCACTCAGCCTGTCCTCACAGTGAGTGTTCCACTTCTCCAATCTCTCCTCTGAAGTTCAGGGGTCCAGGGTTATGCCTTTACATGTTTACTTTGGTCTCTCGTGTCTTTGTGGTAGTCTGAGTAGCTTGTCTGCCTACTCCGCCATCTTGGTTCCTCTTCTTGTTACCTCTCAGTTATCAATTCCTAGTTTGATTATATTTAGTTAGAGAATATATTGTTGTTGTTGTTGTTAAGTGCCGTCGAGTCAGTTCCAACCCATAGCGACCCTGTACAGGGTTTCCGAGGGTGTACATCTTTATGGGAGTAGAAAGCCTCATCTTTCTCCTGCGGAGCGGCTGATAGTTTCAAACCGCTGACCTTAAGGTTCACAGCCCGATTCGTAACCACTACATATAGTTGATTTTAATTCTCTTGACTTGGTTGGTAATTATTTTATAGGCTTGGATGTGGTCTATGTCATTAAGTTTCATGAGCATTTGAAAACAGCATACATTTTGCTGTTTGGTAATGTACCATTGACCCCATTCTGATTCATTGCTACACTGTGTAGGGTTTCTGAGGCTGTAAATATTTCTCCTGCGAAGCTACTGGTAGATTTCTAATTGCTGACCTTGCGTTAGCAGCCCAACTTGTAAACCACTGTGATACCAGGGCTCCATACTATTTTGAGTTGTTGTATTGTTGTTGAGTGCTGTTGAGTCAGTTCCAACTCATAGCAACCCTATGTAGGGTTTCTGGAGAGCAACTGGTGGCTTTGAACTGCCAACCTAGTGGCTTGCAGTCCAGTGCTGATCCTACAGTGCCACACCAAGGAGTCTACTATTTTGAGGAATGCTCTTTAAATGCTGTTTAGATTCTGTTAGATAATTGCTGTTGAATTCTGCTACACCTTTGCTGGTTTTCCTTCTAGTTCTGTCAGTTGTTGAACAGTTTCCCACTGTAGTTAGGTTTTATTTTTGCTGTCTTTTTCATTGTTTATTTGTTCATTGATTTTTCGGATTTGTGGGTTGGTTCATACACAGCTGAGAGTGATTGCCTAATTTTCTTTACTTTGAAGTCTATTTGATAGTAATATTACCTCAGTGCCTTTCTATTTGATTTGGAAAGATACAGTGATTGTCATCCCCTCATGTACCAACAGCTAGCAGTGTTTTCTCTAACCATTCATTCTCCCCTGTGTCTCCCATCACCTTCATCTTTCCTCTGCTAACCTCCTCTTGTTGCCTGCCCTGTCACCTATGTTAACATGTGTCTATCCTCTAACCTTTTGTCACACTGTATGATAAGTACCAGACCACAGGGTTGGTTTGAACCCCAAGGTACATAGTTCAAACCATCACCCGCTCCTCGGAAACCCTATATAGGGTTGCTATGAGTCAGAACCTACTTGACGGCACTTAATAACAAAAAACACCTGATGTAAAACATCATAGGTTGTTTCTTTTATCAAGAAAACCTTTTCTTAACTTTTTACAACATTGTTGTTAAGTGCCGTCAAGTTAGTTCTGACCCATAGTGACCCTGTATAGGGTTTTCAAGGAGCAGTTGGTGAGCTTGAACCTCCGACCTTGTGGTTCAAACCAGCTTTGCAGTCCATAGCATTAACCCACAGTGCCACACCAGGACTCCTGTGTTCTATTAATGGTTACTATACCTTCCTGATTTTCCTTTTTATTTTGTTGTGATGGTTTAGTAATATTCTTTGAGCTTACCCTGTAGGTTATTAATTTTTTCCCAGTTTAAAACATTGGTTTATCTTGAAATCTACACGACTTCCTCACCATTTGAAAGTTCTGTATACTCTTCCCCCTTGGGTCTTTGGAGCTGACTTCATTATGAATTGGTATCTCTGGTTCCCTGTTTCCAGTCTTGTAGGCTTGTATTGCTTTGGGTGCTTCTGTGTCTGGATTGAGTTCTGGGTAGTGGTCTCATATAAGTTTATCTCAGCTTGTTTGTTATTGTTGGTTCTCAGTAGCATTTTTTGTAAAGAATAGTATTTTTTATAGAGTTGGTCTAGTTATTACACATTCTTTAATTTCTGTTTATCTGGAATTGTTCTAAAATTTCACCATCGTATTTAAGGTTTTTTTCTTTTAGAGTTTTGTATGTGTTATCCCATTACTTTCTTCCCAGGATTTCTCAGGATTCTTTCCTTGTCTTTGGGTTTGGAAAGCTTGATTATGATACTATGTCTTGGTGATTTTCTGTGCTGCCTAGGGTTCATTCAGCTTCTTTTATGGTTATCTGTTCATCTTTCATATCATTAGGGATATTTTCTTTCCGCAACTCTTAGATAATTTTCTCTGTGATTTTTATTGTCTATTCCTATTCTGGAATTATGATTACTTGTAAGTTTTTCTTCTTCATGGTGTTCCACATAAATCTCAGGTTTTATTCCTATTTTTTATTCCTAATTGTTCTTCTGGTTTACCAATATTGAAAGATTTAACTTCATTGCCACAAATTCAGCTTCTATTGATTCAGATTTAGTCCTTTGCCACTTGAATGAATTATCCATTTCTGAAATCAATATTAATCTTCTGGATTTCCAGTTACAGGTTTTTTATTGTTTCAACATTTGTGTTTATTTTTCTGTTTGTTTTTGTAGTGTTTTTCTGATTTCTTCTAAAATTTGTTCTGTGTCCTCCTTTGTTTTCTCATTCTTTCTGTCAGTCTGTTGAAGGTCACTAAATATCCTTCTTTGGTTGTCTGTTCACTTTCTACCTCAGACTTACTTGTTTTCTGTCTCTGAATCATGGTCATTTGTTTGAGCCACTCTAGTTTGTCTCTCTCAGACATTGTGGTGTCATTGTATTTGTAATTGATGACTGTATGTTGGTGTGTTGTTAGGCTCCCACTAGCTGTCTCCTGGTGGATGTGGTTAGGGAATAGTAGTGTATGCATCCTTTTCCATTCATTGCTCTTACGGCTCAGTGTAGGATCCAGTGTAGGATCGGGTTGACTGGTGGTGGCTGATGTCTATCTTTGAACAAGTGGTATGTTGTTGTTGTTCTTAAGTGCCACTAAGTGGGTTCCAAGTCATAGCGACCCTGTATAGGGTTTCTGAGAAGTGAGTTTGAACCACTAGCCTGGTTGTCCAGCATATTCATCCATGGGTGCCGCCCCAGGACTCCACAGGAGCTGCTGTTGGCTCTTGTCCAATGGGTGAAGCTGCAAAAGTTTTGATTGGGTTTGTGTTGTGTGGACGATGTTGCTGTCAGGTGGGGCAAGAGGAGAAAACTCACACAGGAAAACCAAGCAGAAAAAACAAGCGTGTCCAACAACGAAAACAAACTATAATCAAGGAGAGAAAAGAAACAAAATCAGGCAGCAAAAAGAAAAAAATAATAACTAAAAATAGGATTGAGGGACAGGAAAATAGAGCTATACAAGAGAAAACTAAGAAAGAAAATAAAAGTAGACGAAAGAAAGCCAGGAGAGCAATGATAAGAAAGAAAAAAACAAGAGTTGGGTGGAAATGAGAAACGAGAAAAAGCAGAGTTAGTATAACAATCAAGGGAATGGTAAGAGAGCAAGAAGGAAAAAGGATAAACGAAAACAATGAAATTAAATACTAAAAATCCAGTGCGGTTGGACCCAGGAAGGAGAAAAGTCCATGGGGTCCCCCAGTCAAGGATCTTAGGAAGTGTGTAGAGAAGGCTGCGATGAATCCTAGCCCTGGACTTTGTTCTGTAGACTACTGCAGTAAGTTCAAGACTTGTCAGCAGTTGCGATTCGTTCCATAAAACTACATTAGCTATAATCCTGCTAAAAGGCTGATGGTCAGAAAGAGTACTTTTTAGACAGCTGGTCTATATGCAATGCTTCTAGCACCCATTGAACTGAGAGCTTGTTGAGGTCTCAGTGTTTGCTTAAAATTGAAAATTCTTGTCATTTGAGATTCCAAATTTAGTAGCCATGAAACCTTTGATACACCTAAAAATTGTTCTTTTATGTGGGGGTAGCATTCTCATAAATTTGTTGCAAAGCCTCATCGAATTGGAAAGATGTCCAGGTTTTGTTAAAAATTTTATATTACCCCTTAGCTCAAAATTCTCTTTTTTTTTTACCATGGCATAAAAATGTATCTGATTTTAAAAAAAAAATGTAACCTATTAACACTAAGATGAGTGCATTACAGAAAGAACTTGCCTATAACCTTCCACTGATCTCAGAGACATACATGTTTAAACACATTTTATTTGGAATAAAGTGATACATGTATGACAGGATATGCTAATAGTAATAATACTTTTTGACTTACCTTCCTATTTTACCATAACCTAAAAAATTACTATAGGTAAATAAAAACAGAAAATTAAAACACAGTCCAATAGAGGACTTCCAGCAAGATAACAGGGTAAGCAGACATGCTATACAGACCTTGTAAAACATTAGGGAGACCTAATGAAACAGACACAGGCCAACCCTGGACCCTGATCTTCAGAGGACAGGTTAGAGACGTGGATTGAATGCCTACTGGGAGGAGAAGCTGAGCATGGGTGGAGAAAGGAAGAGATTGCCTGGTGTGCAGCTTTGGAGAGAGAGATGTTCGGTGATCTAATGGAGCAGGTTCTTTTTTTTTATTTATTTAAGTTTTTATTGTGAATTGAGTGATAGTTTAACATAGCGGAACATCAGTTTTACCCTTTCATTGCAATGATTACAATCTCCGTGCATCATCATTCAACAGTATTTGCTTCTGTTCCCTGTTTTTTTGTTTTTTGTTTTTTGTTTGTGTGTGTGTGTGAGGGGAGAGGGGTTGATGTACACAAAAACACACAGGAATATATAATCATTTAAACAACAAAAGAGCACATTCTGTAAGCCTTCCTCCTGGCTGTACTCAGTCTTTCTCTTTCCATGAGTCTAGAGTCCTCAGCTGCTCTCCCTCTCTCCATGTCCCCATCTCTGCCTCCATCTCTGGTGTTGCTGCTTCTCTGGATAGGGTCCCACATTCTACTCATGCTCTTCTCCTTGATGGTCCTAGGGTCCTCTGATCCTGGATCGTTAGATTAAATACTCCCCCCATTATATTACGAAACTTCTACCTTTACAGTTGTGACAATCACAATTAGTTATAATAACATTTACTCACTATTGAATCATAAGAATCTTATCCCCATCTCTTTTCACCAGACCCATCTAGACAAGATGAAACCTATTCAATGGGGATTCTACCTTCCCCGCACATTCTTAAACTAAACTCCTTCTTGAAAACTTGTAAGCCAGTCACTTCATGCCTTCGTTTTTGTTGTTACGTGCCATTGAGTCGGTTCTGACTCAGAGTGACCCTGTTCACAGCAGAACAAAACACTGCTTGATCCTGGACTAACCTCACTATTGTTGCCACGCTTGAGTCCATTGATGCTGCCACTTGGCCAATCCATCTCGTTGAGGGGTCTTCCTCTTTTTCTCTGACCCTCCAACTTACCAAACATGATATCCTTCTCCAGTGACTGGTCCCTCCTGACAGTATGTCCGAAGTATGAGAGACGAAGTTTGGCCATCTTGGCCTCCAAGGAGCACTCTGGCTGCACTTCTTCCAAAATGGATCTATTGGTTCTTTTGGCAGTCCATGGCACTTTCAATATTCTTCTTCAACACCATAACTCAAAAGCATCAATTCTTCTACGGTCTTCATTATTCACTTCCCAGCTTTCGCATGCATATGAGGTTGTTGAAAATACCATGGCTTGGGTCAGTCACACCTTAGTCCTCAAGCTGACATCTTTGCTCTTCAACACTTTAAAAAGGTCTTGTGCAGCAGATTTGCCTAATGCAATACATTGTTTGATTTCTTAACTACTGCTTGCATGAGTCTTGATAGTTGATCCAAGAAGAATGAAGTCCTTTGACAACTTGAATCTTTTCTCTGTTGATAAGAATGTTGTTTATTGGTCCAATGGTGAGGATTTTTGTTTTCTTTTATATTGAGATGTAATCCATACTGAAGGCTGTACTCTTTGATCTTAATCATGCTTTTATAGCCTTCTCCATTTTATGCAGCCAATGTGTAAGTTGCCTGTCCCTATCGACCTTGTATTCAGAGGGGATAGGATTGATCCTTGATGTGAAGACTCCAAAGGGGGCTAGTCATGATACATTTTCCTGAAGCACACAGAATGATCATGGGGACTTGTTATGAAAAAGTTTTAAGAAAATGGAAAACTGCATTGTTAAGAGAAAGGCCAGAAAAGTTACACCATGGGTTTTTTTTTTTTTTTTTTTTAAATCATGACAATGTATCTGCTCATTGAAACACAAGAAGTCACCAAGAGTTGGGGTAGACTTAACAGCACCTGGTATGGTTGTTGCCCCAGTCTGGTGGTAGTATCGTTTTACCAGTTCAAATGAAATGTAGAAACCTTAGCTTTCTTTGTATCCCTTTATCCGGTCCCTGTTTGTTGTATATACTGTATATACTGTACAGGAGTTCTACTTACAGGAAGAATAAGCATGTGTCTACTCCATCTTCTCAGAGACAGAAGTCTTAGGTTTAATTTTTCAAGTAACTAAAGTGTAGCAGTCAGCAGTTTTGAGATTGCTCAGTACAACCCCAAGTAATGATACATTCAGGGAAACGGAAGTGAAAAGACAGAGCAAGGCAGGATCTAGAGAATAGGAACCCAGTGGCCTGGTTCACCAAGTTCCTCATAAAGACTTCAACAAATAAATGATTCTTACCTAGCGGTGTTCCTGAATTCTTGATGTCAAAGTATTATTATTGAAAATGCTATTCTCTGACCTGCCCCTGAGCTGAGTTTTTTAATCAGCAAGGAAAAATTGCCCTGAAAAGATCTGTTTCTCTCCCTGATTACCACGCAGGGTGGTTGCCAGTGACCTGGGTTGGATGTGGCCAGAACAACATGCTTTCCCTGTTCACGTGGCTGTCAAAAACCTGGGAGCGGGCAGACTTAAACTTACCCAAGCTGTTGTTATGATCATCACTCTCCCTTATGAAATACAACTAACGCTGAAAAACAAATTTACTTTTATTTTAATAAAACAAAGGTTTAAAACACAGAATTTGCTTTTAAGGCTTTAAAACCATGCCTTGAAGCATTAGATAAATGTGGACAGTTGTTCCAAACCTGCTTTGAGACAGTCACTTGGGGCAAATCACTGAGTCGAGCTCATTGTGGTTGTCACCTGAAAACATGCATTGTCACAAATCTCTCCAGGTTGTGTTTGCAAACAACTGCACTAACTCATGCCTCACAGTTTTTCTTTTCATTTAATTTGGCCTGGAAACAATGAGAACACTTCCTCTGTACAGTCATATGCTGGAGACTTTACAGCTGGGCTGTTTATAAAAACATTTTGTTTTCACTTTTGGAATCTGAGAAAATATTGTTATAAAGGTCAAGTGCTAGTGATTCCTTGGATTGCACCTTTTACCTTCTTTCAGCTAATACACTGTGTCAGGGTAAATAGCTACACTATAAATGGAACTCTGAGCAACATGAGGAGAAAATTTCTCTGCATCTCTCTCCCTCTGATAGTACAATGTATGAAACATGAGGGGAACATTTCTCCAAGTCTCTCTTCCTCTGATAGTTACTACAATGTATGAAACATGAAAACATTTCTCCGTGTCTTTCTCTCCTTCTGATAGTTACTACAATGTATGAAACACGAGGAGAACATTTCTCTGTGTCTCTCTCTCCTCCTGATAGTTACTACAATATATGAAACATAAGGGGAACTTTTCTCCGTGTCTCTTTCCCTCTGATAGTTACTACAATTTATGAAACAAGCATATAATGCTAAAGCGCCCTCTCATCATTTTTTAAAAATTCAGTTTGCATGACATTACCAGGTGAGATAGCAACTTGCATAGAATCAGTCTTATAGTTGATGTTAAATGGTTGGATTGGGGCGTGGGGGACAGGGGGCTTGAGACTGCTGGTGACAGTCTGGAAGAAGGGCCTAGCAGGTGTGGTTTAGTGCTTTCTGAAGAGAGCAGTCTTAGCCATGTGATGGGCATGGTGGATGGCCTGCCTGCTGCTATGCTTTCATCCTGCCATGGGTCACTTACTGCTGGATTTTTGTGTTTCCCCAGCTTTTCATTACTTTCTGCATGTGTATGTTATTTTCATATAATAGCTACATCATTTGTAGTAATTCCTTATTTGCCACTGTAATTTCCTCTTTAACTATTTTCACTTGCTTTTTAGATCGACTTGCCTATATTGCCTTTTTGTGGCTTTCTTTTTCTACCTCCAACATGGGTTTGTGTCTTTGGGACATTGAAATACATTTGTCTAAGTTATGAATAATTTTTGTACTTGACTAAAAAATCCAAATGCATAATAAGATTCTTAATCTGGCTTATCTGACACCCAGGAATATTATCAGTTTACATTATTTCTAAAGTTTGTGTTTCTGACCATAAAATATTTGGGTTTTATTTTCATATAGATCAGGTGGGTTTTATTATGTGACTGTTTTTTCTCGTTGTTCTCTTTTGGGAAGTTCCTTCCCATTTTCAAGAAATTATGGTTCCAATATGACTCCCCCATGGTTCACAAAGACACTTCTCACCCAGCTTGTTCCACCCACAATAATCCTGCAGGATTTTATGGATTGCATGAATCTGATCTCGACAAAGTCTTCCAACTGCCCACCACAACCTTCATTGGGGGAAAGGAGTCTGCTCTTCCGCTCCGGGAGATCATCCGTCGGTTAGAGGTAAGAAACTGCAGTTCTGGTTCCCCCCAAAATCAAATGTGTTTATCAAGAACCTTTATTGAAAGTGTGACCTCAAGACTACTTTGTTTCCATTGTATTTTAGTTTTAAGTAAAAGGGAACATTTCTCTTATTTTGTAGGCTGCAGCTAGATAACCGTGTTTCTGAAACAACTATAGAAATTAGTTGGGGGTGAGTGGAGGCTGGGGGTGGGCCACATCTGTATCCAGATGCCAGTGGGAGTTTGTTTCAGTTGTTGGAGATCCTTGAGGAGCAAGTCCTGGCTTGAGCTGAGTAGATCCCCAAGGCCTGCTGCCCCCCACCGAGACTACTTAGTAGCCCTTTGTCTTCTGCCTCATAACCCCTCACTTCCTCCACTTCTTGTGTACTTTTCCTAGTTTAGTTGTCTATTTTTTTCTTCTCTTTTCTGGTTGTTGTGTTAATACTAACCTTGCCAAGGGTATTATGCTTATTGATTAGATTGACTGGGTTTAAGTCCTTACCAGCCTTGAACAAGTTACTTAACCTTCTGAACATCCATTTCTTCATCTGTACAAGGAAAGTTAACCACAACACCCATTTCATAGGGGTCATTGTTGTCATTAGCTGCTATTGAGTTGGTCCCTGGCTCATGGCAGCCCCATGAACAACAAAATAAAGCACCACCTGCCCTATGCCATTTTCATTTCCCTTGTGATCCATAGGGTTTCCAGTGGCAGATTGTCAGAGGCAGCTTGCCAGACCCTGTTCCTAGTCCATTTCCTCTGGAAGTTCTGTTGAATTGCTCAGCATCACAAGGCTAATTTGGACTTACACTGAGATGGTCCAGGCCATTCCTTAGCTCGTTATAACTCACAGTTGCCAATGACATTCAAAGGTAAAGAATCCAAGCTGAGACAGACTGAATGATGTCAAGGGCCACCAAGTCGGTTCCGACTCATAGTGACTCTGTATATGGTTTCCAGAGAGCAACTGGTGGGCTTGAACTGCCAACCTTGTGGTTCGTAATCCAGTGCTGATCCTACAGCACCACACCAGGAATGTGTGCATGATGTAGGTGGTTGCTTTTCAGAATGTAAAATTGCTATTCAGTATGCACACCACTTCAGGGTACTATTTAAGATGCAGGTTCTAAATCTTAGGTGGTACCTGGCATTCCTAACAAACCCCCCGCCCCACCACCACCCAGTGTACCACTGAGTATCAGGGCCCAGGCCGCAGCCTGGACTAACTAAATCAGAATCTCTGGGGCTAGGACCCTGCGTCAGTAATTCATCCCTGCCCCAGGGGCCAAAGTGAAGGATGTCATTCTCGTAAGTGTATTTTCGTTGAAAATTCTCTTGCTAGAGTGAGCTTCCTCAGTTGACTGCAGAGTGTCCTCATCCTCTCCCAAGTGTCTGATAGTGACGTTCTCTACCGTGTGGCAGAGACATTCTACAGCACCCTCATGGCTTTATTTGGAGCTGCTGCACTCAGTGCTGTGAGGGGGTGGAAATCTGATGTTATCGGTGAAGCTGACATGATGTCTTTCACCGTTAGGAAGGTTAGGGTTAGGACCAACGCCAGTCACGTTTCCTGTGGGTCCTGCCCATCACCTTTACTTGCACTTCAGCCACGCCACTCTCCACCAGAGCCTCTAATATGTCCAATATGGTTGTTGTTGTTAAGTGCCGTCGAGTCGGTTCCAATCCATAGCGACCCTATATATAGGGCTTCCAAGGAGCTGCTGTTAAGTTTGAACCTCCAACCTTGCGGTTCAAACCGACCTTGTGGTCAAATGCCTGCCCTGTAGCATCACAGCAGGATTCCGTCCAGCATGGTAGCCACGTGTAGCTGTCAGCACTCAGAGTAGGGCTTGTCTGAATTGAGACTAGTTAGAATTTCAGCAGACTTTGTACCCCCAAAGAATTAAAGAATGCATAACTCAAAAAATTTTAATATTGATTACATGTTATAATTACATGTTATAACTTTAGATATAGTGAATCAAAGTGTGAAAATGGATTTTATTTGTTTTTGCAAGAAATGTTTGATTACATGTGTGGCTTATGTTGGATTTCTATTGGAAGCGTTGCCTATGCCCCACATGGCACTCCTGGTCCAGCTCTTCTCCACATTGCCCTACCCCAAAGTCACTTCTCTTTTTCTTTGTTCCATCTCCTGCCCCATATTTCAGATAGATGTTAGGGAAGAAGTCTGGTTAAATCAGTTAGCACAAAGAAATGACTTGGGCACTACACCTTCTTAGCTTTTAAGGAGTGCTCGCTTCTCAGCCCAGATGAATCTTTGATGAGAGCTCAGAGTGTCTCCTAATTAGAAAGGGTTCCCTGGGAAGCATCTTTCTGTAGCTTATCCCTCTCAAAGGCCCCTTGTTTCCCAGAGAGCAGAATTCAGGTTGGGAGAAGTCATTAATGTCCCTGTGATTAACTTGGAACACTTAGGGGTTGTTTACAACTGTGACCATTAAAGAGTAGCTGTTGGAGCTGCTCATGTCTATCCAAAGCCTTCATCAGATTTATTCCTTGGTGTGGAGATTGAAGGTCATGGTTTCATGGGGCAGCCCAGTTCACTGGCCTCATTCTGTAAGTAGTTAACTCTGTTCTACCTCTGGTAGACTGACTAGTGGTTATGAATTGGGCTGCGAATCGCAAGGTCAGCAATTCGAAACTACCAGCTGTTCAGGGGAGAAAGATGAGGCTTTCTGCTCCCGTAAAGATTTACAGCCTTGGAAACCCTGTGCAGGGTCACTATGAGTCAGAACTGGCTCCACAGCACATACCTACAACAACAACCACCTCCTAGTTAACTGGTTATTGCCTAGGGTCTTAAAATCTGGTAAGCAGATATTCATGATACAATTGACCTCTGTTCACCTGGAACAACAGAGAACAAGGGAAATGGAGAAGTGGAGCAGGCAGGAAATGTGTGGTTAATTGCCTCAGAGCCACTGTCTCCTTGGCCATGAGACCAGAAGCAGTGGATGGTACCCGGCTACCACTACAGAACATTTTGATCAAATGCAGAACAGAATTTCAAGCGCTCATGAACTCCAGACCTGGAGCTATGGAGGTTGGATGAACCCCTGAAATTATTGCTGAGAGATTCTTTAAACCTTAAGCTAAAAATGTCCCCGAAGCCTTCTTAAAACTAAGCAATAGTGTAACTAACTAGTAAGGACTGTCTTTGTGAAGATCACACTGACAACAGCAACTTGAAAGATAGCTAGCTACCTTAGAAGGTGGTGACTTCATGTTAATGAGAACACAAAACTCCAAGAAGGTAACTAGTGTCGCTGAACTATACGTGTAGAAATTGTTGAATTGGTGTACGTGCTGCTGTGTATTCTCAAAAATACACTTGTTGTTTTTAAGTGCCATTGCATTAGTCCAGACCCATAGAGACCCTGTATAGGGTTTTTGAGGAGCAGTTAAGTGGTTTTGAACAAATGACCTTGGGTTTAGCAGTCCACTGTTTATTCTACAGTGCCACACCAGGACTCCAAAAATAGCATAATGTGGTGGCTGTGTGCCATGGAGTCACTTCCAACTCATAGCAACCCTATGAGGTTTCTGAGGCTGTAAATCTTTATGGGAGCAGAAAGCCTCATCTTTTCTCCAGCAGAAGCTGTATAAAACAACATAAAAAGGAATGAACCAGAACATTCCAGCATCACTGTGCTCTGGTCTTCACTTCAGCCTTAGGTTCCTATGGGAAAGCATGTCTTCTTTTAGCTGAGGAAGAAGGTTGGTGCCCACAGTCCCTCAGGCTGGGCCTCGTCCTTTTGTGTGTGTGTGTGTCTGTGTGGAACGCACACTACATCCTGCTGCTCAGTGGATTTCAGGTGCTGTTGGCTCAAACGTCCCTCGAGTCAGTGGGAGATGGTGCACTTAACCTGGCTTTGAGTCAGGGAAGCTAACACATGCATTCCTGGAGTTCCTGTAACTGAAGTTTCCAGTTCTGCCATCCTAGATAGTCACCAAAGAAAATGCTTATGGATGAAGAAGAATGCATTAAATACCAGAGTCTCTCCCAGCACCTTCTTCTCTCAAGCGAAGAGTTTTTTTCTTTTGAATGGGGGATAGCTAGAGGTTTGGGGGGACGTACAGACTCTGCCGGGCACATCCTGCATAGAGATGTGTGAGGCCTGGTGTATTCATGACCTTGCTTTTATAATATTTCAAGCCATTTTTCTTTATGACACTCTTGAGAAGAATTATTATAAAGTAGAACTTAAGTTTTTTTTAAGCCTACAAACCTTAAAATGATCGTTTAGCTATCTTTTCTGCTAGCATGGTGTGGGCCATTCTTTCTCGTGGGTTCTGGTCGTGAAACTACTTTACTGGTGATACCTTGGGGAGCTACCTGGACCCCAAAGCTGATGTCATGTGTTCTCTTTGCCCACAGTAGGGGAGAAGAGTCAGGGAGGCTATTCTTTGACTCCTGAGACCTCGAGTTCTTTGCTGCCCTTTACCTGTCGCTTGCCTTTGTGTGCATGGAAGGTGCTCATTCCCTGAGCAGAGCAGAGCAGTTGTGGCCACACTTGTAGTGAGAGAAGGTGGCTGGACCTGTGCTTGCACCACTGTGCCCCACTGGGTTATACCTGTGTGTGTCTTTGGTGCATTTAAAAGGAAGCCTCTTAACATTTTTTTTCCTGTCTTCTAGTTGAATGGGTAATCAACATTGTGTTTAACCAGCTCTGACTAAAAATCCTTTCATCTTTGTGAAACAGATGGCCTACTGTCAACATATTGGAGTAGAGTTTATGTTTATCAATGATCTGGAGCAATGCCAGTGGATCCGGCAGAAATTTGAGACTCCTGGAATCATGCAGTTCACAAATGAAGAGAAACGAACCCTGCTGGCTAGGCTTGTGCGCTCCACCAGGTACCTACCTACCTGGTCTGGAGGGTGCTGCATCTCGGAGCAGGACTTCCAGAGAAGATGCAACCCTGAATGTGTCAACAGTGAATTGCCTGCCGTGCAGCCTGCCATCCCACAGTGTGGCCTTAGGACCTTTCCTTCTAGGCAGGGCGGGCCTGGGAGGTGGCTTCAGCTTCCCCTATGAAAGGAGATCCCCTCTGCCTGACCTTTTACACCTGACTTCTGTTGTTTAGGAGTCCCTGGTGAGGCACTTTGTTACTGTGTGCACCTGCTACTGAGAGGGTGGATAGTCAAGGCCCCCTAGAGGTGTCTCAGTAGGAAGGCCTGTTTCACTTCAGAAAAATCATCCACTGAGAACCTTGTGGAGCACAATTCTATTCTGACACACATGGAGCCATGAGTGGAATCTATGAAAAGTCATCCACTGAGAACCTTGTGGAGCACAGTTCTACTCTGACACACATGGGGCGGGCACCATGAGTGGAATCCATGAAAAGTCATCCACTGAGAACCCTGTGGAGTCAGACTTGACTTGATAGCACTAGACTGACTGGCTTTAGTTGTTTTATGAAGTCTGACTTTGGGATTTTGTCCCTTGTAACATTTTCTTCACTATTATTTGTACTTTCCTTCCAGGTTTGAGGAGTTCCTTCAGCGGAAGTGGTCCTCTGAGAAACGCTTTGGGTTGGAAGGCTGTGAGGTGTTGATCCCTGCCCTGAAGACCATCATTGACAAGTCGAGTGAGAATGGAGTTGATTACGTGATTATGGGCATGCCGCACAGGTACCTTCCAGGGAGGGTTCTACAGCAGCAGGGACCCTTTTGACCCCTCCCCTCTAGATAAGTAACAGTCTGCCGGTTTCTCTCAGCATTGCTTCTTAGGGAAAGAAAGCAGTTTGGTTTCCTGCCCCATTGCTGTATAGCTTTACATACATTTAAGTCGCTGGGTGAGGGTGCTGGCTGAGGGTAGAAGCTCTACTGTGTTAAAGTCCAGTCAGTCTGCCCGAAGGAGGACTTCCTCTCTGGTACGCCAGCGTGTCTTATTTTCCTGAATTCTTGCCTCATCCCTGTTTCAGAATGACCATTGTTCCTACTATAAGTTGCCTTTTCGCACTTTGGAGAGTCACTGTCTTGTCTTGTGTTTTAGACAAGTCAGCCTGGCCTGGGGTTCTAGTTTTATAAAGAATGAACCAGAAGTGCCTTTGTCAGGGGCCACAGGAGAAAGGGGGCTGCTACTCTGGTGGGCATGCGGCACGCACTGGCCAGTGGCCCTGCGGCTCTCTACTGCTGTTCCTCCTCCCTCCCCACTGTGTGGCCCAGGTATACAGGGACATGATCTTGTCTCCTAGCAGTCCTGGGTCTTGGTTATGGTGTCACACACTGAAAAGGTGCTGTACCATAGTTGGAAGGCTGGCAGCAGACTGTAGACCACGAGGTGGGGACCACCCCAGTGAGTCCTGTGCAGGTACTCACCCACCTCCTGTACCACAGAGGGAGGTTGAACGTGCTTGCCAACGTCATCAGGAAGGAGCTAGAACAGATCTTCTGTCAGTTTGATTCAAAGTTGGAGGCAGCGGATGAGGTGAGTCACCTTGTGCTTCTTAGGCGAGTCTTCCAAGAGCTTTAACCCTAACCATTATTTCCACGCTTCCTGGTGCTGTCTCGTTCTTGGGGAAAGACTTACTAGGGCTGGGACTCTCTGGGCCATTTTATAGTTCCCTTTCCTCCTTAAGGGGAAAAAGAAGGTGGAAAACCACTTTGAGGCCTGTGGTGGGGGGCAGGAAATCCATCTTGTTGGCACTACCCTGATGGCTTAGAGACCTCCCACCTCCTGGTCGGAAGAGTTATAGGTATCAGGCTTTCCTCGTTATTCAGGCATATGGGAGTTATGGGAATAGAAGTAAACCGTACAGTGTCTGATTGAAGACATCTGCTCACAGCTCTTCCCTATAACAGAAATGTCTTTCCAGGGCTCTGGAGACGTGAAGTATCATCTGGGCATGTATCATCGGAGGATTAATCGTGTGACAGACAGAAATATCACTCTGTCCTTGGTGGCCAACCCTTCCCACCTTGAGGCTGCTGACCCTGTGGTGATGGGCAAAACCAAAGCTGAGCAGTTCTACTGTGGCGACACTGAAGGGAAGAAGGTGAGGGCCGCTGGGCCCGGCCTTGAAGACACGCCTCCTGACAGTAGAGGTTCTCCACTCATTGGCAGTGTGGGGAGTTGGTGGGCATGTCTTAGATGTCACAACTCTGGAATTTAAAGACATATCTAAACCAACTTCATATAAGTTGTTGTTATTGTTAAGTGCCATCAAGTTGGTTCTGACTCATAGCAACCCTGTTACAGGGTTTCCAAGGAGCGGATGGTGAGCTTGAACTGCCATCTTTGCAGATCAAACCGACTTTTCAGTCCAGCGCATTAACCCACAGTAACACACCAGGACTCCTTCATAAAAGTAGAAGATAGCAAAATCATCCTCTTTATAAATACACTTTCTACCAAAGTTGTAGTCACCAAAAATAGGAAGTGAGGACATTGCTTTTGTTGTCATCATGTCTGTGGAAAACCAATGTACACAAATATTACTAGTGAATAAAGCAGTGCTTTTACTGAAAAGGAGGAGCTGATCTTATTAAGGAAAAAAGTAGCAAAGTCTGACTGAGAAGTCAAACTGATGAATGTATTTCAAACAGAAATTAAGATTTCATTGTCACCAGTAGAGTTAAGTTCATGCTACCACTTAGAAATGAAGGCAGACAGACTCTAGATTTTGGTATGTGTCCTTCTGACATTTACCATGTGTGACAGTGGCCAGGCCACAGTCTGTCCTGGCAAAATGTCGTTGGTGCTGTAAAATTTTGTGGTTCATTTTCAAGGTTTGTATGTTAACTAATTGAATCTAGCCAGCCAGTTTATGTCCAGATATCTTGTTTGTTTTAACCATTACCCTTCATTATTCTCAAGATGACAAATACTCCAGTGTATCATTCTTATTAATGTTGGTTGACCTAAAACTAAACAATCAAAAAATGCTATATTTGCTAAGTGAAGTAGACTGACTCGATCTTATTCTCAAAGACATAGAGATTTAAGGTAACATATGAAGAAACTCCATGATATAAAACTGCTAAGTTAACTAACAAAGGATTTCAGAAGAGTGGTCTGTGGGGTTGGAAAGCATAGGGTACTTTGGCGGTTCAAGCTCACCAGCCGCTCTTTGGAAACCCTATACAGGGTCACTATGAGTCGGAACTGACAGTACTTAACAACAAGAGAAATGTTCACTGAGAAAAAAGAAAGGGTAGGATTTAGGTAGGTGAGATGGGAAGAACGTTCTGTGATGTGAAGACATGAGTAGAGAGGGAGAGGGGAGAGTTGGACAGAGCAGGTAGAGACCATTTTTCCTGGGGAGAAGAGGAAGTCTAGCTCAGGAGAGAGGTCAGGTTTTTTCTTTAGAGATGGAACCAAATAATACCTTGGTTCTGCAATCAAAAAATAAACCTACTAATTTATGCTTGAAGGATTAGAGGAAGAAAACTGCCGGAGGAGCACAGTCAGTGGAGTTGGGTAAAGGAGACACTGGGCTCTTTGTACCTGCCTACCTTGTTTCTACATCTGAAAGGAGTCCAGAACAGATTGTTTAAGAAAGCAAATTAGGAGTCTATTGTCCACTCGTCATCTGGGGGATTTGCGGTGAGCAGGGTCTGCCTGTCTCTGTAGGTCATGTCCATTCTGCTGCATGGAGACGCTGCATTCGCTGGTCAGGGCATTGTGTATGAGACCTTCCACCTGAGTGACCTGCCGTCCTACACCACACACGGCACTGTGCACGTGGTCGTCAACAACCAGGTAACTCCTACATGCAGTACTGAGGACCAGGGAACCCTTTTTGACTTTCCCCGTTGCATCTAAATTTCTCATCAGACATTCTCTTAATGGTTTTGTAATCACGCCAGTCTTCAAACTGATACCTCTTCTTTGTGTAGAACAGTGAGTCTTTCTTTCTGATTATGAAAATGTGTATTATAAAAAATTAGGAAGGAAACTTCTAGAGCTAATAGAGGAATTTTGAAAACTTGCAGGGTAGGAGATCAACAAAACTCAATTTGGTTTCTATATGCCAGCAATGAGAAGTCTGAAAGGGAAATTAGGAAAACAATTCCATTTGCAGTAGCATCTGAGAAAATAAAATACTTCGATATAAATCTCACTGGGGATGTAAAGGAGTTCTACAGTGAAAACTATAGAACAAAGGACAAAAGATATTAAAGAAGACTTGAATAAAGGGGAAACATGTTCCATGGTCACGGATTTACAGACTTAATATTGTGAAAATGTTTATACTACCCACAGTGACCTATGGATTCGACGTAACCCCAATGAAAATGTCAGAAGTCCCAAGTTCACAATGTTGCAGAGAAATAGAAAACCAGTCCTCAAGTTTATATTGAATAGCAAGATGCCCTGAATAGCTAAAATTGTGTTGAAAGAGAAGAACAAAGTAGGAGGACCCACACTTCTGAGTAAAGCATTTGGACCACAAGGTTCAAACTCACCAGCTGCTCCTCGGAAACCCTGTACAAGGTTGCTATGAGTTGGAACCGATTCATCGGCACTTACCAACAACAAAACAATGTTCAAGGTCATATTTTGGCTCTCATAGACTTGTTTTCATTTTTTATAGCTTCAGCCTGAATTGGCATATGAGCAATTGGTGGTCTATTTCACAGTCTGCTCTTACTGAGCCTTGGTTTGGCTGATGATATGGAGCTTTTCTACCATCTCTTGTCACAGATATATAGTCGATTTGATTCTTGTGTATTTCATCAAGTGAAGTTCCAGTGTAGTTGTCTTTTATTTTGCTTAGAAAATGTGTTTGCAATGAAAATGTTATTGCTAGTGCAAAATTCTGTCATGCGATCTCCAGCATCATTTCTGTCACCAAGGCCGCATTTTCCAACTACCGATCCTTCCTCTTTGTTCCCACCCTTTGCATTCCAATCACCAGTATTTCTCAATACATCTTGATTGCATGTTTGATTGATATCAGACTGAAGAAGTTGGTAGAATTCTTTAATTTCATCATCACTGGCTTTAGTGGTTGGTGTGTAAATTTGAATAATAGTGGTATTAACTGGTCACCCTTGTAGGTATATTATCCTATCACAGACAGCATTGTACTTCAAAATACAGCTTAAAATATTATCTTTGATGTTGATTTCTGCACCATTCCTCTTGAATTTGTTGTTCCTGGCTTAGTAAATCATGTGATTATCAGATTCAAAATGGCCGATACCAGTCCATTTTTGCTCACTAATGCCTAGGCTATTCATCTTTATGTATTCCATTTCAGTTTTGACAATTTCCACTTTTCTTAAATTCATACTTTGTACATTCGCTGTTCTGATTATTAATGGATGTTTGCAACTCTTTCCCCTCATTTTGAGTTGTGCCCCATCAGTAAATGAAGGTCCCAAAAGCTTTCCTCCATTTGCATCATCACAGTCAACTCTACTTTGAGAAGTCACCTCTTTCCCCCTTGTATTTGAGTGCCTTCCAACCCGAGGGGCTTGTCTTCCGGCACTATATCTGACAATGTTCCACTGCTGTTTGCAGCATCCCAGCCACCATAGTGCTAGAGTCTACTGAGGCAAGTTGTGATGTTGCATTTTACCTAAGAAGAAATTAAGGGGCAAAGGGATTAACAGGCTTGTTTGCAGTAAATAACAGAGGCAGTATTTGGTCTGTTTTTCTTCAAAGAATGGTACTAGGAAGACTTTTGGGGAAATGCTAAGGAAAGAAAAAGGCTGTTTTAAAAAGTCACTGAACTGTATTTTAAGGAAAGAGATGACCAAGGAACAGGATCCCTTGTGGATAAGATACTGAAATACTGACAGGAGAATAGTGTTCATTCTGGGAAAAAATGTAACAAAAATGAAGTAGGATTAAAAATCTCAAAAGAGAAGAATAATTTTTTCATTTACAAAGTACAGAAATGAAAACGATAAAATTATTTGACTTAAAGATGATTTACTTTAAAGATTGGACTTAAATCTCTACAGCAATTTCTTATGAATCCTGGCAAGTAGGAGAGGTGACAAAAAATTTTTATTTTAAATAAGAAAGAAGGTTTTTTTCTAGAAACTGTAGGCCAGAGACTATCAGACCATGTGGAAAAAAAGTTGCCCAGATCATTAGCCTAGAGAAGGGAAGCATCCCAGGCAAAGAGACCCTGAGTTAAGTGTTCTCCGGTTTACCTTTTTGTTTCTCTGTAGTGGAGGAACATGCTGTGATTCTTACTGTAAGCCATGGACCACGAGATTGGCGCTTGAAACGCTTCAGCCATTCCTCCAAAGTCCTGTACAGGGTCGCCATGAGTCATAGCCAACTCAGTGGCACTAAACACCAGACTTCTATGACTTCGTAATGAATTTCAAGACTGAAAAGCATTGCTTAATAAATTGTGTCAGCAGCACATGGGTTTTCCTGGTCGTCTGTGGGTTCAAGCACTTTCCTCAGTAACACTTACAGGCACACAGGATGCTGTGGCCCAGAGCCAAGGGAGAGCTAAGCTGTTGCCCATCAGAATCAGGAGTTAAAACTCCCAAGTTCACAATATTGCAGTAGAACCAACAAGATCAATTTAGAAAGCAGTCAAGCCATTTTTTTTTAATTAGTTTTTTTTTTGTTTTTTTTTTATTCTAATTTGCATACAGTAAAATTTGCCGATTTTGGTGTACTCTGAATTTTAACAAACCTAGTCATGTAATCACCACCACAATCAAAGTATAGAGGTTGCCTTGAAAGCCATTTTCTCAGACAGCTTTGTAGTCAGTCCTCTTCACCACCACTAGCAGCCACTGACTAATGTTCTATTCCTCTCGTTTTAACTTTCCCAGAAGGCTTAGTACATGCAGACACTTTTTGTTTTAAACTTTTGGAGTCGACAGACTTTGTGTTTTAAACTTTTCATTGTGAATTCAGTGAAGGTTTGCAGAACACATTCAGTAAATCATACACTTCATGTCATTACAATGATTAGCATCCCTTCCATGTGCCATCAGTCACCATGTTTAGAAGTACCGGAGACTACTGCCTTTAACTCTTGTACTCCACCCTATGTCTCCTGCTACCTTCATCTGCCCTCTGCCAACCACCCTCTTGTTAAATATTGCCTGCCCTGTCACCCATGTTAACCTATGAATAATTTCCTCTCCCCGCCCCGTAATCATTATACAATGTTTGATTTAGCAAGACAATCTTTTCTTAGCTTTTTACAACAGTGATCTCATACAATATTTGCCCTTTTGTGATTGACTAATTTCACTCACATAATGTCCTCCAGGTTAATGTGGGGTATTTTGCAGATTCAGCTTTATTTTTCAGTGTTGCATAGTATTCCATTGTGTGTCTGTACCACAGTTTGTTGAACTATTCTTCTGTTGATGAGCATCTAGCCTGTCCCACCTTTTGCTCTTGTGACAGAGCTGCAGTGAACCTAGGTGTATGTGTATCTATTTGTGTCATGACTTTTATTTGTTTTTTGTTTTTAAATGATTTATTGTGAATTATGTGATTGTTTACATGGGAGAACTTTAGCCTTACATTCATCCTATCATATTTCATTGCCATGGTTATCATCCCCTCCATGCATCATCAACCAACCAAAGGGTATACCCTGCAAGCCTGTCCCCCGGTCGTCAGCACACTGCCCCTCTCCCTCTCTGGGTCTAGAGTCTCCATCTTTCCACATCATTGGTCTCTGCCTCCATCTCTGACGTCACTGTTTCTCTGAGTAGGGTCTCGCACTCCGCTCTTCTCCCTTGATGGTCCCAGGGGCCTCCGCTCCTGTACTTCAAAGTCCAACCACTCCCCTCCTTTTGCTGCAAAACGTCTACCTTTACATTTCCAACCCTAACAGTCAGTCCTGATAACAGTTATTCACTATTGTGCCTCATGAATGCTGTCTTCATCTCCTTTCATCAGCCCCACCCAGACAGTTGGATACTAATGACTTTTATTTCGTGAGGGTATTAATTGTAAATGATCTTTGAGGTTTGGAATCTGTCAGGTAGTTAGGATAAGGTTTCTCATAGTACAGCCCTTGTACCTTCGAAGAAGGAGCAGGTGCTCACTCCAACTTTTCCTGTCCTTTTTCTCACTAATGCAGTTTTCTGTATTTTCTTAAGATTTCTTCATAATAGACCCCTGTGGTCATCCTGTGTCCTTCAGAAAAACGCTATAAGGTGACTACTTTGGAATCCCAAAATATAGTTGCCATAACTTTCTGAGCTGATCTCTTTGCACTGAAACCTTCTTTGAGGTCTTCGTTAAAATACCTTCCTTAAAATGCCTGTTGGTACATCTAAAAGCTGTTGTTTGATGTTGGGCAGCATTCCCATAACCTTGTTACAAAGCTTCAGTGATTTGCAAAGATGTTCACGTGAGTTTTGTTAAAATTTTAATATTAGCCTTGACTTCAAAATCTTTTTTTTTCTTGCCAGAGAAACTATCCTTTTTCCTTTTTTTCCTTTGAATGCATATTTCCACCATCAACCATTGTGGTTAGCAGTCCTATCCTGCAGCACCACACTAAAAACACTTAAAAACAATGAACTGGAATGTCCCATGAAGCCATGACCCTACTCCACCTGTGAACCTTCCTAGAAAACACAGCCCATGAGCATTTGGTTATGCATAAGCAACATCAGCAGCTCCTCTTTTTTTGTTGTTTTATTGTGAATTATATGATAGTTTACATGAGAGAACTTTAGTTTTACATTAATTCCACCGTATATCGTTTCATTGCCATGGTTCCAATCCACTCCATGTATCATCAACCGACCAAAGGGTATACCCTATAAACTCGCCCCCACTACCCTCCCCTCTCTCTCCCGCCCCCATTCTTCAGCACACAGTCCCTCTCACTCTCTGGATCCAAAGTTCCCAGCCGCTTCATCACGCCATGTCATCATCTCAGCCTCTATCTCGGACCTCGAGCAGCTCCTTTTTTGTTGTTGTTGTTAAAACTCACATAACACCAAAACCAAACCCAGTACAGTGGAGTCAGTTCTGGCTCATAGCAACCGCACAGGACAGAGTAGAAGTGTGCCACAGGTTTTCCAACACTGAATCTTTGTGTGAGCAGACAGTAGGTTTCAGCCGCTGACCTTGTGGTTAGCAGCCCCACGCTAACACCACGCTGCCACCAGAGCTCCTTACATGGAACACGTTTGCCAGTTCAGGCTTTGTCAGGTGTACAACCCAGTGATGCCAACGACATTACTCATGTCCTCCTCTTTTATTCTCAGTGGACGGAAGTAAAATTGGTATTCTTTCTATGTGAATATTTGGTAAATTCTGTCAGTTTGGAAAAGTTATTCTTTCATCGTTTTTAGCCTTCAGAATTAATGATGTGTCTTGGCCTGGATTTTGTTGTGTCAATCTACTGTGAAGTTTACTCTGCTTGCTTTTTCTTCTCTTAACATCTTTGTTGTTGTTAGGTGCCATCAAGTCAATTCTGATCCATAGCGACCCTGTATAAGGTTTCCGAGGAGCAGCTGGTGAGCTTGAACCGCTGACCCTGCAGTTCAAACGGCTTTGCAGTCTGGTGCATTAACCCACAATGCCACACCAGGACTCCCTTAACATCTTTATTGGTACACAATTCATATACCCTATAGCACACCGATGTAAATGTATACCCACAGAGCTGGGCAGCCATTACCATAATCAATTTTACACCGTGTAAATAAATGAAAGTTAAAACCCATATGGTTATATCAGTTGATGCAGAAAAAGCATTTGACAACATTCAGCATCCATTCCTAATTTTTAAAAAGAAGAAAAGAAAAAACTCACAAAATAGGAATAGGGGGAAAAGTCCTCTTTGCTTTCAGCAAGCAAGTTTGTATCATCTGCATATCGCAGTTAGTAAATCTTCCTCCAATCTGGGTAGCACATTTTTCTTAATATAATTTAGTTTCCCGGATTATTTGCTCAGCATATCGATTGAATAAGTATGGGGAAAGAATACAACCCTGGCGCACACCTTTCCTGATTTTAAACCATTTGGTGCTCCATTGTCCAAACAACTGCCTTTTGGTCTATGTACAGGTTCCTAATGAGCACAATTTAAGTGTTCTAGAATTCTCTGCAATATTATCCATAGCTTGTCATGGTCCACACAATCAAAAGCGTCTGTATGTTCAGTAAAACACAGGTAAACATCTTTCTGGTATTCTCTGCTCTCAGCCAAGATCATCTGATTTCATCAATGATAGTCCTCTTCTGAGTCTGTGCAGCCATTTTTTAATTATCTTTAGCAAAATTTTACTTCTATGTTATATTAATGATACTGTCCAATGATTTTTGTATTCCCATGAGTCATCTCATAATAATGATGTAACTTAGGATTTAATTTTCGGCCTTATATCCTCTTTTGTCTGTTTGTCCTGCTGCACAATCCCCGTTCAGTCCTTTTTTATAGTTGAAACAGTTCAGGGCCAGCTGTGGCCGTTTGGTTTTAATTAGAAACTGACTCTTTAAATTTCGAGGAGATCTGTAAGCATGCATAGTAGAACCCTCCGAGGGAGGAGCTGGGGTGCCCACTAGCTCAGGCACCCCTATAGTCAACCGAATGGAGGTGCACAGACAGCAAGGGACCAATGAACAGATACCAAAAGAAAAGAATGTCCACACCTTTATCTCTGTGGTTCTGCCAGGCGTCTGTGGCTGCTCCAATCCTTACCCCATGTGGTCTCACCCAAGATGGCGGCTCCTGGAGCAGCCTAGCGTCCTGAACTAGAAAGCAATAGATTTCTTGCTTCTGCCACAAATTCCCCCAGCTGTGAGCCTTCCAACCTTCTAAGTATTCCTTTACATGTGGTTCAGAGTTCTGAGACCATCCCCTGAACCCGCTTGGTGGGGTATTCTGTGTTGTTGTTGGCGGAGCTTTCTGCTATACATCCACCCGATCCGCCATCTTGTTTGTTCCCTCGAGTCATCTCTCTTTGGAATGGGCACAAATAAGAATCTCTTCCAGTCAGTTGGCCACACATTTGTCTTCCAAATTTCTTGGCATAGATGAGTGAGTGCCTCCAGTGCCACATCAGTTTGTTGAAAGATTTCCATTTGTTATCCATCAATTCCCGGAGCCTTGTTCTTTGCCAGTGACTTCAGTGCACCTTGGACTTCTTCTTTCAATACCATCAGCTCTTGATCATGTTACCTCTTCAAATGATTGAACATCGACCATTTCTTTTTTGGTACAGTGACTGTGTTTTCTGGCCATCTTCTTTTGATGCTTTCTGCTTCATCCAATATTTTGCCCATAGAATCCTTCAATATTGTAAGTTGAGGCTTGAGCTTTTTCTTCAGTTCCCTCAGCTTGAGAAATGCTGAGTGTGTTCTTCCGTTTTGGTTTTCTAACTCCAGATCTTTGCACATATTATTATATTTAACTTTGTCTTCTTAAGCTGACATTTGAAATTTTCTGTTCAGCCCTTTTACCTCCTCATTTCTTCCGCTTACCATCTCCATGCTGAAGAACAAGTTTCAGAGTCTCTTCTGACATCCATTTTCATCTTTTCCTTCTTTCTTGTCTTCTTAATGACCTCTTGCTTTCTTCCTGTATGATGTTCTTAATGCCATCCCACAACTCTTTTGGTCTTTGGTCTTTAGTGTTTAATACATCAAATGTTTTCTTAAGATGATCTCTAAATTCAGGTGTGATATGATCAAAGTCATATTTTGGCTATTGTGAACTTATATTTTAATTTTCTTTAGCTTCAGTCTGTATTTATGTATGAGCAGTTGATGGACTGTTCCACAGTCTGCCCCAGTACTTGTTTTGGCTTATGATATGGAGCTTTTCTACCCTCTCTTTCCACAGATGTAGTCAATTTGGTTTCTGTGTATTCCATCTGGTGAGGTCCATGTGTATAGTCGTCTTTTATGGTGTCTATAGAAGGTATTTGGAATGAACAAATCATTGGGTTTATAGAATTCTGTTATGCAATGTCCATCATCATTTCTGTCACCAAGGCCTTATTTTCCAAGTACTGATCCTTCCTTTGTTTCCAGTCTTTGCATTCCAATTGCCAGTAATTATCAATACATCTTGATTGCATGTTTGATCAATTTCAGACCGAAGAAGTTGGTAGAATTCTTGAGTTTCATCATCACTGACTTTAGTGGTTGGTTCATAAATTTGAATAATAATGATATTATTCCTTATAGACATATGGATATTATCCTATCACAGCATTGTACTTCAAGACAGATCTTGATAATGTTCTTTTTGATGATTAAAGCAACGCCATTCCTCTTCAATTTGTCATTCCTGGCATAATGGCCAATACAAATCCATTTCAGCTCACTAGTGCCTTGGATATTGATGTTTATGAGTTCCATTTCACTTTTAACGATTTCCAACTTTCCTATATAAATACACATTCATACATTCCATGTTCCAATTATTAGTGGATGTTTAAAGCAGTTTCTCTTCGTTTTGAGTTGTGCCTCATCAGCAGATGAAGGTTCTGAAGATTTTTACCCCATTCTTCATGGTCACCTCTCCTCTGAGGAGGCAGCCTCCTCCCCAGTCGTACTTGGAATGCCTTTCAACCTGAGGGGCTCATATTCTAGCACTGTATCTGACAATATCTGACATGGTGCTGTTCTTCATGTTTCAATAATCTGGTGCTGACTGTGTTCCACTGCTATTCATAAGGTTTTCAGTGACTAATATTTAGAAACAGTCCATCGCTCCTTCTTTCTAGTCTGTCTTCATCTGGAAACTCAGCTGAAACCTGTCCTCCATGGATGACCCTGCTGGTATTTAAAATACCTGTGGCATGGCTTCTAGAATCAAGCAACCCACAAGCCACCACAGAATGACAAACTGACAGATGAGTGTGGATTTATTGTATATCTTTGAGAGTGAGTCAGAATGTATTGGTACAAATTCATAGAAACCTTTATTAAACTATCAAAATGTAACACTATTATTTCTCAACCGATATCTCCACCTAGGTCTGTAAACATTCTGAAGGCAATGTTTCCATCTCTCTGACCCATTTCTGGCATCTGGTCTCAGTGGTCTCACACTGTGCTCCTTTTCAATGTTCTCTGAATTTAGGGAACGATAAGAAGTGTGAAGCGTCAGGATCAGGGCCGTAGGGTGGATTAGATAAATTACCCAATGAAATTCTTGTAGGACTCCCCTTGCTACTCTCCTGAAAGCATGAGCTGGTGCCCTGTCGTGATGGAAGAGATTCCTCAACACAACTCTCCTAGCCTTTTTTTCACCCGTGCAGTTTTCCATTTTCTTAAAACTTTTTCACAATAAGCCCCTTTACTTGTCCTACATCCTTTGAGAAAATCTATCAGTATTACTCCTTTAGGGACCCCACAAGAACAATGTTCTACATCCTACTTTGATGAGTAGCAACCAGGAACTTAAAACTTCGTGAGCAGTCATCTGTGGTGCAAGAATTGGTCTTTCCATGTGCAGAAGAATGAAGAGGGATAGAGAACTGCAGATGCTTGGATCAGGTAGTCCAGTGGTCTGATAGGACATGTGAACAGCTGTGTCCGTGACTCTGGAAGCAGTACTAGGTGACACCTGGCACCAGGTCAGGCCAGCAGCTCCCAGGTAGAGGGGGAGATCATGGGAAAATAAAATGCAGAATTGTAAAACAGACAAGGTTTACTGCTCAGAAAGAGACTGGAGGAAGCTGAGACTATGGCCCTCAGCCCCCTTTGAGTCTGGAACGGCATTCACCCTCTTGTGGTCCAATTCCAACAGGAAAGCTATATTTAGAGAGGACAGCAAGACTAGTAAGGTATGCTCACCATGGAATGGTCCAACCATTCAAGATCAAAACGGCAACGTTCACAAGATTAACAGAGTTTGGGAAGGAGAGTGTAATGGAAATAGGAAACCCTAGGGAGGAAGGGTTATAAATGTTGTTACATGGAGGGGATTGCAATCACTGAGATTAAACAAAATATGTCATTTATTGGCTATAAAATCGATGATCCACTCTGTAAATCTCCAATCCACACAAAAAAGTTTTTTAAAAAAAAAGGTTATTCCTTTGTTGTCCTCAAAATAGTAACCATAAACTTCTGAGGTGTTCTGTTTGCTTGAATGTAATTGGCCCAGCAGATCCCTTCAAAAGCCACTGTTTTAATTGGACCTAAATTTTTTACTTTAGATAGGTACCCTAATTAGACTAAGACATGCTACTGAGAGAACTTGTCTGCAGTCAACCACTGATCGTAAAGACAAGTTTAAAAACATTCTGTCACTCCACAAAAACCCTATGCATATATGGAACACTAATGGCAATATTTTTTACATACCCTCGTATGTACGTACATACATGCAAAGAAAACGTGTGAATATTTACACTACATTTTTTTCAAAATACTTCAACCTTATTTGGTGGGATTATAAATAAGTTTGATGACTTTTCATACTGTCTATTCTGAATTTAGTTACTAGGCTAGGAAAATTAAAAACGTAAAGGAAACATGAAGAGCCATTCCAGTACTGTTGACCAGCCAGTGTTTCCATAGTCAGTGAACGTGGGTTGAGTGCCCCCGGTCTCCTTGCTCTGGAACTATAGACCAGGCTCGCCCCTCCTGCCCTTGACCTCTGTCTGAGCTGTGGTCCTGGGCAGGCATCATCTTGAGACCTGCCATGCTCCTTGCAGATCGGCTTCACCACAGACCCTCGGATGGCCCGGTCCTCTCCCTACCCCACAGACGTGGCCCGTGTAGTGAATGCGCCTATTTTCCACGTGAATTCTGATGACCCTGAAGCAGTGATGTATGTGTGCAATGTGGCTGCTGAGTGGAGGAGCACCTTTCACAAGGATGTGGTTGTCGATTTGGTAAGCCCCCTGATTCCTCCAGAGGCCAAAGCACCAAGCTGAGCTTTAGCTTGAGAGTCAACTCAGAATTTCTCGAGTCTCATATTTCATGTGATTCTGTTCTGATCTAATACGTGAATGTCTTGTCCTTTTTGAGTGTTGACACTTAGATACATCTGTGAATCGTGAAGCGTGTTGTGCTTCATGGTTGTACAGGTGGAGAAGGTGACTGCCACGCCAGTCCAGTCCTGTCACGGCGCTGCCTTGTGAATACAGAACATGTGTGGTGCTGGAGGACAAGCCCTGGACAGAAAGGTCACTTTCAACTGCAGGGTCATTCTTTCGAACCACTATGAGTCAGAACCGACTCGATGGTACTAAACGGCAGCAGCCTTCTCAGATCACTCCTTCACGTTATCTCCTTTGAGAGTGAAAGCAACTCTGGCTTGTGGAAGGGAAGCAGCAGTAACTGAAGCCGAGCAGACAGGAGACTAGCAGCCTTTCCACCGAGGCCATTGCTCCCCAGGGGACCACGGCTTTGCTTCTCTAATGCTGGATTTCACTGGCGTGATAGGTGTGTTATCGGCGCAACGGCCACAACGAGATGGACGAGCCCATGTTCACACAGCCACTCATGTACAAGCAGATCCGCAAGCAAAAGCCCGTGCTGCAGAAGTATGCTGAGCTGCTTGTGTCGCAGGGAGTCGTCAACCAGCCCGAGTACGAGGTGCGCTCGGCGGGGTGGAGCGCGTCCCGTTCCTGCTGTGCACACACATGGAAACATGTTTACAGCTTTACAGCTCCAGCATTTCAGTGCATAGCTTTTGGAGTGCCTGAGCTCTCGGAAGTGGGACAGGGAGGAGCGGGGTGGGTTGGAGATGGGGTAGCACAGTGGCTCCCAGTCAAATGAAAGATCCCACTTGGTCCAGGGCCTAGGGGTGATGAACATCCAGTTCTATGAGTTGAGTTGGAAGCTCTTCTGTAATGGTCCTAATGTCGGGAATACAGAAGGCAAGGGTTGTTGTTGATGGGGCAAGCCATGTGAGAGGTGTAACAACACCTGGGAAGTCAGCACTGTGGGGGCATGCCCTGTTAGGGTTGTGCTAGGACTCATGAACTGGACCCACTTTTAAGAAAGACTACTAAGCGGGGAGAACAGGGCACTGAACATTGCAGAGCGGATAAATGTAGAGAAGAAACGATGGCAATGTAAAGAAAAAAGTGTCTAGACTCTTGAGTGTGTCAGCGTGTAAAGGTTACGCTGCTAGGAGTGGGTGGCGGCTGGTAGAGTCTGTGTGCTCTAGAAAAGGGAGCTGTGGGTGGGGTGTGGCCAGAAGAATCTGTGCCTATTGTGCGCTCTGCTGGCTTCTAGGAGGAAATCTCCAAGTATGACAAGATTTGTGAGGAAGCGTTTGCCAGGTCCAAAGACGAGAAGATCTTGCACATCAAGCACTGGCTGGACTCCCCTTGGCCTGGTGAGTTAGCAGAAGGAAGCTGGTGATGTTCCTGAGCTCTTGTGGGGTGGGCATAGACTCCTCTGTGAGTACCATGGAAACTTGAGCCCTCTGCTCAGAAGAGAGCTCAGCTCTCCTCCCGAATTCTGCACTCAGGTCCAGCCCCTGGGCCATTGGCTCCTCTGGGGAATGGAGACAGCTCCCTGCAGTCTGTGTGATGTGGTAGGGGCTGTACCAAGTCCTTCTCCTGGCTCTGCACAACTGGCTGCCTCGTCAATTGCACTTGTCACCTGAGTGGGCTTGGCCCCTCATCTCACCTTTCATCTCCCAGGTTTCTTCACCCTGGATGGGCAGCCCCGAAGCATGTCTTGCCCCTCAACAGGCTTGACGGAAGATGTTCTGATGCACATTGGGAGTGTGGCCAGCTCCGTGCCCGTGGAGAACTTCACCATTCACGGAGGTAAAATGCTGAAGACGCGTGGCTGCAGCCCACAGACTGACCCCTGCCTCGTGCAAGGCCGATGGCGAGCTGAGGGAGGGGCCTTGTGTGTTGCCTGCTGCCCCAGTTGGCGTTAGAGGAGCCATCATGGTCTTTTTACTCAACGCTTGGTCTGCAGTTATTTTCCTTCTGGCCACTCTTCAGCTACTCAGGAGTCCCGAGAGAGTGAAAACTGTCTCAGCTCTCGCTATGAGGGGTCTTGGGAAGTGAGGGCAGCTGGTGACGGGCCCAGGGCTCTAGTCAGCTGGTAAGTGCGGTGTTTGCACAGGGCTGAGCCGGATCCTGAAGACACGGGGTGAGTTGGTAAAGAACAGGACTGTGGACTGGGCCCTGGCTGAGTACATGGCCTTCGGCTCCCTCCTCAAGGAGGGCATCCACATCCGGCTGAGCGGCCAAGATGTTGAGCGAGGCACTTTCAGGTGAGATGTTGGGTGCTTTTGTTTGCCCTTCAAAAGACAGCGGTGGAAAGGGGGGCTCTGGAGTTCTTCCAGAGGACAATCATTTCCCTTTGTCTTAGGCTCAGTAGAGCCGTCCCCTGGCTGGTCTGATGGTGGTCCCATCAGGACCGTCAGCACAGGACCCTGTCACACAGAGGTGGCCTGGGTTCCTGTTGTTACAACTGTACTTGTGCTTCAGCCACCGGCACCACGTGCTGCATGACCAGAACGTGGACAAGAGGACCTGTATCCCCATGAACCATCTCTGGCCCAACCAGGCTCCCTACACGGTGTGCAACAGCTCTCTGTCTGAGTACGGAGTCCTGGGTGAGTGGTCCCGCTCTGCACTGGAGGCAGGAGGACCTTCACACCCCCACCCCCGGCAAGCCACGTGCCTGCGGGCTGCTGATTGGCTGAGTTTTTGCCCCTCGCTGCTTACAGGCTTTGAACTGGGCTTTGCCATGGCTAGCCCCAACGCCCTGGTTCTCTGGGAGGCCCAATTTGGTGACTTTCACAACACAGCCCAGTGCATCATCGACCAGTTCATTTGCCCAGGACAAGCCAAGTGGGTGCGGCAAAACGGCATTGTACTGCTACTGCCCCATGGCATGGAGGGCATGGTGAGTCTTCTGCTCCAGACACGGGTACTCGTTGTGGGTCCCTGAGATTGGGGTGCCACTTAGAAAGGTGTGAGTCAGGTCATCTGGGGACAGTCCTGATACCTACACCTGCCCTGACCAACAGAAGGTGCTATGTCATCCTGGAAAGCTGCTTGGTCAGCGTGACCTCTCCCCCCAACTTGCACAATCTTGTGTGGAGCTATCTGCTCCAGATGGCGTCCTAGGTGATGTGTGCAGTCTGCGCTGTCTTTGGACTCAGGTGTGGGCCTGACAAGAGAGTAAATCCTGGGTCAGATCCTACAAGAAAAAATGCCCCCTCACTTCCAGTGGCTGGGAAGGATGGAAAGTGTGCCATCACAAGAAAGAGACATTGGCACTTTTCAGACCAAAAATCAGCAAATTGTTAAGGAAGAGAAACAGCTGCTATTGACATGGGAGAAACTCAAAAATGTTACCGTATTTGGTTCCAGGGTCCAGAACATTCCTCAGCCAGGCCAGAGAGGTTCCTGCAGATGTGCAATGATGACCCAGATGTCCTTCCGGTGAGTAACTGTCCTCTCCGGGTCTCAACCAGACAACAGCTCCAGGAAGGAGCTGGCCTTCTGTCTTGCTTTGTAGCTGAGGACTCCAAAGGCAGCCAGGTGAGCCCCAAGGTGGGGCCACCGTGTGCCTGTTGGGAGCCACATTCAGAGTCCACGCCAGCACAGAAGAGACAAAGGTGCAGAGATTCTGAGCTTCTCAGGTGATGTGCATGTGTTTTGACTCAGCCATTATGATTTGAGAGCAAAGGCCTCTGGGGTGATTGTCAAGACCACTTTCCAAGCTCAAGGAAAAGCACTTAGAAGTCCGTTTATGTGGGATTTTAAAATCGGTTTTAGGTAAAACCTGTGCCTCTTAAATAGCATCTGTTTTGTGCCAGGTGATAGTTTTCAGGGAAATCATAAGGATTCAGTGATGGACAATCTCATTCCAAAACATGTGAGGACCAGTTGGAGTCACTCTGGTTTTTGTTTTCTTGTGTTGGCGTCTTTCCAGACAGTGGGACTCCCCTGTGGTGGGACTGCAGTGGGACTCCCCTGGGATGGGACTGCAGTGGGACTCCCCTGGGGTGGGACTGCAGTGGGACTCCCCTGGGGTGGGACTGTGAGATTTTCATCTGCTGCCCCTGCGCCCATCACTGTAGTCTAGGCGTCGCTCACAGGAATATGCTCAGGTGTTTCCTTCTCTTCTTGTTGCAGGACCTGGAGGAAGCCAACTTCGACATAAATCAGCTGTATGACTGCAACTGGGTGGTTGTCAACTGCTCCAGCCCTGGAAACTTCTTCCATGTTCTGCGACGCCAGATCCTCTTGCCCTTCCGGAAACCGGTCAGTTGGAAATCTCACAGGAAGAGGCTGACTTCAGGGAGGGGCTGAAGACCTGTGTTGGAGCAGGGAGGGCAACTTGGGACCAAGAGCCCTAGTCTGGGTCTGTCCTTAGGAATGGGCTTCAAGGGTGGTTCCTTTCCATTGCCTTCCTCATACCAGCTGACCCTCATCCCCCACATGGTCCTCGTATGGTTTGAACCCCACTCTGCACTCCCTGCAAGCTGGGTGCAGAGAAGGTTAGACAATCTCAGCTGTAGAGGTAGCCCAGGGCAGTGGGCTGGGCTCTGGAAGTGGGATGAGCCCAGCAGAAGCTGCAGAAGAGAAGGGGGCATACCCCCAAACACAGGCCCCTCACTGGGCTAGAAGCTGGAGTCTATTGATAGCTGGGTAGAGGGCAAATGAGGGCCAGGGCCTGGTCCAGAAAGGGTCCGTGGAGGGAGCATGGCCCTGCTGCCCCATGATGTTACTTGGAGGGGAGCAGTTAGGGTGGGCGTACCACTCTGTTCTCAGGTCCCCGTGGCCAGCAGGAGTCCAGGGGAGGAGAGAAGTCACAGGGCTGTTCATAGCCAGTGACCCACACAGCCAGGAGGTGCTGGTGCTGAGGGGAGGCGCGCAGCACTTTCCTGGATGCAGGTGGTGTCAGTAGCCACTGTACCGTCGTGGGGTGGGGGTGGGCGGTACCAGGATCTCAGATCTGCCATGCCTCCACGTGGAGAAGCAGGCCAGGAGGGTGAGAGCAGGTGGGTGCAGCAGAGGGGCTGAATCAGGGAGTGTTCTCCTTCCCCGTTTCTCCTCTGTGCCTCTCCCGACCTGCAGAGTTCTGAAATCCCTAACAGGCCTGGTTGGGGCTCTGGGGCGTGGCGCCTGAGAGGTTGAGCTTGGGAATTCTTTTGTATTTAACCTTGCTTCTGGAATCACTGCCCATCCGTTCTGCATTTCAGTTAATCGTCTTCACTCCAAAGTCCCTGCTACGGCACCCTGAAGCCAGAACTAGCTTTGATGAAATGCTTCCAGGTATGGATGAAGGACACGGGCTCAGACCGGAATCTCCATGGGGGATGAGAATGTGGGAGTTGGGTTTCTAGGCTGCTACCGTGAAGAGTCTACTTGTGTTTGATGTGTGTGCCTTCTGCCATCCTTACCTGAGAGTGGTAGTCCCCTGGTAGGGTTGGTCTGCTGGCCCCAGGGAATGGTGGCACATAACGGGGTGTACTCCACAGGGTTCTTTCTGAGCCAGGTGAGAGTCTGAGAGTGATAGTCTTAGCCACTGTGTGCCCCCACTTCAGTCACCCACGGCAGCTCCATGCTGGCGCAGAGTCCTTGGGAATGAGGACTGGTGGAAGCTGCCTGTGGTACAGGTGTGAAGCAAGGTGTCCTCACCTACGCAGCACCTGACTGACAGACATATGCCTGGGCTGAGATTGTCACCCGGAAAGACAAGATCAGGAGAGCGCAGGGTCCACACAAGAAGGAGACGCTTCCGTTCTCCGTGGATCTCAGTGAGCCCCACTGTCTTGTGAACCTGGTTTTCATAAGTCCGCTTTCTTCTAATGGGCACCATTTCCAGCTCTGGAAACCTTCGTTTTCATTCTGGTTGTGTTGGAAGCTTTTATATTCATTCACCAAATCGTGAAGGCCATGAGCACGGCATGTTCTCATCGACTTGCTAAGCGCCATCGAGTCGATTCTGACTCGGAGAACCTGTGTAGCGTTTCCAAGGAGAGACTGGTATGTTTGAACCGCCAACCTTGTGATTAGCAATCCAGTGTTTATCCTACAGCATCACATCAGGACTCCTTCATTTTTTGGAGACAGATTGTTTTAAAATAATAAATGGGTCTTATAAGGAGCTCTTGTAGCGTAGTGGTTATGAATCGGTCTGCAAACCTCGAGGTCAGCAGTTCGAAACTACCAGCTATTCTGTGGGAGAAAGATGAGGCTTTCTGCTCCCGTAAAGATTTACAGCCTCGGAAACCCTGTATAGGGTCGCTATGAGTCAGAACTGACTCCATGGCACATAACAACAATTTGATGTCAAATAAACTTGTTCACTCTGTAGATGTTACATACGGTGTGCTTTTCCAAGCTCTCCTTCAGTCGAATGTGTTCTGGGTGCTAGATGAATGATTAAGGATCTCATCCACTGGGGCGTGGGTATGATGCAGCACTCACGCTTGGAAACAGCCCACAGGCATTGTACGACCCCCTGAGAGCCCCTCAAGACAAGATTCTGGAACACCAACCAGCTGTGTGGACTCTCTTGTAGGAACCCACTTCCAGCGTGTGATCCCGGAAAATGGTCCTGCCTCTCAGAACCCAGAAAACGTCAAGAGACTTCTCTTCTGTACTGGCAAGGTGTACTATGACCTGACCCGGGAACGCGCCGCGCGCAACATGACAGCAGAAGTGGCCATCACCAGGCTCGAACAGGTGAGTTCAGCGCGCCCTGGCTCTTCTTGGGAAAGGCTCCCCAGCGGCACAAGCTCTGCCCCCTTCAGTAGAGCCTGGCTGCCTTCTCAGTGTCCCCAACTTGACATTGTTTTCCTCCAGCTCTCCCCGTTCCCCTTCGACCTCCTGCTGAAGGAGGTGCAGAGGTACCCCAATGCTGAGCTGGCCTGGTGCCAGGAGGAGCACAAGAACCAAGGCTACTATGACTATGTGAAGCCGCGCCTCCGCACAACCATCAGTCGTGCCCGGCCCGTCTGGTAAGCCCCTGGCAGGCGCCCAAAAAAACTTAAGTTATCCCACCCTGGCAGCCCCACTTAGGGCCCTTTGTTGTCTGTGGCAGGTATGCTGGCCGTGACCCTGCAGCTGCTCCAGCCACTGGAAACAAGAAGACCCACGTGACGGAGCTGCAGCGCCTCCTGGACACAGCCTTCAACCTGGACGCCTTCAAGAACCTGGTGTAGCCCCCGGCCCAGGCTGCTGGCCCCTCTCCATGTCCACGACACCATGCTTCTCCACTAAAGATAGTGCCTCAGCACTGCCCAGACTCCCTGTCACTGCAACGAGGGGGACCGCTTGTGCCCGCAGATGCTTCGCAGCCCCTCTGCCCCCCCGACGTGCCTCCCGCACTGGCCTCCCCCAGTGCTGTGGGAGAGAGCCAAAGGGAGGGAAGGAGGATGTGGACAGAGAGGCAGTTGGCTCCTGCCTTGGGGCAGCCTCCCTGTGTGGCAGCAGGGGTAAAGATCCCGCTCCCTGCCAGCTAATCCTTAGCGTCAGCAGGAAGGAGCGTGCCTGCAGCCTGGGGTGTGGTCTCCGGTGAAGGCATCCCCAGTGTGGGCTGGACACCGGCTCCTGGGTAGACTAAGGACACAGGCAAGAGGGGCTGCTCTGCCCAGCCTTGGCTCAGAAGTCACCCCAGGGTCAGGGAGGACCTGTCTCTCTCCTGTGTCCTCTGATGCTCCCTAGTGGGGTCTGACAGCCTGGAGCCCAGGGTGTGGTCTATAGGGCACCAGTGTTCCAGGCTCTGGGTCCTGCCTAAGTACTCCACTGCCTCCTTCCTCTTCCTCCCGGCTCCACACCCAACTTTTCTCTCTTTCTATGATATCCCTTTAACAAAATGGAAATTTTCTAATGCATTATTTTCTTTGCTGTGCCAAAGCAAATGTGAAGGTCGAGAGAAGGGGGAGTAAGGGATGGGACATGGCCAAGCGCCACCTACCTTTCATCCCCATCACTCTGACTCTTCATAGGGACAGATCTGATTTATTTATTTTGGTTAAAAATAGTAACTTCATTTTATTTGGCTTCACCCATAAAATAAGTTATCCGCGGGCCTGTCTGCCATGTCATTCAGCCTGCTCTGCCTTCGGGCCCTGCGAGAGAGCTGGGTGTGCGTGCCTGGTCTCGGGTGACATGAAGAAGGCGGGCCTGCTCCCATCTCCCATGACGGGTACTCCACTGACCCCAGACCCCAGGCAGAGTGAGGACTCCCAACATCCACCCACGTCTCCAAAGCCCTCAGCAGACCTTCCGTAGCCCCTCTGCAGACCTGCTGAGGGGCTACATTTTGTGTGCCACAGTGATGGGCTGACTGACTGGCCTTTCCCTCTTGCCCTTTGCCTCAGCTCAGGAGGCCTGGGCAGTGAAACAGTGTTTAGGGTTAGCTTGTTTGATGAGCCTTGTCTGCTCATAGGTCAGCATCCCACTGAGTTACTGTTTAAATCATGTCAGTGCAGAGCACCTGCTTCCGGGAGAAATCAAAATGAAACACAGAAGCCATGGACTTAGCTGGGACTGCGCACACATTTCAGTCCATCCACTGCCCTGCTCTGTTTGTCGACATTAGAGCCAGCAGGCCCACAGGAACAGACTCAATTACTAATCAGTGCCCTAAAAGCCCAAACAACTCATGAGCTTTGTTTGGTCAGCGGTCCCCACACCAGGCCTGCCCTTTAAGTTCAAGTTGACAAATTCCAGTCTTCAGCCACAACCTGAGCCTTGGTCTAGCAGAAGGTTAGCCGTGTCCTTCCCCAGAAAAGACTTGGGCATGCTGATGAAGAGAGCCCGCCCACTCGGCATCTCCTGTCCATTTAGGCAGCACCTGGGTCACCTTCATCCCTGAAGCCTCTTCAGGATATCATCTGATTGGTTCTGGGTGCACCATTGCAGGGTGGCTGAGGTGTCATCTAATGGAGCCAGGCCTATGGGTCTGGGGAGAATGACTTGTCACCTATCCCCAGAGTTGCAGAGAGTGGGGTATTCCTGGACTGTGTGCTCTCGGGGGAGTTGGGTGGGAAGGAATCCTAGGGGCCAGGGCCCTTTTCCTTTGCTGCACTGTAACTTGGCCATTGTCACGGTGGTCTCCGCATTTGGAGCATGCCCCAGCCTGTGCCTGCTGGTGAACCACATGCTGACCAGCCTGCTGTCTGAGAGCCATTTGGAAAGATGGTCTCAGGTGATACTCATAGATGGCAGGTAGGATCTTGCTCTGGTTGCCTATTAGCGGGTCAGTGAAACAGGACAAATTGTAATGCAAGGCCAATGGGAGACGAGACATGCTGACATGGGACCTGGGGGTGCTCTGGGAGTGACATAGCTCTGGGAGTGCAGAGGCAACACTGCCTGAATGGAGGGAGGGAGGTTTCCACAGTCAGCTTGCCTAGCTGTCAAGAAGACCAGAGTTGGGGTTCCAGGTGCTCAAATGACATGGTAGCTGTGTTGTCACACAGTCGCTTCTGACACTGGAAAGAATCGTCAGAAGAAAGACATTTCACCTGGTCTAGTGGCTGTGATGACTTCTACTCATGACAAGCCTATGTGTGCTTGACAAGGTTCTCAAAGCACATCACTGGACCTGTCTTCCAAGGTGCCATTGGCTGGATTTGAACTGCCAACCTGTTGGCTTGCAGTCAAGTACTTAAGTGTTTGTACCACCTAGGGACCTCTGTGGTCCAAGAGGGTGACAGCTTACTTGGACCTTTGGGAGGGGTCCAGGATGGTGTGGGGAGCACCTATTAGAAACATGCAGAAAAGCATCAACCCTCCATCATGTACTTCTGAACCTAGCAGCCTCGCCACCATGGAATGCCCTGCCTGTGTGAACCGGGGTCAGTGCAGGAAGGGGTCTGCCATGTCCCTGAGTCAGCAGAGCAGTTCCCAAGTCTGCAACACCGGTCAAACCAAGATCCCAAAATTCATCAGGTTGCCATAGGCAAGGGAGGACTTACATGTTGAGAACTGCCCACGGCCAGTTACTGGAGAGCTGTTAGGAACCAGAACCTCCTTGTTGCAGGCTGCCATTCCACTTCAGTTCATCTACCTGTTTAAGGATGTGCTGTGCTTTCTAACGCCTGAACAGATCAACCGGCTTCCATGGGCAAGGGCCCCAGCTCCCACCAGAGTCTTACAGTGGTCCCTTGACCATCCTCCCACAAGAGAGTCCTGGGCAGGGCATTGAAAGTGCCCACACACTTGCTCCCTGAAGAGTACACACTGCCGGTGGAGGACAAGAACACCAGGTTTCCCTCAATTCAGGCAGGCAGCTGAATGGTGGCTTCTGTATCAGGAGTCAAGATTGCTCCCAGTGGCTGGGAAGAAGGCCTCAGCAGTGTATGCTGAGCTGGAAGTTTTACTAGTCTAGTGTTTGGAAACGTCTGCATTCTAGAGAGGACGGTAACACTTCAGTTACCCAGGGCTGTAGTACCAGCCCTGTTGATGTGACTTTAATTTTCTCATGTGCAAACAGGGAGTTGGAATTGTTCTAGTGGAGAGAAGTCCCCAAATGTATATGCATTTTATAGAGACCCCTTTAAGTCTTAATGAACAGGACAAAGACAAAAAAAAATCTGGATGAAAGCAACCCATCGGCATGAGACCTTGGAATCCAAAAGATTGCTACACACAACCTGTTTATAGGGCACAGAGGCCAAGACATTGCGTGCCCTGGTCTGCACCATGGACTGAGAAGAAAACCACTGCAGATTAGAAATGTTTACAGGATTGGTTTGGGGCCTCCAGCCATCTTGGGGGTGTGGGGCCGTGTGACTTCTAGCCCTGAGGCCCTGGTGCCTGAATTCCATTAGGGGGCACACCCAGTCAAGTCTCAGGGAGGGACCTGCCTGAGGCCTTAGTCTACTTTCAAATGCACTTTGAGATGGGTTCTGAATTTAATTTCAAGGTTCACATGAGAGCTCAGGTTCTGACTGCAGACCAAATGTTAGATTATAGGCTTTACAACAGAATGAAACTAAACAGTTTAGCTGTGAATTTGGTGAGGTTGTGAGCCCTCCTGACTGGTAGTTTTCAGTTGGAGATTGGACTGGCACACATTCTCAACTAGCACACCCCGCAGGTTCCCTTGTTTTATGATTCTGTGATGTGGGGGCTGCAGTGTGACTAACAAGCCTGCGGGTCCAGTCCACACGCTTCTGCCAGACCCAGACATCCGACCCTTAGCTAGCTAGGGCCCTTGGAGGAAGGGGCTTTGAGGCACTATGTGTGCCAGGGAGCAGCAGCATGCATCTCATCTGATCTCAAAGGAGACCAAGATTGCCCTAGGAATGAAGGCCACAGACAGGCCCCAACGGGGAGGGTTAGGGGCAATAGATGCTGAGTGCCATGGAAACCCTAAAACAGTTTCCTATAGCCCGAGGTCTGCAGGCTCTGAGGCCCTGAGATGATAGTTTCTGTTTTCTTTCCCGGCTCTTGCTCCCCACTGAGCCAGGGCTGGACATAGCCACTGGGGCAATAAATGGCCGAGCTGCTCCGTTCCAGGTGCCCAGCTGCAATGGTGTGTGCGCTGGCTCTCCCCTGCATGAGAAGAGGCCTTTTGGTGAGGTGGGTGGGAGGGAGCTCAGGGTCACAGTCACCGTGGAAGATGCCTCTCTTTCCTGCTCATGGGTCTTGCCTGAATGGCAAAGAATTCTGAGCTCAAGTAGTCACCTTAAGCAGCTTCGATCCAGGGAGGGACTGCCACTGCCTTATCCTTTGTCCAGCCCTTCATCCCACAGGCTCAAGGCTGGATTCTCCCTTTTTGTTTTTGCCTGTCTTCCTGATGTTTAATGTTGGAAATAGTTGTTAGCCCCTCAGTTATTTCAGGGACTCCTGGTGTGGCACTTTCGGATCAGCACTGGCCTGCTAACCACGAGGTCTGTTCTTCAAACCCACCAGCTGCTCCTCAGAAACCCTATACAAGGTCACTATGAGTCAGAGCTGACCAGAAGGCACTTAAGTTACTTGAGGGAAGTGCATGGCTTTGTAGGATAAATGCTGGACTGCGAACCACAAGCTCCGTGGTTCATGGCTTTCTGCTCCCACAAAGATTTATAGCCTCAGAAACTATACAGGTGGCTATGAGTCGGAAGCGGCTCTGCCAGACTTAACAACCACCACCACCTTACCTGAATGAAGGGTACTGGACTGTGGGTCAGAGTACATTTTGCTTGGGAGTTAGCAAAAATCATAGGAGTAGTTTGTCAGACCCATGGTGATGGTCACAAGAATGGTTCAGACATCATAGCCTTATTTCTCCTTGAATGGATTTCTAAAGTGCCACCCCTTCTGAAAGTTCTCACATGCCTCTTTCCTTCTTGATATTCCAGAAGATTCCTGTGCTATCACAGTGCCACTGCCACCTCACCTCATCCATCCACTCATCTACCCCACACCCCGATCATTAATGTCTGCCCTGTGCTAGACACCCAAATACTAAAATGCAGGCGATTATGGGTGAGAGGAATGCACAGAGGCCTGGGGTCTGCAAGGAATGAGGTATACTACCAGGTCCTGCCTTCTGTAGGACCAATACAGCCAAGGACTTGTTCTTTGTGGCTAACAGCAGAAGTTTTTATTTTATTTTTTATTATTATTTTTTTTAACAGCACAAGTTTTGAGAACTTTCTAGTTCTCTTAAAGGTCCCAATACAGTGCTGGTCGCTTCTCCCTAGAGCCCCCCTTTTCTGAAAGGACTTCATGTAGCCCTTTAGTCTTGTCTTCCCCTAACTCATACTCTGTGTCCTAAGCTGGGTTTCCTAGAGAAGTAAAACCAGTGAAACATACATATGTATATATAAAGAGATGTTTATTATTAAGAAATGGCTTGCAATTGCGGAGTCCCCTGTCCCTAGCGGAAGGCAGCAGGAGTGAGCCTTTCCGGCTTTTGGTTACACTGGGAGCTGGCTACAGCCCCAAGGTAACTTCCTTTCAATTGATTGGCTGCTCATAGCCAATCATCATAGAGCTAACTGTGTCTGTGTTATGTTTCATCACCATGGGAATAAGCACATCCCAACCACTAAACCTCTGGAAGTCCTGGCCTAGTTAAATTGACACTGGGCCAACATACTTTGTTTTGTAGTCCCTTTATAATCGTCCCAGCCAGGCTTTAAGATTGAGATGTGGCGTTGCACTCCCCAGCTGAGCAGTTAGCTGAGCAGTGTGCTGGCAGGTTCTAGCAATGGGAATGATGGTAGGTAAGATAGAGACAACCCTTGCCTTTGAAGCCTCACAAGGAGACCAGATGAGACAACAGACGTATCTGTACAATGCAAACAGATCTCACAGTGGAGCCAGGCAGAACTGGCCCTGGGTGACCTCTGGCGCACAGCAGAGGAGCAGTAGGCCAGCCAGAGGCATCCACGAAGTGGTACCTAAGGCAGTCCAACTGAAGAATGTGCTTGAGAGGAGAATTTTTAGTAGATTGCTCCATGAGAGCAATGAGGGATTCAGGGCTTAAAAAACAAAACAACTCCTGAAAGGTTTCGGGAGGAATTTGGAGTTGGAGTTGGAGTTGGAAGTGACTGTCCAACCCCCAGCTGGAGAAATGGAGAAGAAAGAACAAATTAAACCACAAGTATAAAATAGACAAAGGAGTGTCAGGGAACCAAAGGCCAAGTGACCTCCAGGAGACAAGTCAGAAGAGCCTAGTGGGGAAGAGGAATGCAACCAGATGGTGGGGAGGCGCCAGGAAGGCCCAGAGAAGTTAGGCTTGGACGTGGCAAGCGGTCCTGCCCTGGGAAGGTGGAGACTCAGTTGTGCACGACATTATTCACTCAATCAGGGCTGATGGCCTGCAGTCAGCACCCCAGGGGTTACTGATGGAGAACAGAGGTTGACCAGCAGGATCCTGAGGGGTGAAGCAGCTAATACAGTGACCAGAGCTACTTCACAGAACTGAACAGGTTCCTGAGGCCGGCTATGTTATCAGCACAACTACAAGAGGGCCTCATTGGCTCAAAATGCATCTATCAATCTGAGCTGCCCCCACAGCCCTGATTTAAGTGGGGTGGCCAGGGAAGGTCTCCCACAGCAGTGGTTCTCAATGTGGCTGGCAAACCTGGCAGCCCCTGGAGCCCTCTGAGAGGGTCAGTGAGTACCGTAGTTATTTGCCGCTACAGTAAGTGTCACAAGGGGCCGGCGTTACCAAATTGTCTGAACTCAGGGCACTGGCTCTAGGGCTTTCAGACTCTGTCATCTCTGGGAGAAAGTCCTCTCTCTTCAGCCTCTTTCCTGCTTCTTGGGAGGTCTCCAGGCTTCTTGGAATCAATTTTACCTGTCTCTGCTTCTCTTAGTTGCTTGTTTCGTTTCTTTTTTACTCATTTTCTCCAAAGAGATTTACTCAAGACACACTCTATAGTGCCACTGAGCCGGTTCCAGCTTCATAGTGACCCTGTATTAAGTTATGTGCCGTCAAGTTGGTTCCGACCCACAGCGACCCTGTACAGGGTTTCCGAGGGTGTAAATAGTGACCCAGTATAGGGTTTCTGAAAAGCAGCTGATGAGTTTGAACTGCCAACCTTGTGGTTCAAACTGTCCTTGCAGATTGAGTGCTTATCGTACAGTGCTATAGTAGGACTCAACATTGTTGTTGTTTGTTAAGTGCTGTCGAGTCCATTCCAACCTATAGTGACGTATAGGGTTTCCGAGGAGTGACTGATGAGTTTGAACCATTGACCTTGTGGTTCAAACTGACCTTGTGATGCAGTGCTTATCCTACAGCGCCACAATCCTGTCTTATTAATGTAGCAAAGACAACCTATTTCACAAATGGGGTTATAACCACAGGTATCCACAGAGGCTAGGGTTTACAACATATACTTTTTTTTGGTATTGAAAAAACTTACATTTAGAATTAGCCAAGTGGACTCAGTTTGTTGTTGTTGGTTCCAACTCATTGTGACCCTTTATAGGGTTTCTGAACAGCTGGTGAGGTTGAACCGCTGACCTTGTCATCGAAACCGACCTTGCAGTTCAGCACATTAACCAGCAGCATCACACCAGGACTCAGTTTACATTATTCCAAGTATGTTGGCAACATCCAAAGCATCCTAGTCAGAGACAGTGGAACACATGCCTACTCTCCATCAACCCGATCACGGTGTTGACCTTGGCTACGTCAATGTCATAGAGCTTCTTCACAGCCTGTCTGATCTGGTGCTTGATGGTCTTGACCTCCACAATGAACACAAGTGTGTTGTTATCTTCAGTCTCCTTCATGGCTGACTCAGTAGTCAGAGGGAACTTGATGAGGGCATAGTGGTCAAGCTTGTCTCTCCTGCGGGTGCTCTTCCCAGGATGTTTGGGCTGCCTTTGGAGCCTCAGAGTCTCAGGCTGCTGGAAGGTGGGTGACCTGCAGGTCTTTTTTTATGTGTGTCTCTGGACGCCTCTCAGCTCTGCCTTTTTGGCTTTCAGTGCGTCTCCTTTGGCTTCAGTTTTGGGAGAAGCAGGGCTTCTTTCTTGGATTTCAGTGCCATCTGCGTAAAAAGCTACAATACATACTTTTGGGGAACACAATTCAATCCTAGGAGCCCTGATAATATAGTGGGTTACGTGTTAGGCTGCTAACCACAAGGTCAGGCTGATCCACCAGCTGTTCTTCAGGAGAAAGATGAGGCTTTCTGCTTCTGTCAGGGTTTATAGCCTCGGGAATCACACGCAGGGTCACTATGAGTCAAAACCAACCTGATGACACACAACCACTGCACCACCACAATTCAATCCATTATAGTAAAGTCAAAACTATTTTCAGAAGGTTGTTGTTAAGTGCCATCGAATCAGTTCTGACTCATAGCAACCCTGTTTCCGAGGAGCGACTGGTGAGTTTGAATTGCCAACCTTGCAGTTCAAACCAACTTCCCAAGTCCAGCGCATTAGCCCACAGCACCACACCAGGACTCCATTTCCAAAATAATAAGACCTTATTTGACTTTTGTTTTTGGTGTGGTGCTTCAGGATAAGCACTGGACTGCTAACTGCAAGGTCAGTGGTTCAAACCCACCAGCCACTCCTTGGAAGTCAGAACCCACGACGGTATTAACAACAACAGTGAAGAAAACAACAGTGACCAACCTGCGGGCACACCCCCGAACATCCAGGCAGGGACCCCAAACGAATCCAATCATCACTGAATTGTCATGTGTCTTCACCAAGGAGCACTCACAGTGAGAAACACGGATGCATAAAAAAATGCCTGTTTCACATAAGGATTTCCTGCCATTAAATACATACCCATTTAAATTTTTATTTTATTATGGTGAAAATACATATAGCAACAACAAAACCAGAGGCATTGAGTCTGAGTGGAGCTAACGAACCGAGTGGTTGTGTGATTGCGTCTCGGAGACCGATAGTGCTAGCAGCATGACTGACCAACTGACTAAAGAGCAGATTGCAGAATTCAAAGAAGCTTCTTCACTATTTGACAAGGATGGTGATGGAACTATAACAACAAAGGAATTGGGAACTGTAATGAGATCTCTTGGGCAGAATCCCACAGAAGCAGAATTATAGGATATGATTAATGAAGTAGATGCTGATGGTAATGGCACAATTGATTTGCCAGAACTTCTGACAATGATGGCAAGAAAAATGAAAGACACAGACAGTGAAGAAGAGATCAGAGAAGCATTCCATGTGTTTGATAAAGATGGCAATGGCTATATTAGTGCAGCAGAACTTAGTCACGTGATGACAAATGTCGGGGACCTGCCTCGACAGGGAAGTTTGGTTCACGAAGTAGGGAGATCTGGCGGCGAAAGAAATAGAAAAAGAATATACACAAAGACGCAACAAGAGAAAAAAGGAGACACCCCGAGACCAGAGTGGATGCAAAACTGGCAGGCAGACCCTGCATGGCAGGCAGCATCGCACTGCAGGCAGTAATGCATGCAGGATTTAATCTGCATCCTTCTTTTATTTCAGGGAGGGATTTTACACAAAGGAAGAAGGTGATCATTAAGAAAGGGTACAGAAGTGAAATGTGATTAATCATTCAAAACAGGACAAAATGATTTACAGGAACAAATTCTAAAATATACATCACAAATTGTCTTAATAATCTAACATTCTTAATTTTCCAAAAATTCAAGCAAACTGTTATAAATTACTTTTTAGGCTTATATCCTAAGGCAGCAACTTGAGGTTTCTCAAAGCTAATTAACATACATATAGCACTTAATCCCTAGTGGGTAAAGGTGAAAAGGATTTGAAAGGTCTGAAGGGAGTCAAGCTGTTTCAGCTACCTGGCTTAAGCTTTCAGGAGGAAGGAGGACATCCAAGTTAATGGGTTACACCTGGGGACCGTTTGAGGGGCTGCCACTATTATTCCTTAAACAATACTCCTGAAATTTACCAATCTACTTTGAGTGAATACCCTGGGCAGAGCCTCCATGTGTAATCCCAGCAAACCTGCCTTTGGAACTTTTACGGCCTCGGCTTTAGAAAGGGTTTTGGTTTTAATATGGTGCATGGATATCAAGAGCTCATGTATTAAATTAATATCAAGCATAACTGAATAACTTGATGAAGAACAGTTTTGACATGCTTGCCAGGTGGCCAGAGCTTGTCCCTCAGAGAGATTTGTTCCCAGGACCTTACACACTACCAACACAGTGGAGACATTAAGAGAGGCACATAAGAAACCATTTTCTCAGAAGCTACAATTACTGGAGTTAGAAGCATAGAGAACAAGTACAGAATGAACAATATTAAGACTAAAGAGAATTGCACAGAGGTAGCCATCCAGTGTTCACAAAAACCTATGAACCCAGGACATCAGGAGGATACTTCCTTAGCCCTCAGGGTCCATGTGAACCCGGGACATCAGGAGGTCACTTCCTTTGGCCCTCAGGGTCCCTGGCTAGCAATCCTGAGTGGGGCCTTCGTGTTGGATTTTCGTCCATGACACAGGGCCTCAGCTTCTCAGTGCTTGCGGTCCCCAACAGACAAACCTTGGAGAGAAGTTAACAGATGAAGAGGTTGATGAAATGATCAGGGAAGCAGATAGTGATGGCGATGGTCAAGGAAACTATGAAGAGTTTGAACAAATGATGACAGCAAAGTGAAGACATTGTACAGAACGTGTTAAATTTCTTGTACAAAATTGTTTATTTGCCTTTTCTTTGTTGGTAACTTATCTGTAAAAGGTTTCCCCTTACTGTCAAAAGAATATGCATGTATAGTAATTAGGACTTCATTCCTCCACGTTTTCTTTCCTTATCTTACTGTCATTGTCCTAAAGCCTTAATTTAGAAAATTGATCAAGTAACATGCTGCATGTGGCTTACTCTGGATAGATCTAAGCCCTTCTGCACATCTAAACTGAGATGGAGTTGGTCAAATGAGGGAACATCTGGGTTATGCCTTTTTTAAATAGTTTTCATTAGGAACTGTCAGCATGTGGTTGTTGAATTGTGGAGTTGTAACTCTGCATGGACTTTGGATAGTCAACAATATGTACTTAAAGATGCACTATTGCAAAGTGGGTGTATTAGCCAAGTACTCATACACTGTTTTTCTGTACTGCTGGTCCTGTACCAGAAACATTTTCTTTTATTGTTACTTTCTTTTTAAACTTTGTTTAGCCACTTAAAGAAAATCTGCTTATGGCACAATTTGCCTCAAATCCATTCCAAGTTGTATATTTGTTTTCCAATAAAAAAATTACAATTTACCCCCCTAAAAAAAACAAAACAAAAAAACAAACCAGTGGCATTGTTTACATCCAAGCTGGGGAGCCAGATCACTGTTATTTTCCACCTGATTCCACCAACACCATCGTAACCTCAGTGTCCTCTAAGCAAAAGTTCCTCATTTCGTCTCCCTGCCGCTGGAAACTCACCAGCCCAGAGTCAGTTTGGGCTCACGGCAGCCTTACAGACAAAGCATAGTTTCTGAGACTGTCATCTTTACAGAAGCAAACAGCCTCTTTTTTCTCCTGAAGAGCAGCTAGTGGGTTTGAACTACCAGCTTTGCAGCTAGCAGTCAAGCACTTAATGCACTGCACCACCAGGTATGTTTTTCTCTCCCACTCCTGATAACCACTAACAATCTTTGCTTTTGATATATTTCCTTGTCATATACGTGAGATCATTTAATATTTGTTTTGTTTTGTGACTTACATTTCCGTCAGCATGATGTTTTCAAGATGCATGCTCATAATGGCAGGCATTTGGGCACCGTGCTTTGTTGATCCCTTTCTCTGTTGATAGTTTGGTAGTTGTGCTAGGTGGAAGAGACCCCAGATTCTTATATATTCTATAAACCCAACCCAATGCCCTGCCTTCGAGTATATTCCAACCCATCAGAACCCTACAGGAAAGAGTAGACTTCTCCCCAAATTCCCAAGGTTGTGCATCTTCATGGCAGCAGACTGCTTCAGTCTCCATCAAGCTGTATGAAAGCTCACTCCTCACTCCTGTGGAGTGGCTGCTAGGTTTTGAGGGAAGCCTTCAGCATGCGCAGCATGGGGGTCAGTGGAATACACCAGCTCACAGCTGTAGTTGAGGTTTTATGATGCACAGTGAGAACACAGATCATGACTGGGGGTCGGTCACTTTATCACTGTGCCAGGTGGTACTACAGAAGTGGAGAAAGGGCCATGGCTGGAGATTAAAAATGGTTAAAGGGTTGGTCCTGGCTGTATGGTGGTCAGAGTATGACTCAAGATCAGACCTTTATCTTAAATTAGCTACCTGGGATCTGATTGGCTACTTTAAGTAAATGCCCAGGCAAGTTCTCTAGTCCTTTGTGTGAGCATCTTCCACACTCCTCCTGAAGGCAGACTGCGGCTTCTAGGAGTATATCTACATCCATGGACTCAAATGGCATCTGACATGTTAACGAATTACAGCTTTCCACAAACAAGCGCTTTAGCGTGTAAGTTAGAATGCCAAGTACATGCTCTTCTAATGCTCTGTGTGGCAAACAGAGTGTGTCCGCTGGGTACCATGGTTGTCTCCAGGGAGAAGAGTTTTCAACAGTTGTTTGAGTTGGACCAGCCACTGCAGACATGCAGACCATCGTGATCCTCCATGGGTATGTGGCAGTTATTTTGTCTAAAGTAAATGTGAATCTTCATTTCAAGGAAAAAATTGATAGTATTTGTTACAAGTGATAAATGTAAGAATAATTTGTGCAACAAGGATCATCATGAACCCAATTTATTGATTTTCCTCGCATGGCACATTCTTTTAGTGTCAATTCCAAAAACTAGTTGTTTAGCCCCACATCCTGAACATTTTCTCTGATGTATTTTCCTGAAAGTTTAATACCAAAGGTCTAGAAGGGAGAAGAAGAGTGAAGTGAGATCCAGAAATTGCTAGCAGTTTGGCCACGGGGTGGGATGGTGGGCTACGAGGCTGGAGAGGTGGCCCTGAAGAACCTAGCAGGCCTCGTTCTTTGTCCTTTAGAGACCTGCTGGGCAGGTGGAGAGCAGCAGCGGGCCTGCACAGTGGAGTGGCCAAGGCAAGTTTGGGCCTCGCAGGGGCTGTGCCCTCCGGTGTGCTGACTTAAGTTACTCTTTGCTCTTTCTTTTTTGTTCCCAAATTTTCATTTATTTTGTGTTTGTCCTTGTAGTGTTTTCCTGACTTCTCCTAAAGTTTTTTCTGTGTTCTCCTTGTTTTCCTCAATCTGTCTCTCAATTCACTGAAACTCCTTAAATGTCACTGTTCTGAAGTCTTCCCAGGTAGTTCCATTACACTTTCTTCTTCGGAAATGTTTTCTGGCTCTGCATCTTGGACGTTTATTTAAGTCACTTTCTCGTTTCTTCATGTGAATTGAAATTGTCTGCTGTCTCTGAGACACTGTGGTGCTCATTTGTTTGTATTTGAATATTAAAGGTACCATGGACTGCAAGAAAAACAAACAAATCTATGTTGGAAGAAGTACCTCCAGAATGCTCTTTAGCAGCCAGGATGGCCAGACTTTGTCTCTCATACATTGGATATGTTGTCATGAAGGACCAGTCCCTGGAGAAGGACATTATGCTTGAAAAAGTGAAAGGTCAGCGAAAAACAGGAAGACCCCCAAGGACATGAGATAGCCATTGTTGTGGCTGTGCCCCACCCTCCCGGGTTCTTGCCCTGTCTTATTAGTTCACCAAAACCAAAGGAACACCCATTGCACATGAAACAAAGTGGCTTTATTGTCTGTGCAGGCAAGAAACGTTACAGTAGGTTGACCTAAAAAATGTGAACCCTCAAAAAAGGGATAGAAAAGTTTTTAAGGGGACCTTTCTGGGTTTAGGGGGAATTTTCTTTCCCTGCCCAACTTAGGGAATCCAGTTATTGAGTCCTTCTGGACCAGACATCCCGATGAACAGACACCCTGGTGAACAGACACCCTAATGAACAGACACCCCAATGAACAGACACACTGGTGAACAGACACCCCGGTGAACAGACACCCCGGTGAACAAACACTCTGATGAACAGACATTTCGGTGAACAGACACCCTGATGAATAAACAGCCCAATGAAGAGACATCTCTGTGAACAGACACTCTGATGAACAGTCACTCCAATGAACAGACACCAGTGAACAGCCACTCTGATGAACAGACATCTTGGTGAACAGACACCCTGATGAATAAACACTCCAATGAACAGACATCTCTGTGAAGAGACACTCTGATGAACAGACACCCTGGTGAACAACACCTCGGTGAACAGACACTTCAGAAATGGCTCCAGTGTGCTCATAGATCATAAAACAGATGTTTTGGTGAACGATCACTCCAGAGCCATCTGGGGGACGATGCTGCTCTGTCTGCTCAAGTGCAAAGACCCGACTAGAACTTGTTCCAGACAAGGTTGTTCTGTCCTTGTTGTTACTGAAAATATAAGTTAAAAACCACAAAGTCAACAAAATCCTAGGTGGGGCCTATCATGGTATGCTGGATTGTGGGTTTCCTGGCCACTGTTTATTTTGAGTGCATTCCAACTTGGGGATTCCTCTTCCAGCTCCATGTGGGACAATACTCCATAAGGCCTCAGTAGCTAATTTTTGGAAGGAGATCATCAAGTCTTTCATCCTAGTCTGACTTAATCTGGAGGTGCCACTGAAACCTGTCTACCTTGGATAACCCTGCTGCTACTGGTAACTCCAGATTTTGCTAAGGGCTCTGACTTTGCTAACATTGTGGAGAGCAATCCAGTGCTTATCCTACACCACCACATCAGGACTCTGAATTGTTGTTGTTAGATGCCTTCGAGTTGGTCCTGACTCATAGTGACCCTGTATAGTGTTGTGAGGTTGCACCACCGACCTTGAGGTCAAGCGCTTATCCTACGGCCCCACACCAGGACTTGAGTCTGAATAGGGGCTGTGAACGTTGACTTTATTTCATTGTAGAAGGAAGGGAAGAGCTAGAGCTACTTGCCTACAAAAGTGCTGTGTGGCCGCTTGATGAAGCAGACGTTTCATAGGAGTAAAATAGGAGTAAACACGGTGCTAGTGTGTGCAGGCACAAATCAGACAGCCATGACTAAACATTTTACAAAGTCATGGTTTGATTCCTCTTACAGAAGGCTAAGGTCACCTGAACAGCTTAGTCGTGCTGTTTCTGCCCGCCTCCCTCCCTCCTTTTTCTTAGACATTGGCTATTGTGAGTCAAGGGTCATGCCAAGCTCTTGAGTAGCTAGCAGCTTCTGAGCTTCCCCAGTGTCCACCCAGTGGACTGTGCTTTCCTCTCAGGCAAGTTCTCGTTTCAAGACTGCCCTGCACCAGATGTCCTGTCTAGAGACTGGGCCTTGATACAAGTTTGGAAATCAAAAGTCCTTCAGGAGAAGTGAACTGGCCTCTCCAACGTGCTACTCGCCACCTCACCAACTACCAAGTGCTTGGATCTATCTAGCACATCAGGATCAAGAAAAGCCTGGTGCCCAACATCAAGGAACAAAACTGTAAACAGCAACAAAAAAACACACAAAAAACTGGACATGTACTCCTAGAGAGATCCTTAAGCTTAGGTTTTCTCAAAGTGATTCTATTTTAGCCACTTTACTCCCAACCACGAGAAACATCACCCTTTTTGTCTTGGAGAGAGGCTGTAAATTTCCTGAGTCTCCAAGGCAACTATACTTTTCTGGAGTTCATCAGCTTCAAGGTTCATTGGCAACCGTGAACTCACAAGATGTCTTTCATTGTGTTCTGGTGACTGCTGGGGATCGGAGCAGAGTCAAGGGGAGATCCTTAGTTCAAACCAGTTTTGTTTCTTGACACAGTTTTGCTATGTGCCTTTTGAGTGGTTGGTTTGCTCTTTTACTTTACCACTGGATGATGTCTTCATGCTGAATGTAGGCTAAAAAAGATCCCAATGGGTTTTTTCCACATAGATTACAACAGAGGATCAGATGGAGGGCTCATCTCCGATCCCCTTCAGTCTGCCTCAGCTCCTGGGGACACCACAGCAGAGAATTGGGGTGCTTCTGGATCCCCACTAGAGCACGAGTTCATTTCATTTTGTGGCCTTGTAGGACACTCATTTCTCCCGTGTTCTGATCCTTGTAAAATGGTGGCCTTCCACTAAACTAGGGGTCCTGTTGGAGGTCCTCCTTTCCTTTGGTCTTCTTACCAGGGACCTACCCTCGCAGGCAGCTACAAGAAAACTGGAATGTTACTTGGCTCACCTTGGTTCTTTCTGCTCAGAAAGCTTTTCTTTCATCGTCATAGGATCTGCTGTACAGCATGAAATCTTTGTCTGTGAATGACTCCAGCTGACCAGAGCTGAATTCCATCTTGTGCCTAGGTTTAAATGCTCGCATGCCAATTTTTCTCGAAGACCTCACGCACCACGGATGGCTGAACTACCAGAGTTAGTAACAGTGTATTTAAAAGTAGGTTTGGCGTTGGTCTAACAGTGTATTTAAAAGTAGGTTTGTAAGTGAAAGTGGGGGAAAGGTGGTAATGGAGACATGGGATGAGTTCAACCATGCTCCATGGACACCTGTGAACCTTGAGATGAGAAAGAGAGAAGAGGAAGGGCTGGCTGATCCTAAGTTAGGGCAGACCTGGGAACTTCTGAGCCCACGGACACTGACTTAGCCACTGAGGACTAGAGCTGAGAGTGAAGCATCCAGCTGATATGAAGTGAGGGGAGATGCACAAGAACACCCAAACTTGCAGATAGTACCCATTTGACCTAGCCTCGATGGCTAGATGATCAAAACTTGACTAGAAGAAAATCAAGAGGTTTGATAAAGGAAGCAAGTATAAATTGCTACAATTTGATGAGCTTGACCTTTGCTTATGGATGTAGTTGCTCAAAATACCAACTGAGAGGGAAGGAGTCTTCATCAAGGATCAAGCCTATCCCCTCTGTACACAGGGTTGATAAGGATGGGCAACATAGACATTGGTGTTGGTAGTGGTGTGCCATGGAGTCGGTTCCAACTCACAGCGACCCTATACAGGGTTTCCGAGGCTATAAAACTATGGGAACAGAAAGCCTCATCTTTCTCCTGCAGAACAAGTGGTAGTTTCGAACTGCTGACCCTGAGGTTAGCAGCCCGATTCTTAACCACTACGCTACCAGAACTCCTTAACTTAGACATTGGCTACCTAAAATGGGGGGGACGGGGGACGGTTATAAAGGCACAAAGTGTCTGGCTTACAAGTTTTCAAGAGGGAGTTTAGTTTCAGAATGAGGAGGGGAAGGTAGACAAAGAAAACAGTAGGTTTGGGGCCATTTTCCCCAGCCAGCCCTGGCAGGAACATTCCTGGAGGAACATTATGGTCATACCCACCTCAGACTGTAAACTTTCCTATCTGCAGCAGTCCCTTCCTGCTTCCCATAGGCCTGGCATGTGTGTGTGACACAGGGCTGCAGCCATTAGTCCTGCTGTGCTCCCTGTGCCTCATGTAAGGTCACTCTGACAGAGAGAGAACTTTGGAAAACCCATCATGGCCTCTATGAGTCCCCTTACCCAGGTAATTTATGTTTGTCTTTGTCTTGTGGCTATTCTTGTTTCATTGTTGTTAAGTGCTATCAAGTCGGTTCCGACTCATAGTGACCCTGTATAGGGTTTCCGAGGAACAGCTAGTGAGCATAAACTGAACCAACCTTGCAGTCCAGTGCATTAACCCATAGTGCCACACCATGACTCCTATTCTTGTTTAAGACTTAATAAAGGGTCTCCTGGTGTGGTACTATAGGATCAGTAATGGACTGCAAACCACAAGGTCAGCAGTTCAAACCTACCAGGTGCTCCTTTTCTTTTGAAACCCTATTCAGGGTCGCTATGAGTCAGAACTGACTCAATGACACTTAACAACAACATAATATATATATCTTTGGTGATGGGTCTCTTTTCTGCCCTAAAACAAGGGATATAGTGGTCCATAGGATTCAAAGTTTCTTTTTGGTGGGATGTCCAAGGGCCCGTGGACCACTTGTTGTTAAGTACCATCAAGTTGGTTCCGACCCACAGCAATTCTGTATAGGGTTTCCAAGGAGAGGCTGGTGAGCTTGAGCCGCCTAACCTTGCAGCTCAAGCCGACTTTACAGTCTAGCGCATTAACCCACAGCACCTCGTCAGGACCATGGACTGGTAAGAGCTTAAAAATCATGTACTTAGCCCCACTGTACTCCCTGGACCCTGGAAGAAATCCACAAGGTAAGCACTGCTGAATTTAGAGCCCATGTTTTGAAGCTTCTTGTGACTCCTTATTAAGTCTCAAGTATTATTTCTATGGTTTTCTCCATCTGAATTCTGCTCCTGTTCATTCTGTTTATAATTACGTCTGCTCTCTAGTGGACAACTGTGATTGTGATGCTGATTTTAGGGCAAGTGGACAGGAGAAAAATTACTGAGGAAAAAGTTCAATAGTAGTGATCAAGAGAACAATAAAAAACCTACAAATACAAACAACAGAGGGGCAGGATGTGGACGAGATTAAAAAAAAACCCAACAACTATCTTCTTGTCAGGCAAGCAGGATATAAACAAGATGAAATTAAAACTATCTACTTGTGTATCTCGAACCCAGCTGGACTGGTGAGCCCAGCCTGGCCTCCCTATTCAGCCCAGGAGTGGATTGTTAACCATCAACCACACATTAACCTCCACCTTAACCAGATCTTAGAGCAGGTGCAAAACCACTTATGTTAAGTATCCCAGATGCCTCCACAACATTTTGAAATCTTAGACTCCATCATCCACACCAGATGCATGGGGAAAAAGAAACAAAAAACAACACAGGAAAGTGGAACTTTGCAAACAGAGAGGGCTGCCCTTTTTTTGAAAGCTGGAGGAATTGCCTGGGCAGCTTATAAATACACCTTAGACTGTGAGCTCACAGAAGGCTCTGCTGTCTGTGACCTGCCTCCCTGCAGGTGTTTTCCATAATCTAATCAAACCCACCAGCTGCAACTCGGAAACCGTATACAGAGTTGCTATGAGTCAGAACCAACTCGAAGACACTTTAACACCAACAATAACATTCTTTAATACCTTATTTCATGACTTTCTACTCTCTGTAGCCTGGCCAGGTGTCACTGACTCTGCAACTCCATGTGGGCATTTTAAGGGAAGTAATTCTAGTTTTCTTAGAAAGGTTGAAGTTATTTGTACACACTTTGGTAGGGGACCCAGGGGGATCTTGAACTATTTGCTGAGAAACTCAATGCTCTGCTTTACTGATAAATATTGCTGCCTCAGGTTGTACCTCTGTGGTGATACAGGAAAACTTGGCAGGGGTAATGGGCAGAAGTTTCTCACCTGTCTTGGAAACTGTGTTTCTTTAGCGAATTCTCGATAGATTTAAGATGGGTTAACCCAAGTCAATTCATGTAGCTCTTTACAAATTGGCATGTACATGTGTTACTTTGTTTTATGGGGTGTTATTATGAGAATTTTATTGCAATATCTGTTGGTATGAACCTCAGAGTTGACAGTTCAAACTCACCAGCTGCTCCTTGGAAACCCTATACAGGGTCACTATGCATCAGAACTGACTCTTGACTCCACAGCACTTAATAATAATA
>NW_006408524.1:1923433-1925413 GCF_000296735.1 Chrysochloris asiatica
AGAGTTTCAGACTTTATTAAGTTGGCTGGCTCAGAGTAGCTAGCTTCTCCAGATTCTGAGTGCCAAATACAGGGCAATGCAGACTTATATGGGGCCAGAAATCAGAGAGGAGGGTAGGTTGCAGACCTGTTTGAAGACAGGAGGGAAACCAGACTATTGGTTCCTTTCAGGAACCTGATTAACATTCTAGTTTGACTCCTGAGGGGAGAGGAATTGTCCCACTCAGTAACCTGATTAACATTTTAGCTTGTCTCCTGGACAGAGAGGGCAGTGAATGTTTTTACCTTTTCCTGCTCATGATGAGTATCATGATGAGTTCTTGATAAGGCTCTATGTCATAAGCACTGGACTGCTAACCACAAGGTCTGTGGTTGGAAACTGCCAGCTGCTCTGCCAGGGAAAGATGAGGCTTTATGCTCCAGAGATTTGTTTTTGGAGTCCTGGGGTGGCACTGTAGGATAAACGCTGGACTGCAAGGTTGGTTTGAACCACCAGTTTCTCCTCAGAAACCCTATACAGAGTCAGAATTACTCACAAGACTTAACAACAGCAAAGTAATAACATGCATGAAAATATGATTTTTGCCTCCGATGATATTATTAAACCAAGAATTTTTTTACCTCCATTTTTTTCATATGTGTGCTTGTAAGTTACCTTTATATTATACAGAAATAATAAAATGCTTTAATTTCAACAAATGCTTGTAAAAACCTTGAAATAAAAATCTTGGTAAAAACTCTGAATGTTTTTGTTGTTAAGTGCCATCAAATCGATTCTTACCCATAGCAACCCTATATAGGGTTTCTAAGGAGTGGCCCATGAGCTTGAACCGCTGACCTTGAAGTTCAAATTGACTTTGCAATCTAGCGCATTAACCCACAGCGCCACAGCAGGACTCCCAGTACTCTTCAAAAGTCTCAGAAGACAATACTTTGAATTGATATTACAAAAATAAGTTTCTTTTAAAAATCTTTCCTTAGCTATGGTATGTTGTTGTTAAGTGTCTTTGCATCATTTCCACTCATAGTAACCCTGTATAAGGCTTTGGAGGCTTTTAAGAGATCTTTGTGGGAGCAGAAAGCCTCATTTTTCTTACGAGGTTATGGTTCAAACTGACTTTGCTTTAGAGCATGTTAACCCACAAGGCCACACCAGGACTCCAGTGTTGATTTAGGGATTTGAAAAGATGCCTTGAGGGAATTTGAATTTCCCTTGTTTTTTCAATTCAACTGGATCAGTCTAAACTTATGCAAACGAATTAGTTGATGGGAGCCAAGGGTGAGGGAAGGTAATTTGAATTCATTTGGTTTTCAGTATGGATTATACCCTAACATAAAGAAAACAAAAATCCTCACAACTGGATCGATAAATAAAATTAAGCTAAATAGAGAATAGATTAAAGTTGTCCAAGACTTCATTTAGCTTGGATCTGCAACCAACACTCATAGAAGCAGCAGTCAAGGAATCAAATGAGCTATTGCATTCACACTCTTCCTTCTTCAATTCCTAGGATGTTCCTTCCTGCTTCTGAGACGGCTCCTTTTAGACCCAGCTGGATGGCACAATTAGCCAATCCCAGTCTTGGAACCCTATACACCTTCTTTTCTCACTGTGGAATAAAGCATTAGACCCTAGGTTGATTTGAACCAATCGCTCCTTAAAAACCCTATACAGGGTCTCTAAGAGTCAGAACCGACTTAACAACAGCATCAACCCATTCACTTGGTGGGAATTAAGAAGAGATTGGATAGAAAAACCATGTGAAGTAAATTCAAGATACCACAGTTGCTCTGAGTCAGAGCCAACTCTTGTTGTTGTTAGGTGCATAGAGTCGGTACCAACTCATAGTGACCCTATGCACAACATAACGAAACACTGTCCTGTCCTGGGCCAACCTCACTATCGTTGCTACGCTTGAGCCCATTGATACTGCCACTTTGCCAATCCATCTTGCTGGGGGTCTTCCTCTTTTTCTCTGAC
>NW_006408524.1:1926148-1928378 GCF_000296735.1 Chrysochloris asiatica
CCTTTCTTAATTTTAAACCATTCAGTGTTCCCATGTTCTGTTCTAACAACTGCCTCTTGGTCCGGTACAAATTCCTCATGAACACAATTAAATGTTCAGGAATACTCATACTTCACAATGTTGTCCATAGCTTGTCATGATCCACACAATCAAAAGCCTTTGCACAGTCAATAAAGCACAGGTAAACATCTTTAAGATATTCTCTGCTTTAAGCCAAGATCCATCAGACATGTCCTCTTCTAAATCCGGCTTGAACCTCTGGAAGTTCTCTGTCAATGTATGCTTGCAGCTATTTCTGTGTTACCTTTAGTAAAACTTTATTCTCATGGAATTTCAAAGATACTGTCTGATGATTTCCTCATTCCATTGGGTCACCTCTCTTTGGAATGGCACAAATACAGATCTCTTCCAATCAGTCAGCCAGATAGTTGCCTTGGCATAGATGAGTGAGTGCCTCCTCACTTTCTTGAAAGATTTCAATTTGTATTCCATCAATTCCTGGAGCTTTGTTCTTTGCCAAGTCCTTCAATACACCTTGGACTTCCTCCTTCAGTATCATTGGCTCTTGATCATATGCTACCTCTTGAAATGGTTGTACATCAACCATTTTCTTTTGGTACAGTGACTCTTTGTATTCCTCCCATCTTCTTATGATGCTTTCTGTATCATTCAATAATTTGCCCAGAGAATCTTTCAATAACAAAAGTCGAGGCTTGAATTTTTTCACTTCCTCCAGCTTGAGAAATGCTGAGCGTGTCTTTCCCTTTTGGTTTTCTGATTCCAGATCTTTACACATTTCATTGTAATTTGAGTTTGTCTTCTTGAACTGATCTTTTAAATTTTTCTGTTCAGCTCTTGTACCTCCTCATTTCTTCCATTTGCTTTAGCATCTTTATGCTGGAGAGCAAGTTTCAGTGTCTCTTCGGATATCCATTTTGATTTTTTCCTTCTTTCTTGTCTTCTTAATGACTTTTTGCTTTCTTCCTGTATGATGTTCTTGATGTCATCCCACAACTCTTCTGGTCTTCGGTCTTTAGTGTTTACTGTATCAAATCTGTTCTTCAGATGATCTCTAATTTAAAAAGCAAGTAACTTTATGAATCTGTTAGAGCCCGTGATAGAGCTTTCAAACTTAAGGTTTAAATTTTAGATAGGGAACTTAGACAGTTTAGAAGATGAAATTAATCCGTGACATGAGTATTCTGACAAATTTGCTACTTAAAAACTTCTGAAACATAGAAACTTCTGCCACAGATGGAGATACACAGTTTTACACCCAGATTAAAAAATTTTTTTGTCATAATGACTTACCATTGGAATGTCGTTATTGTTGTTAGGTGCCATCAAGTTGGTACCAACTCATAGTAACCTTATATGCACAACAGAACAAAACACTGCCCCAGCCTGCGCAAACCTCACAATCTGTGCTATGCTTGAGCCCATTGCTGCTGCCACTGTGCCAATCCATCGCACTGGGGTCTTCCTCTTTTTCGCTGACCCTCCACTATACCAAGCATGATGTTCTTCTCCAGGGTTTGGTCCCTCCTGATAATATGTCCGAAGTATGGGAAATGACCACCACTTGTCTGTCAGTTTGTCATATTGTGGTGACTTGTGAGTTGCTGTGATTCTGGAAGCTGTGCCACCAGTATTTTAAATACCAGCAGGGTCACCCATGGTAGACAGGTTTCAGATGAGCTTCCAGACAACGACAGACTAGGAAGAAGGAGTGACGAACTACTTCCAAATATTTAGTCACTGAAAATCTTATAAATAGCAGAGAAACACTGTCAGATATAGTGCTGGAAAATGAACCCCTCAGGATGGAAGACGCTCAAAAGGTGACTGGGGAAGAGCTGCCTCCTCAAAGTAGAGTTGACCATGATGACGCAAATGGTATAAAGCCCATGGGAGAAAAGCCCACAGGACCTTCATTTGCTGATGGGGCACAATTCAAAATGAAGAAAAACAGTTGTAAACATCCATTGAAAATTGGAACAGGGAATGTATAAAGTATAAATCTGGGAAAATTGGAAGTTGTCAAAAATGAAATGGAACGCATAAACATCAATATCTTAGGCATTATTGAGCAGAAATGGACTGGTGTTGGCCATTTTGAATTTGATGACCACATGGTTTACTATGCTGGAAACGACAAATTGAAGAGGAATGGTGTTGCATTCATTGTCAAAAAGAACATATCAAGCTCAATCATGAGGTACTATGCTGT
>NW_006408524.1:1930885-1936767 GCF_000296735.1 Chrysochloris asiatica
TCTTATACTTCGGACATATTGTCAGGAGGGACCAGTCACTGGAGAAGGATATCATGTTTGGTAAGGTGGAGGGTCAGAGAAAGAGGAAGACCCCCAATGAGATGGATTGGCCAAGTGGCAGTATTGATGGACTCAAGCTTGGCAACAGTAGTGAGGTTGGGCAGTGTTTCGTTCTGCTGTGCATAAGGTTGCTATGGGTTGGTACCGACTTGATGGCACCTAACAACAACAACAACAAATGAGAGATGAAGTCTGGCCATCCTGGTTTCTAAGGAGCATTCTGGCTGTACTTCTTCTAACACAAATGTATTTGTTCTTCTGGAAGTCCATGATACTTTTAATATTGTCCCCTAACACCACAACTCAAATGCATCAATTCTTTTATGGTCTCCCTTATTCAATGTCCAACATTCACATGTATATGAGATTACTGAAAATACCATACCTTGGGTTAGGAACACCTTAGTCCTCAAACTGACATCTTTACTCCTGAGCACTTTAAAGAGGTCTTGTGCAGCAGATTTGCCTAATGCAACACTTCCTTTGATTTCTTGAGTGCTACTTCCATGAGTGTTGATAGTTGATCTGAGCAAAATGAAGTCTTTGACAATTTCAATCTTTTTTCCATTTATCATGATGTTACTTATTGAATTCAAAATTGGAGTATAGAGTCAATTTATTAATAAGAGACGTCAGACTGCAGATAATATTGTGTACTATAAAGAGAAATTAGGACCCTATAAGAAAATGGGAATCTGAGGCAACATATCCAAGGTTCATTCTCTCCTCGGATTTATTCTTAGATGTTGGCCTTTTGTTTGTTTGCTTGCTTGCTTGCTATGTGATTCTTTAAAGATAAGAAATTAATTTTCTGACCCTTTTAATCTTCCTCAGTGCTTTCTGACTTTCAGGATTTTCATTTTGAAACCTACCCAGCCCTTGGAGCTCTTCTTCTGTATCCAACTTCTAGCTCTCTTCTGGTTCTGGCTCTGGTTTTATTCTAGTTTCCCATGCTGGGATAGAAACAACCATAGTATATATATCCTCTGGTGGATTGATGTTTGGGTAGAATCTCTGTGGATGTATTATTGAGTTGTGGAAGCCCAGGAATGATCTGGTTTGTTCTGGTTTTAATCTGGCTTTAGTTAAGGTATATGTTTATTAAAATATAACTGGACAACTACCCTAGGTGCATTGCAACTGAGAATTTTTAGTTATGAGTCTATGGGGAAAAATAAAATTATGTTTCCCCTCTATTGTGGGCACCAAGATCTCAAAGACCTTCTTTTACTTCTTTGAGATTTGGACATGGAATCCAGAAGGAGCCATTTTTTTAAATTTTTTATGGGGATACCCACCCTAAGGATGGGGGAGTGTGGTGGCTCTATAGGCTAAGCACTGGACTGCAAACTGCTTGGTCAACAAGACCACACAGTCAACTAGAACATCACATGAGGGATTCCACGGCCTTTCTTTGTGCATTACATCAGGGGCCCAGAGTGTTGGTGTGGCCCGCTTTGGGTGACATTAACTTTGGTCATTTGGTTAAGGTGGGTCTGTCTGATTTCTTTATTGTATTATTGTACCTCTTCCCTTTGCAATGAGATGGTGGTTTGTGGGATTACAGGATGCCCAATAAATGTCTTTTAGAAAATATTTTAGCATCATAAACCTTGTATCCTATTGTTCACTTAAAATTATTGTCTTCTCATATCATTAAGTATTCCTCAAAAAAATGCTTTCCAGTACTGAAGAAATTCCATTTATGAATGTAGCAATGCTTACTAGGGTGCCCACTCCAATGCAGTAGGGGTCCTTATGTTCTACCCACTGCTGTCTTCCCAGCCCAGGGAGTATGTGCCTGGCACGTAGCAGGAGCTCAATAAACGCTGAAGAATAAATAGCTATAGCTTACATCTAATTTTTCAGTATCATGGATGATTCCATAGCAGACATACTTGAACACATAAATCTTTGAAGCATTTATTTAATGAAGATTACAGAAACCATTTATAAGAAGGAAAATGTTTATATTGATAGAGCAAAGAAAAATAAGAATGTAAAATTATATATATATATACTTGGCATAAAGCTGTGCAAAGAGAACCATCTGGGAGAAAATAAACCAGAAATTTAACATGGGTTATCTCAGAGTCCTGGTGTGGTACTGTAGAATAAGCACTGGTCATCTAACCACAAAGTTGACAGTCAGAACTGACTTGACGACACTTAACAACAACAACTCTGTTTCTATTTTGGGGGGGGTCCAGTCAGAGTCACACTGAACAAACCAATAGACAGCATGATGATAAGTGGAGAAATGATTGAAGATGTTAAGAATTTCATTTTACTTGGATCCACAATCAATGTTCATGGAAGCAGCAATCAAGAAATCCAATGACATATTACATTATGCAAATCTACTGCAAAAGATTTCTTTTGAGCAAAGATATCAGTTTGAGGACTAAGGTACTCCTGACCCTAGTTATGGTATTTTCAACAACCTCACATGCATGCTAAAGTTGGATAATGAGTAAGCAAGATTGGAGAAGAATAGATGCATCTGAATTGTGTTAGTGAAGAATATTAAAAGTACCATGGACTGCCAAAGAACAAATAAATCTGCTTTGGAAATGTTACTAGGAGGGACCAATCCCTGAAAAAGTACATCAAGGTACATCTAGCAAGATACTGGACTAGGCAGGTGTGCTACACTGACCCTCTACAATAATGATGTTGTTGTTGTTAAGTGCCATTGAGTCAGTTCCAACCCATAGCAACCCTGTATAGAGTTTCCAAGGAGCAGCTGGTGAGCTTGAACCACAGACCTTGTAGTTCAAATGGCTTTGCAGTCTGACACATTAACCCACAGTGCCACACCAGTACTCCACAATAAAGATAGGTTAGGAGAGACCAAATGAAATAGACACAGATGAAAATCCTGGAGCCCTGAACCTCAGAGGAGAGGCTAGAGAAGTGGACAGAGAGCCTGCTGGGAGGACAAACTGAGTAAGGGCAGTGAGAGAGGGGGTCTGACTGGTTAACAGCTGGCCAAATGTGGTGTGACTATCTTGGACGTTTATGAGCAGCTTTGGGAACAGAAGGTGGCTTGGCAGAGCAGAGTTCCACAGGTGATGGGAAAGGTGTGAGTCCTTCTGTTTCTCCACACTTCTCTACTGACCAGAGATGTGGCAGGCTCTTACCCTTGTTCATCCCCAGCACAGACCCTGTTCTCTGGGTGCTCAGAGCCACATGGCTGTGAGTCATGCCAGTGTGAGGCAGGGGTCAGCTGCGCCACTTTGGTGCCTAGATTCAGATGCACTGGGCTTCAGACATACAGAACCTGCCGAGCCACCAGACCAGCATTAGTCTAGCAGAGACCCTCATAACCAGCCACCCTGCCCCAGCTACTGAGTAGTCCTAACAGACACTGAAACCAGCTCCATCTTGGGCCTCCAGATTGAGTGCCCTGAACATAGACTGCACCTAGGCCTATAGGAACTCCATCTAGGACCAGGAACTCCACTGTCACATTGCACCCATTCCAACCTTGGGAGCTCCTTTGTTGGCGGGAGCCCCCCAGTGTTTTCTCTTCTCTGGGTCCAACAGTTGCACTGGTTTGTTATTGTGACTAGTGCTACAATGAATATTGTTGTTATTGTAGTTATGTGCTACTGACTCATAGCGACCCTTTGGCACAACAGAATGAAACACTGCCCAGTCCTGCACCAACCTCACAATCATTGCTAAGTTTGAACATGGGTGCACATATATCTAGTCATGTCACAACTCTTATTTTTTGAGGATATATATCATGTAGAAGGAGCCCTGGTATGGTACTATGGGCTCATGTGTCAGACTGCAAAGTCATTTGAACTGCAAGGTCAGTGGTTCAAGCTCACAAGCTGCTCCTTGGAAACCCATACCGGGTTGCTATGGGTTGAAATAGACTCGATGGCACTTAACAAAAACAATCAGGTAGAAGGATTGATGGGTCACACAGTATTTCTATGTTAAATTTTAGGAGAAAGTGTCGTACCATTTTCTACAGTGGTTGTACCATTATACAGTCCCACCAGAAGTGTACAGGGCCCGAGACTCCACACCCTCATCAGCATTTATTGTTTTCTGCTTTTTGGAACTTTGCTATTAATGCTGGAGTAAGATGATATCTCATTGTTGTTTTAATTTGCAGTGTCCTACTGCAGGAGCTCTGGTAGCATAGTGGTTATGAATCAGGCTGCGAACCGCAAGGTCAGCAATTTGAAACTATCAGCTGCTCCTCAGGAGAAAGATGAGGTGGTCTGCTCCCGTAAAGATTCACAGCCTCGGAAACCCTGTTCAGGGTCGCTATGGGTCGGAACTGACTCAATGGCACTTAACAACAACAACTGTGGTAGAGGCCAAGATGGCCAAACTTCGTCTCTCATACTTTGGACATATTGTCAGGAGGGACCAGTCGCTGGAAAAGAATATCATGTTTGGTAAGGTGGAGGGTCAGAGACAATGGAATGGCCAAGTGGCAGTATCGACGGACTCAAGCGTGGCAACAGTAGTGAGGTTGGCCCAGGATTGGGCAGTGTTTCGTTCGGCTGAGCATAAGGTCGCTATGGGTTGGTACTGACTCAATGGCACCTAACAACAACAACAACATATCTGGATTGAGTTCTGGGTAGTGTTGTCGTGTATTTTAATCTCAGGTTATTGTCTGCTGTTGTTGGTTCTTAATCCAAAGAGCATTCTTTAGTATTTTTTATAAATTTGGTTTTGTTACAAACAGAGTTAATTTAAATATATCTGGAAATGTTCTAATATTACAATTGTATTTAAGGGACAAGTTTGTATAAGGTTCTTGGTTGGCAATATTTTTCTTTCAGAGTTCATATATGCCATCCCATTGCCTTCTCACCTGCATGGCTTCTGTTGAGAAATCAGAGCTTCGTCTTATTGGTTCTCTTTTGTAGGTAACTTTTCATTTTCCTAAGCTGTGCTCAGGATTCTTTCCTTGTCTTTGATTTTTAGAAAGTTTGATTATGATATGTCTTAGTGATTTTCTTTTGGGATCTATCCTGTTTGGGGTTCATTCAGCTTCTTGTATGCTTATCTTCTCATCTTTCATGCTGTTAGGGAAGCTTTCTTCCAACAACTCTTTGATGATTTTCTTCATGCTTTTTTTTTTTTGTGTCTCTTCCTCTTCTGGATCTCTGATCACCTGTAAGTTATTCTTCTTTGTGGTGTCCCTTATAACTCTTAGGCTTTCTTTGGACTTCTTGATTCTTTTTCTGATTGTTCTAACATACAATGATTGTTCTAGTATTGAGAGATTTATCATCAAGCTCATCAATTTGGGCTTCAACTTCTTTGAATCAACTCCTTTTCCCTTTCAATGTGAAATTTTATCAATATTCTGGATTTCTAATGGCAAGTTTTGTATTTGTTTCAAATTTTACATTTATTTTGTCTGTTTGTTCTTATAGCGTTTTCCTGAATTCTCTTAAAGTCTTTTCTGCATTCTCCTTGGTTTCCTCAATCTTTCCTCAATCATTTGTAGGTACTGGAATGTCAGGGACCTACCTTGACAGGGAAGTTTGGTTCACAAAGTAGGGAGATCTGGCGGTGAAAGAAATAGAGAAAGAATATACACAAAGACGCAATGAGAGAAAAAAGGAGACACTCCAAAGCCAGAGTGGATGCAAAACTGGCAGGCAGACCCTGCATGGCAGGCAACATCGCACTGCAGGCAGTCTTGCATGCAGGATTCAATCTGCATTCGTCTTTTATTTCAGGGAAGGATTTTGCACAAAGGAAGAAGGTGATTATCAAGACAGGGTACAGAAATGAAATGTGATTAATTGTTCAAAACAGGACACAATGATATACAG
>NW_006408524.1:1937911-1939058 GCF_000296735.1 Chrysochloris asiatica
GGTCTCCTGTGGTTGTAGTTAGAGAATGGAAGTGTGCACACCATTCTCTATTTGTGTACTTCAGTTTAGCGTGGGTTTGGATGGTATTGGCTGCTGTCTATCATTGATCAGGTGGTATGACAGTGAGTACCGACTCCTGCCCAGTGGATGGCAGTACAGAGGGTATGGTTGTGGTTAGAGTGTATAGTCAAAGTTGCTGTCTCCTGTTGGGTAGGAAAGTGCATAATCGCCCCCCCCACCACCACACACTAGGAAGCAAAACAGAATAAGCAAGCACGTATAAAGAGAAACCAACAGTAAAAAGGGAAAATAAAAAAGGAGAAAAAAGAATTAAAAACAGGCAGGGACCAGAAAAACGTAATATAATAACTAAAGATAGTAAAGAGGGACAGGAAAATGGAGCTATAGAATAGAAACAAAAATAAAAATACCCTTATAAAAATCAGGGAGTGAGTTATTTGTTGAGGTGGGGCTTGATGGTGGCTAGGGTGGAGGTGCAGTGAAGTTCGCCATCAGAAATACCACAGAATATCAGGCAAAGCAGATCCAGGGCAGAGCTCCAAAACTCAGAACCACAGAGATAGGAATATTTGAAAAGTTTGAAGGTTGGTAGCTTATGGAACTTGTAGCAAAAGTAAGAAATCACATACTTTTGAATCTGCCAGGCTCAGCGGCCCAGAGACAACAACATGGGCGAGACCAAATGGCAAGACCAAGTGGGGGAGCAGACACACCACGGAAAAACACTGCGGGAACCTCAGACAATACACTTTGTTGGTTTTGCTTTGTCCTGATTTTCTTTATATTTTGGTATCTGTTCATTGGCCCCCCACTGTTTGTGCACCTCCATTCTAGTGACTAGAGGGGGGGTTGTTTCTGAATGAGTGGACACCCCCCACCCTCACCACTGGTGGGTTTTTCTGCCATTCATGTGCACAGATACTCTCAGCCTAAGAGCTGGCCCTGAACTTTTTTTTTTTCTAAATACAGGAAAGGCCACAACAGGGATGGAGAGAGGGAAAGAGAGTTTAAAAACAAAATCAGGCTGAAAATTAAATTAAATCCTGAGGTACAGCATAGCAACCAACAGTGGCATCTTGAAATCTCTCAGGCAGCTTTGAAGGCAAGAAGCTGAAGAGAGGACATT
>NW_006408524.1:1964159-1967866 GCF_000296735.1 Chrysochloris asiatica
TTTAATTGGAAACTGTCTTTTTAAATTTTGAGGAGATCTGTGTGCATGCGTAATAGAACCCTCTGAGGGTGGGGCTGGTGAGCCCACTATCTAAGGTACCCCTGTAGTCACCAGAATGGAGGTGTGCAGACAGCAAGGGACCAATGAACACCTACCAAAAGCAAACAAAGTCCACACCTTTATCTCTGTGGTTCTGTCAGGCATCTGTGGCCACTCCGATCCTTCCCCCACTTGGTTTCACACAAGGTGGCAGCTCCTGGAGCAGCTGAGGGTCCTGAACTAGAAAGCAATGGATTTCTTGCTTCTGCCAAAATTCCCCAGCTCTAAGCCTTCCAACCTTCTAAATATTCCTTTATATGTAGTTCAGAGTTCTGGGACCAACCACTAAGCCTGCTTGGTCGGGTATTCTGTGATATTGCTTGTGGAGCTCTTACTGCATTTCCACCCGATCCACCATGTTGTTTGTTCTCCCAAAACCATTTTATGAAACAAGCATAACTCTGATGCCAAAACCAGGCAAAGATATAGCTTAAAAACAGATTTATAGACCAATATCCCTCATGAACACAGATGGAATAAACAGGAATTTTCTCAACATAATTAAGGGCATATAAACAAAGACAACAGCCAACATCACTCTCAATAGTGAGAAACTGAAGCTATTCCATTGTAAACAGGAACTACCCAAAAGATTAAATACTTGAGACTAAATCTTACCTGAGAAACAAAAGACATATACAAAGAAAACTACAAAAACACTACCAGAAAAAAACAAAAGAGACATGCAGAAATGGGGGAATATACCATGCTCATGGACAGGAAGACTTAACACTGTGAAAATGTCAACTCTACCCAAAGCAATCTATAGATATAATAGATCACAACCCAGATCCCAGCATCATTCTTTAAAGAAATGCAGAAACTAACCACTAGCTTTATATGGAAAGGAAAGAGACCCCAGATAAGCAAAGCATTATTTAATAAGAAGAACAAAGTAGGAGGCCTCTCACTACCCAGTCTCAAAATCTACTACACAGTAACAGTGGTCAAAACAGCCTGGTTCTGGTGCAACAAAAGACATATCAATCAATGGAGTAGACTTGATAGCCCAGAAGTAAATCATCCACCATGGTCAGCTGATCTTTGACAAAGGGCCCAAATGCATTAAATGGGGGAAGAGATAGTCTCTTCAACAAATGGTGCTGGCAAAATTGGAAATCCATTTTTAGAAAAATGAAACAAGACCCATATCTCACACCATACAGGAAAAAACTCAACATGGATTAAACACCTAAATGTAAAGCCTAAAACTATGAAGATCTTCAATGGAAAAATAAGGACAAATTGATACATGGTATTATGTATCAGTTGTATAATGTAACATTTGATAAATGTAACATTTATAAATGTAACATTTGATAAATGTAATTATCAAACATAGCTGAAAACCACACAAACAGAAGACAAAATAAATGACTGGTATCTCCTAAAGTTTAAGTGCATCAAAGGATTTCACCAAAAGAGTAACAAGAGAATCCATAGACTGTAAAAAAAAAAATTGGCAATGACATATCGGACAAAGGACTACTGTTAAAAATTTATAGACTATTTCAACACCTCAACAAGAAGACAAATAATCCAATTTTAAAATGGGCAGATGACATGAACAGACACTTCACCAAAGAAGACATTCAAATGGCCAACAAAAAAATATGAAGAAATGTTCTCCATCATTAGACATTAAAGAGTTTCAAATCTAAACAACAATGAGGTAACATTTTACTCCAGCATTAATAGTAAAGTTTAAAAAAATAGAAAACAACAAATGCTGACAAGGTTTGGTGAGACTGGGACCCTTGTACACTGCTGGTGGAACTGTAAAATGGTGCAACCAGTAAGGAAAACAGTATGGCACTGTCTCAAAAAGTTGGAAATAAAACTACCGTATGACCCTCTACTTGGTATACATCCTAAAGAAATAAGAACCATGGTGTGAGTAAATATATGTGCACCCATGTTCCTAGTAGCACTGTTCACAGTAGCAAAAAGATGGAGAGCCTAAGTGCCCATCAACAGAAGAATGGCTAAACAAACTTTGGTACAGACACACAATGGAATGCTACACAATACTGAAGAATAACAATGAATCTACAAAACACCTCATGACATGCAGGAACCTGGAGGATATTATGCTGAGTGAAATTGTTGTTGTTAGGTGCCATCAAGTCAGTACCAACCCATACCAACCTTATGCACAGCAGAATGAAACACTGCCCGAACCTGGGCCAACCTCACTACTGTTGCCACGCTTGAGTCCATCGATGCTGCCCCTTGGCCAATCCATCTCGTTGGGGGTCTTCCTCTTTTTCTCTGACCCTCCACCTTACCAAACATGATATCCTTCTCCAGAGACTGGTCCCTCCTGACATATGTCCGAAGTATGAGAGACAAAGTTTGGTCATCTTGGCCTCCAAGGAGCACTCTGGCTGCACTTCTTCCAAAATGGATCTATTGGTTCTTTTGGCAGCCCATGGCACTTTCAGTATTCTCCTCCAACACCTTAACTCAAAAGCATCAATTCTTCTATGATGTTCCTTATTCACTGTCCAGCTTTCGCATGCATATGAGGTTACTGAAATTAGTCACAAAAAGATATTGTATAAGACCATTGTTATAAAAAGTTAAAAGGTTTTCTTGATAAAGAAATAATAATCTATGACTTTTACAACTGTTAGTATGATGGTGTAAGATCAGTACTGGACTGTGAACCAGAAGGTCAACAGTTCAAACCCACCATCTGCTTCTTGGGAACCCTATGTTGCTGTTGTTGTTAAGTGCCGTTGAGTTGGCTCCAACTCTTAGCGACCCTGTATAGGGTTTCCAAGGAGCGGCTAGTGAGCCTGAATTGCAGGTCACTATGAGTCAAGACTGACTCAACAGCACTTAAGGACAACAACAATGATAGTTACGGGGCGGGTGAGGAGAGAGGGAAAGTTATTCACAGACTAGAGGGTAGACGCATGCTACCATGAGTGACGGGGCAGGCAGTATACAACAGGGAGGTTGGCAGAGGAAACACGAAGGCAGCAGAGACACAGGGAGGAATGCAAAGTTAAGTAAATAGAGATAAATTCTTTTAACTGATAGCATATGGAGAGGATTGCGGTCACTGTATAGCAAAGTATAGGATGATCTGTTCTGTAAACCTTCGCTCAATTCACAACAATAAGGTTTTGTTTCATTTTTTAAAGACATCAAGCTTGGCAACTAAAGGGTCAGTAAGAAAGGACTGTCTCGTGGGGATGGGTGGGCACAGAGGCACAACAGGCTCAACATGACACTTCTGAGTGTGGCACAGGACCAGGTCGTGTTTCGTTCGTTTGAACATCATTGTTAAGTTGTTGCTAAGTGCTGTTGAGTTGGTTCCAGTCCACAAGGACTCACTGAGGGTTTCCAAGGAGCGGCTGGTGTGTTTGAACCGCTGACCTTGTGGTTCAAACCGCCCTTGTGGTCCTGCACTTCTCATACAGCGCTTCACCAGGACAAATCAGTGTTGACTTGTGGCGCCTGATAATCTCACAAAGCAAGGAGAGGTGGTGGGAGGTGGCAGGAAGAGGGTATCCAGGAGAGGTGGGAGGTGGTGTGGGGAGAGGGTATCCAGGAGAGGTGGGACGTGGTGTGGGGAGAGGGTATCCAGGAGAGGTGGG
>NW_006408524.1:1967966-1977148 GCF_000296735.1 Chrysochloris asiatica
GTGGTGTGGGGAGAGGGTATCCAGGAGAGGTGGGACGTGGTGTGGGGAGAGGGTATCCAGGAGAGGTGGGAGGTGGTGTGAGGAGAGGGTTTCAAGCCCATGAAGAAGCCCAGAAGCAGAAGCTTACAGGAGACAGAGCTTCCTTCAGAGGTAAAAGCCGGTGAAGCCTTTTCTTAGAACTGGCCCCCTGAATTCAAGACTTCCAGCCTCTTAAACTGCCAGAAAATAGACATTTCTGGAGTTGGGCTGCTAACCTCGAGATCAGCGAGTCAAAACTACCAGTTGTTCTGCAGGAGAGAGATGAGGCTTTCTGCTCCCGTAAAGATTTGCAGCTTTGGACACCCTATGCAGGGTTGCTGTGAGTTGGCACCAACTCCACGGCATGCCCCCACCAACCCCATTCATCATTTATGGCATGTCTGCCGTAGCAGTATTGGATGACTAAGATGTGACCCTGGTGTGTCAGAGTCGAACTCTGCTCCTCGGGTTTTCAGTGGCTGAGTTTTTGGAGTAGTTCACGGGATATTTCTTCTGAGGGGCCTCTGGTTGGACTCAAACCATCAATGTTTGATTAGAAGCCAACTACTTATCCCAAGGACTCCAGACCTACATGCCCTTTTCCTCGTGCTCCCAAAATAAGCAAACAAAGTCAAACCCATTAGCCTGAAGCTAAATTTGGACTCTTAGCCACCCTCTAGGACAGAATAGATCCACAATGCAGCCAAAAAGCCGCATCTTTTTCCCAGAGTGGCTGGTGGGTGCCATTCAATGCCCTTTAGGTTAGCAGCTCAATGGTTAACCCACTGTGCCCAAGGCTCCTTTGGACCTAGACCAGGGTTTCCATGTTTGCTAAATCAAGTATGAGGTTCAGAGTATCCTTGAGGGAAACTAATATTATCAGCAATACTAGACATGAGGTATATGGGTCACTGAAAGAACATGGACTTCTTAAAGGAAAAATGCGGAAATTATAGAATATCATTAATGTCCACCACTCATTTGTCAGTTTGTTGTATGGTGGTGGCTTGCATGTGGCTGTGATGCTGGAAGCTGTGCCATGGGCAGGTTAAATACCAGCAGGGTCACCAATGGTGGACAGATTTCAGCTCAGCTTCCAGATGAAGACAGACTAGGAAAGAGAGACGGAGTACTTCTGAATATTTAGTCACGGAAAACCTTATGAATAGCAGTGGAACTCTGTCAGCACCAAAATTTTGAATATTGAAACATGATGAAGAGCACCAGAATACTGTCAGATACAGTGCTGGAAGATGAGCTCCTCAAGTTGGAAGGCACTCACGATGCAACTGGGGGAGGGCTGCCTCCTCAGAGTAGAGCTGACCGTGATGATGTGAATGGAGAGAAGTCCTCGGGAGCTTCATTTGCTGATGGGACAACTCACGATGAAGAGGCACAGCTGTCAACATCCATTAATAATCGGAAGACAGAATGTATGAAGCATGAATCTAGGAAAATTGGGAGTTGTCAAAATGAAATGAAATGCACAAACATTTATATCCTAGGCATTAGTGAGCTGAAATGGACTGTTACTGACCATTTGGAATCTGACCATGAATCTTACTATGCCAGGAATGACAAATTGAAGAGCAATGATGTTGCATTCATCATTTAAAAGAACATTTCAAGATCTGTCTTCAAGTTCAACACTGTGATAGGATAATATCCATATGACTAGAGGAAGACCAGTTGATACAACTATTCTTCAAATTTACACACTAACCACTAAAGCCAGTGATGATAAAATTGAAGAATTCTATAAACTTCTTCATTCTGATATTGACCAAACATGCAATCAAGATGTATTGATAATTACTGGCAATTGGAATGCAAAGGTTGGAAACAAAGAGGAAGGATCAGTAGTTGGAAAATATGACCTTGGTGATAGAAATGATGCTGGAGATTACATGTTAGAATTTTGCAAGACCAATGACTTCTTCACTGCGAATATCTTTTTTAAACAACATAAGAGACGACTATAAACTCACCAGATGGAATACACAAAAATGTATCTCCTCCAACACCATCACTCAAATGCATGAATTCTTCTACAGTCTTCCTATGAGTAATTTTTAATCTTTTCCACAGTTTGCCCTGACCTTGTTTTAGCTGATAATGTGGATCTTTTCCACTTTCTCTTTCCATATATGTACTTAATTTTATTTCTCTGTATTCCTTCTGGCGAAGTCTATGTGTACAGTAGTACATTCTATAAATTTTTCTTGCATGTGATATTAATGCTGTTGTTGGTGCCATCAAGTCGGTTCAGATTCTTAGTGACCTTATGCACGACAAAACACTGTCCCGTCCTGTACCAGTCTCATAATCGGTGCTATGCTTAAGCCCATTTTTGCTGCCACTATGCCAGTCCATCTCGTTGGGGGGGTCTTCCTCATTTTCACCGGCTGACCCTCCACTTTACCAACCATGATGTCTTTCTCCAGGGACAGGTCCCTCCTGATAATCTGTTCTCCCAACACAGATTTGTTTGTTCTTCTGGCAGTCCATAATACTTTTAATATTCTCCTCCATCACCATCACTCAAATGCATGAATTCTTCTACAGTCTTCCTAATTCATTTTTAACTTTCGTACGCATATGAGGCTATTGGAAATACTATGGTTTGGGTCAGGCATATCTTAGTCATCAAGCTGACATCTTTGCTCTCGAACACTTTAAAAGAGGCTTGTGCAGCAGATTTGCCTAATGCAATACATTGTTGGATTTCTTGACTGCTTCTTCCATGAGTGTTGATGGTTGATTTGAGCAAAATGAAGTCATTGACAACTTCAATCTTGTCTCCATTTATCTTGATGTTACTTATTAGTTGAGTGGTGAGGATATTCATTTTCTTTACACTGAGTTACAATCCATACTAAAGGCTGTGGTCTTTGCTCTTTATCAGTATTTTAAGTCCCCTTCGCTTTTGGCAAACTATTATCTGCATACGAATAGGTTGCTAATGAGCCTTCCTTCAGGCCTGATCCACATTCTTCTTCATATAATCCATTATTTGCTCAGCATACAGATTGAGTAAATCTAGTGAAAGAATACAACTCTGGTGGACACCTCTCCTAAATTTAAGCCATTTGTGTGCCCTTGTTTTGTTCAAACAACTGTCTCTTGTTCTAGGTACAGGTTTATCATGAGCACAATTAAATGTTCCTGAATACTCATATTTAGAAATGTTGTCCACAGCATGTCATGATCCACACAATTGAAGACTACATAGTCAATAAAGCACAGGTAAACATCTTTCTGGTATTCTCTGCTTTCAGCTAAGATCTAGCTGATGTCAGCAGTGATATTGCTGGTTCCATGTCCCCGTCTGAATCTGGCCTGATCCTCTGGCAGTTCTCTGTCAATGACTGCTACAGCCATTTTTGGATTATCTTTAGCCAAATTTTATTTGCATGAAATATTAATGATACTGTCCAATGACTTCTGCATTCCATTGACTCACCTCTCTTTGGACTGGGCACAGATATGGATCTCTCCCAGTCATTCGGCCGGGTAGTTGTCTTCCAAGTTTCTTGGCATAGATGAGTGAGCACCTCAAGTGCCGCATCAGTTTGTTGAAATAGTTCAATTTGTATTCTATCAATTCCAGGAGCCTTGTTCTTTGCCAGTGCCTTCGGTGCACTTTGGACTTCTTCCTTCAGGATCACTGGCTCTTGATAATATGCTACCTCTTGAGATGGTTGAACATCAACCATTTCTTTTTCGTACAGTAACTCTGTGTATTCCTCCCAATCTTTTTTGATGCTTTCTGCTTACTTCTATATTTTGCCCATTGTTGTTGATGTTGTTAAGTGCTGTTGAGTTGGTTCTGACTCATAGCGACCCTGTATAGGGTTTCCAAGGAGTGGCTGGTGAACTTGAACTGCCAACCTTGTGATTCAAACTGACTTTGCAGTCCAGCACATTAACCCACAGTGCCACACCAGGACTTTGAAGCCTTCAGTCCTTCAGTATTGTGAGTTGAGGCTTGAATTTTTTATACAGTTCTTTCAGTTTGAGAAATACTGAATGTGTTCTTTTCTTTAGGTTTTCTAATTTCCGGGTTTGTTTTGTTTTGTTTTTGCACATTTGCCTTTGTCTTCTAGAGTTGCCCTTTGAAAATTTTATTCAGCTTGCTTCCATCCTTATTTCTTCTATTTGCTTTAGCATCTCTACGCTGAAGAGCAAGTTTCAGAGTCTCTTCTGACATCTATTTTGGGCTTTTCCTTCTTTCTTGTCTTCTTAATGTCCTTTTAATTTCTTCCTGTATGCTGTTCTTGATGTCATTCCACAACTCTTCTGGTCTTCGGTCTTTGGCGTCAAATGCATCAAATCTGTTCTTCGGATGGTCTCTAAATTCAGGTGGAATATGTTCAAAGCCATATTTTGGCTCTCGTGGACAATGAACTGCGAAGACTGCAGAACAATTAATTGATACGTTGGAAGAATTCTTCATATACCATGAACTGCCAGAAGAGCAAACAAATCTAGTTTTGGAAGAAGTAAGCTTGGCTTGCTCCTCAGAAGCCAAGATGGAGAGACGTGTCTTGCGTCCATTGGACATGATCGCAGGAGTGTCAAGCTTGTTAAAGTAGATTTATTGTTGTTGTTAAGTGCTATCGAGTGGATTCCGACTTATAGCGACCCTGTATAGGGTTTCCAAGGAGCAGCTGGTGGATTTGAACTGTCAAACTTGTGGTTGATCCTACAGCACCACATAAGAGGGGGAGACCCTCAAAGAGCCACACAGTGGCTGGAGTAATGGGCTCATACATATCGCTTGTGAAGATGGTTGAGGAGCAGACTGGAGCGCCCATCGTTGTACATATAGGGCCACTGTGAATAAGAACTGACCCCACGGCACCTGACTTCAACAAAGGGTCGATATGAAAATATGGAGAGTAACCAAAAAGGTGGATAATAGCATTTGAATGGTCCAAACTGATTTTTAAAAAAACAAACAAAAAAACCCAAGAGAGAGGGTATTTCGTGTGCCCCCAGAGTTCAGCAAAGATTTTAGGAAAGTCTTCGTGGATATTAGGGAAGAGAGCTTATTATTTGTTAATAAACTTTGATTTTGTTTACACTAGGGATCTCTTCGGTAGGTGCCTTACAACTTGAAACAATACATTTTAACAGTCTGCAGAAGCTCTTCCTCCCTAAGGGACACACAAGAGCTCTCCTAGCCGTGCGCTGCTCACTTACTCCGCGGGGCTCCCGCAGGCACAGCCCACCATGGGAGGATCTCCATCGTGTCCCCCGCGTCCCGAGGGCCTGCCGGGGAAGCTGGCCCGGGGAGGGAGGGCTACCCTCAGGAGAGGAAGGAGGCGACACCACCAGACCTGCGCAGGAACATATGCCGATCCCGGCAGCCTGCGGCACCCGCTGCTCCCAGGACTACGTCACCTAGCACTACACCGGCCCCGCCCCCTCGCGCCCCCAGGCCCCGCCCCCAGGCCTCGCTGTGCCGGAGAGCCGGCAGCCTCCCCCCAGAACACGCCCCGGGAAAGGTGCGGAGGGCCCCGCCCCCTGCCCGGCTCCCTCCACACTCTCGGGCATCGGCTGCTCGAGCCTGCGGAGGGCGGGGCGTGGCGTCATGCATGCGGAGGGCAGCGGCAGCTCCATTGTGCGGCGGGCGGCGAAGGCGATGGCGCGGTCGGCGCTGTCCCCGGGCGCGGGGCGGCGGGTGACTCTCCGAGTCGGCTGAGCGCATGGAGTGGCGGGCAGCGGGGACCACGGCGGCAGGCAGCCGGGCCCCGGGGCCACGCGAGACGTGCGCAGGTGAGTGGGCCGGGCAGGGCCGCGGGGCCGCCCGCCAGCGGCAGGTACGCGGGGACTGCCGCCCACCTGCTCCAGCTTGCCAGGCCCGAGCTGTCGGCTCGACTCGGCGGGCTCTCGGGCCATATGGGACACATGTGACGGGCCAGGCCGCCTCCGTCGGCGCTCGAGGGCAGCTTGGACCCGGGTGGGGACGGGCGCCGGGCTGGTCTCGGGCCCTTCGATGCGGCCTGGTGCCTGCGCGCCTCCCCGCCCACCCGAGGGCCCCTTTCGGACCGTCGCGGTGGCACCGGCCACTGTGTGACTTGGTCGTGTGATGTGGAGGTGGACGCAGACAAACCTGGGCCAGAGGTGGGAAAGTGCACGGAACAAACCTGGGTCAGAGGTGGGCAGGTGGACGGGAAAACCTAGGCCAGAGGTGGGCGGGTGGACGGGACAAATCTGGGCCAGAGGTGGGCAGGTGGACGGGAAAACCTGGGCCTGAGGTGGAAAAGTGCACGGGACAAATCTGGGCCAGAGGTGGGCAGGTGGACGGGAAAACCTGGGCCTGAGGTGGAAAAGTGCACGGGACAAATCTGGGCCAGAGGTGGGCAGGTGGACGGGGAAAACCTGGGCCAGAGGTGAGCGGGTGGACGGGACAAACCTGGGCCAGAGGTGGGCGGGCAGACGAGGCAAACCTGGGCCAGAGGTGGTCAGGTGGACGGGACAAACCTGGGTGCTAGAGCTGGAGGGAGCCCTCCGGAACTTTAAAAGGGTGAAACTTAAGAAACTTTACCTTAAGGCACTGGTGCTTGGGGCTGCTTCCTGAGGAGCCCTGGTTGTGTGGTGGGTTACCCTTTGGGCTGCTAACCACAAGGTCAGCAGTTCAATCCACCAGTGACTCCTTAGGAGAAAAGGACTCTTTCTGCTCCCTTAAAGATTTATAGTGTCGGAAACCCAACCTAGGGTCACTGTGAGTCAGAATCCACTAGATGGCAGTGGGTGGGGGAGTCAGGCCTCACTGTGGCATGCCCACAGTTGCTTTGGTCCAGAACAGGAATCTAGCTGACAAGGACTCTAGGTGACGTGCAAAGTAGTCACCCCATTATAAACTCTAGTAAAGTGAGGCCCAGAGTACCAAAACAGCCTAATTACCCCCCACACCTGGATGATTCATGATTGTTTATTTCTGGAAGTTTTGGTTAAACTCCAGTATCCTGGACTTAGCCCAACATTTAGGCCAATAAGCGCTGCTGCCTCCCAGGTGGTTGTTGTTGGTAAGTCTTGAGGGGTAGAAACTGTAGACACCTGTGCAAATGAGGACGCGTGCCCTAACTTCAGCACCAGGTGCCTCTGTTCTGTTACACTCCAGAGCCCCTTCTGTGCTCTGGGTTCATTTGGTCCCCAGGCTCTCCTGTGGTTGGGCCTGTCCCTGCTGCTGTCCCAGTCGATGAGGAGGGGTTGCCATGGGCTGCCCCTCCTGGGAGTTGGGCCTTCTCTGGTCCTGTGGCTTGCTAAATGGGTTGTTCCTGTTGTTCCTAGCTGACCAAGTAGAGAGAAGGTGGGCCTGGAATGCAGAGAGAGTTACAAGTGTGCGATCCTGGGCCCTCAGTGGCACCCACAATAACTTTACCTTCATCTGCTTAGGGCTCCCAAACAGGGTAGTATTGGTGGACAAGAGTCTCACGGACTCCGGGCTTGTTTTAAGTGCTGCCTTTAAGGCCAGGAAGAGGGTTGAATACTTGTAGTATCAGGTTGTTCTCTGTGAGGAGATGAGAGTGAGGGGCTCAGGGAGGCTGGGAGTGTTTGGAGCCCTGTGCACAGCAGAGAGCTGTAGAGGTGGGAGTCCCCAGACCCACAGCACATGGGGCTGCATTGAGCCATCTTTCAGTGACTCTGCTGCTCTGCTCGAGATGATGTGAGGGGAGGGCTGTCAGCCTTCATACCTGTGTTCCACCTTTTGGTATCTTGGGCCGGCAGAGTTGCTATGTGCGCAAGGGAGACTGTCGTGGGACAGCCCTGGAGAATGGTTGTGGATTTCTTATTCTAAGTTTCTATTTTATTATAATTAACTTTTTATTTTGAGATAGTAGTAGATTCATATACCAGTGTGAAGTAGATTCCTTGTACCCTGTACCCAGTTTTGCCCAGTGGTAACATTTGTAGAACTCTACAGGGTGTTGATACAGTGAAGTTACAGAGTGTTTCCTTGATCACAGGAACACCTTTTATAGACACACCCACCTCCCTCCCAGTTTGTCCCCCGTGTTCCCTGGCAACTGCTGATCTCCTGTCCATTTAAAATTTTGTAATTTCATCCATGTTATATTAAAAAAGCTTACATATCATGTATGTAAGCTTTGGGAATTGACTTTTTACCCCTAGCGTAATTATCTGGAGATTCAGGTGGTTGTCCCTAGAATGTTTGTTCCTTTTTATTGGTGCTGTACATATGGAGTCCTGATGTGGCTCTGTAGGATAAGCACTCGATCACAAGGTCAGTTTGAACTACCTAGTTGGTGGTTCATCGGTCGCTCCTCAGAAACCCTGTGTAGGGTCACTATGAGTCAGGACCGACTCGATGGTACTTCACAACACCATGTGTGAGCCACAGATGTGTAACCGTTCAGCCATTGAAGGCCATCTAGATTGTTTACAGTTTGGGGTTATTATAAATGAAGCTGCTGTGAATATCGCTGTACAGATTTTTGTACAGTATTTCCATTTCTATGGGATCAATGCCCGGGAATGCACTGTGTTGTATTGAATGGTAGTTGCGTGTTTAGTTTTAAAAGAAATTGCTGAACTGTTACCAACGTGACTAATACCTTACATCCCCCTGCGATGTGCAGGGAAGCCGCCTCCTTGCCAGCATCGGTGCCAGTGTTTTTTATTTTAGCTGTTCTGACAGGTGTGTCGCCGTGGTTTTAATTCATACTTCCTTGACAGCTAGTGATGCTGGACACTTTCTTGTCCTCAAGTGCCATGTTCAGGAACATATCTGTTCACGTCTCTTGCCCATTTTGTAATTGGGGCACTTTTTTGTAACAATGGAGTTTTCCAGTTGCTTCTGAACACTCTTGTTTGTCAGATTTGTGGTTTACGAACATTTACCCCCAGTCCCTAGCTTGTCTTCCAGTCTCTTAGCAGAACTTTTTTTTTTTAATGTTTTATTGTGAATTATGTGATAGTTCACACGGGAGAACATCAGTCTTACATTCATTCTATCGTATATTGTCTCATTGCCATGGTTACAATCCCCTCCATGCAATCCTTCCCCAGTACCCCCCAGGTCTTCAGCACACAGTCGCTCTCCCTCTCTGGATCTAAAGTCTCCAGCTGCTCCATCACTCCACGTCATCATCTCTGACTCCATTTCAGGCATCACTGCTTCTCTGGGTAGGGTC
>NW_006408524.1:1977374-1995732 GCF_000296735.1 Chrysochloris asiatica
CCTCTGGATCTAGGTTCCCTCTTGAAAGCTTGTAAGCCAGTCACTTCTTGCCTTTGTAGCGCCCCACCCCCCATTTTGGGTAGCCAATGTCCAAGTTGCCCATCCCTGTCTACTCTGTGTGTGGAGGGGGTGGGAATGATTCTTTTAGTAGAGCTTATAACAGCAAACATTTCAAATGCTGATGTAGCCCTATTTATCAGTTTTTATCTTAAGGATTGAGCTTTTAGTATCAAATGTAAGAACACTTTACCTAGCCATTTCCAGAAGTATTTCTACTTTGATTTTTTTAAAGTTTTGCATTTCACATTTAAATGCATGATCTATTTTGAGGTAATTTCTGTGTAAGGTGTGAAGTTTAGATTAAAGTGAGGTTTTCCCCCTGCCTGTGGATGTCCAGTTATTGTAGCATTGTTAGTTGCCTGTGGATTGTTGTTGTTTGTTGCAAAGATTCCCCATCCTCCATCAGATGTTCACGTTTGCACCTTTGTCAAACATCAATTGGGAATGCTTGTGTGGGTGCACATCTGGGGTTCGGTTCTTTTCCACTGATCTGTGTGCCTGTCTCTCCATTAGTACCCTACGGCCTGTATCCGGTAGCTACACAGTAGGTCTTAAAATCCTGCTCTGTTGCTTTAAGCCTGCCCAGCAGGTCCAAGAGGTCCCCACCCCATGTGCCTGAGTCCTGTGGAGTTGTTAGTCCCAGACTTTACTACTTTCCAGGTAGGACGGGGTTGAGGAGAGGCAAGGAGAGAACCAGGCATCAGGACTGGCAGCGTACCTGGTGCCAGTCACCTGGCCTCCCTCGCCCTCCTTTTGCTCCCTCAACCCCAATTCCTTTGTCCCTTCTCTGAACCTCAGGAGCCCTGGCCCTCTGGGAGTGCTGGGGCCAGTGTGGCTCATTGGACCTCCCAGAGCAGAGGGCAGGTATGAGATAGGTGCTCTCTGTTTCTTTCCCCAGTGCTCAGAGTGTGGAGAGGGTCTGCTCATGGGTGCAGACAGGGGCAGGCCTCCTGCCTGTGTCCTCAGTTTTCCTGTCACTGAAATGAATCAGTGACCTAACGCATGCCGAGGACTCTCCTGCTAAAGAAGCACAGATGCTTGGTTTTGGGGAGAACCAAGGCAGCCTCCCTGGAATCCTTGTGTTCCTGTTACCCACCTCACGCCCTGTCTCACTACTGCCCATGCTGTCTGGTCCCTGCTGCTCCTCTGGCTCAGTGTGCCCAGCGAGCTGGCGTTACAAACCCATGCCATGCTGCTCTGGAGCACCAGGTGTCGATCCTGTGGTTGCCTCCTGACTTTCAGCCCATTGCCTCTGTCCACCTCTTCCTCATCCAGACCCTGCTTCATCCTAGCCCCCACAGTGTGCTGGACGGTGGTCTCGGGCCTCCTGTTTTCACTTAGCCCTAAGAGATGAGCCACGGCTCTCTGTCAGGCTCTACCCCTAACTTAGCCACCCCAGCCTCCTAAGCTGCCTCGAACTCTGTCTAGCTGGCTGGACCCCTCCCAACACTCGTCTCCATTCCCCCTGGCCTCCCCACCCTGAGCTTCTGAGAGGAGTTGCTCTCAGTTCTGCTCCCATGTTCCCCAGACGTGCTGAGTGCGGCCCGGATTGTCTCCTGCTTTATACGCGTATACAGAGAGCCAGTGGGAAGGCCTTGTGCAGGAGGGAGGGTCTAGAAAGGCTTCGGAATCTGAGCAATGCTTTCAAGGCCGGTTCTAGGAGCTCTAGGTGGCAGGGCCAGAACATCCTAAACTCACTCTGGGCTAGGTCTGTCATGTGATGGCCTGCAGGACAGCTTCCTGACATCCTGAGCGTGACCCTGCAGTCCGTTTGCCCTGTTTTGGTCTCAGATTGGAGTGAGCTGAGTTGGTGGCTGCTGATCTGGTCCCTCTGCCCCCTGAAAGGTGTTGGGTACTGGTGCCAGCTCACCGGGAAAAGGCCGGGTTGCCCAGTGGCCACAGTTGCTTCTTGGTGAATGGCCCCTTCCCCTCTGTCCCTGCAGCGGAAGCAGCTGAGCCCCAGATAAGTGCCATCAAGGGTAACTCCATCCTACTGCAGATCCGGCCTTGGGGCTGCTGCACGACCCATGAACCCCATGAAACCCGCCTTCCCCCCCACGCCGCACGGGTGAGTGCCTGCTACACATGGGGGAGTCTGGGTGGAGAGGTGCCCTCTGCGCTGGGAGGGCCCATTCCACTGCATCCTTCCCCCTCGCTGTCATCTGGGCGTGGGGCCTCACCCGGTCTCTTCCCACAGTGATGGTTCATTTGCATATGAGTGTATACCTTGGCAACAGAGTGCCAGCCAGCCTGCAGGGTCGCTGTCAGTGGTAACGACCGTGTGGGGAGTTAGCAACACATCCCAGAGTCAGGTAAGCACCTACACCTAGATGGTTGCTGTTGCTGGTAAAAGCCGTCGACTCGGCTCTGGCTCACAGCGACCCTGTATGGGGTTTGCAAGGAGCGCCTGGTGGGTTTTGAACCACTGACCTTAAGGTTAGCAGTTCAGTGCTTATCTGACCGTGCAACATCTTGATACCTGCCCCCAAGGTCAGCAGCTGAGGGTGGAGCTGGGAGTGAGGAGAGAGCTTCCTGGACTCCGAGGTCTTGGGATGCCGCTTCTCCTCAGTCCTTGCTGGGATGCTTCCTGCATCATCTTTTCAGCCAAAATAACCGATGCGGCCCTTCCTCCTCCCCTCCCTACCGCTCAGTCTCATTCTAGGACCTTAGAGCCACAATTTGAGTGAACTGTTTGGACAGGTGCATTTGGTGTTGCTCTGAACTGTGTGTCTGTCTTCCTGGCAGGTCTTGGGGAACGCCATGGGCCCCGGAGGAAATCCTTCTAGCAGCTCCATGGTGCCCGGCATGGCAGGCGGCAGCTCCGCCCTCAACTCACCGCAGTTCCTTGGGCAGCAAGCATTTGCTGAGGGCAGCGCCAACAAGGGCTATGTGCAGCAGGGGGTGTATGGCCGTGGGGGCTACCCCGGGGGCCCCGGCTTCACCACTGGGTATGCAGTGCCTCCCCTCTGGCAGGCAGGCATTTGAGGAGCTTTCTAGGCACAGTGCTTAGGTTGAGTGGGCACCTCGGGATTGTTGAGCTGACTTGCTGGCTGTTGGCTCTGCCTTTCCTGTCTGCTGCGGTGACCAAGAATGGGCTTTGGGAAAGACTGGGGCTCCCTTACCCCTACTGTGTGCACGGGGGCAGCTTTTGATCCTGTTTCTCTTGCAGGTATGCCAGTGGCCCCAGCGGTCCTGGAGGCCTAGGCCTCCCTTCCCATGCAGCCCGGCCCTCCACTGACTTCACTCAGGCTGCTGCGGCTGCTGCTGTGGCTGCCGCTGCGGCCACTGCCACCGCCACTGCCACTGCCACTGTGGCCGCCCTCCAGGAGAAGCAGAGCCAGGAGCTGAGCCAGTACGGAGCGGTGAGGCGGGAGACGGCCCAGCCAGCTGCCGGGAGAGGGAGCCTCACCTGTGAACAGAGACTGGAGCTCATGCAGGCGGGGCTGGTGGGCATGGAGCTGGGAAGGGGTGCTAGGACCTTCCAGGGGAGAGTCTGGTGAGGGGATGGTCCCATCACAGTTGGGGCTGGGTGATTCAGGGCCCTGGGATGAGTCCTCTCTCTTCTCTTCCCAGATGGGGGCTGGACAGGCTTTTAACAGCCAGTTTCTGCAGCACGGAGGCCCCCGGGGGCCCAGCGTGCCCTCCAGCATGAGCCCTCCCGGCATGGGGGCGGTGATGGGCCCCTCTGGCCTCTCCCCTGTGGGCATGAACCCGACCCGGGCAGTGGGGATGGCACCCCTGTATGGAGGGCAGCGCCTGCCCCAGCATACACACCCCGGGCCATCTCAGGCCCAGCCGCTGCCCCGACAGGGGCTCAAGAGAGTCTACTCCAGCGAGGTGAGTGAGGGTTAGCAGCCAGGGTGGCCTCAGCAACCCCCAGTCTGCAAGGTCAGGCTTCCTGTATGTGGCAGATAGCAGGCCCTGTAGCAGACCCCAGGTGGGGAGCGTCTCTACCCCTCGTGCGTTGGAGCTCCCAGAGTCAGGAGCTATTTCTCCGATGGCCCTTGCCCTCCCCTGCCATCTGTTTGTCTTTTCCTTACTCAGGTGTATCCAGGGCAACAGTACCTGCAGGGAGGCCAGTATGCAGCCGGTACTGCCCAGTTTGCTCCCAATCCTGGGCAGCCCCCTGTGCCTTCTCCCGCGTACCCCGGGCACAGGCTGCCCCTACAGCAGGGCATGGGGCAGTACCTGACTCCTCCCGGCCCCACGGCACCGCATTACAAGGTAGGAGCCCTGAGTCAGGCATGCAAGAGGCAGAAGTAAGCTCAGAACATCTCCCCAGTGGCTTCCTTGGGTGGTGGTCTGTGGGCACATTGGGGAGACAGGACAGCCATGGCCTTTGCTGGTGGTCCTGACACACACGGCACAGGCGGCTGTATAGGGCCATGTGCTTCTAGCAGTAGGCATTTGGTTTGAGGATGACAGGCAGGCACCCAGGCCACTTGTAGGTTCTCCATAAAGAAAGTTGTGTTTCTTCTTTTTTGCTCCTGAAGAGCTAAAGCCCACTGTGTCGGGACCCTGGTGTGGGCGCGGGGTCCCTCATCAGAGCCTCCCTCCACATACTGGGAACCTGAGACCCATCCCGGAAGTGTCTGTGGAGCCACTGTTCCACAGACAAAGGAAACCTCACATTAAGGAAATAGATAGGGTCACTCCTGAGTTCTAGTCATTGTTGTTGTTGAGTGCCATCGAGACAGTTCCTACCCATAGTGACCCTGTATAGGGTTTCCACAAAGCGGCTGGTGAGTTTGAACCACCGATCATGCAATTGAAACCGACTTTGCAGCCCAGCACATTAACCATAGTGCCACAGCAAGACTCTGTTGGTCCAGGGTAGTGGTGGCTCTGGCTCTGGCTCTGGGAGGTGGGGTGTGCTCCAGCTGCAGACGTCTTCACACGGCTTTCTCTTCTACAGTCTGCAGACCAGTTCAACGGACAGAACAGCAGCTTCAATGGAGGAACCTTCAGCTACAGCCAGCCGAGCCTGAGTGGGGTACGGACAGGTGGCTTACGCGGGTGGGCACAGGGGGAAGGCCCACTGACTATGGCTCCATCAGCTCGAGAGCCAACAGAGTCAGTGTGGGTACCAGCCAGGCATCTCTGTGCTAACCGTTCTCGGGGTGTCCAGTGCACCGCGCCCCCCATTCTGCACTGATTGTTTTTGCTCCCCCTTGCAGCCTGCCCGCTCCATCCCCAGCTACCCCAGCTCCCCACTTCCTGGGAACCCCACGCCACCCATGACCCCCAGTAGCAGCATCCCCTACATGTCTCCAAGCCAGGACATCAAGTCCCCCTTCCTGCCTGACCTCAAGCCCAACATGAGCGCCCTGCACCCTCCCGCCTCTGGTGAGTCCATACTCAAGGACATGGTGACGGGCTGGGGTATGGGGAAACCCCTGGAACCATGAGAGAAGTCAGAATTCTAACGGTTAAAGATAAAATTTGAGTTGTGGGCCTTGGTTGAAGATAAAATTTGAGTTAGGTGCCATTAATTTGCTTTCAACTTGGTGACCCTGTATGTATCCAAGTAGAACTGCCCATATGGTTTTTATTAAGTTTTCATTGTGAATTGAGTGGTAGTTTACATGGGAGAACATTAGTTTTACACTCATTGTTTCATTGCAACGATTACAGTCTTCACCGTGCATCATCATTCAACAGTATTTACTTCTATTTCCTCTGTTTTTGTGGCGGGGATATACACATACACTCAGGAATATATAATCATTTAAAAAACATAGTGCACATTCTACAAGCCTGCCTCCTGGCTGCCAGCTCTCAGTCCCTCTCTTTCCATGAGTACAGAGTCCTCAGCTGCTCCCTCTCTCCATGTCGCCATCACTGGCGTCACTGCTTCTCTGGGTAGGGTCCTGCATTCCCCTTGTGCTCTTCTCCTTGATGGTCCTAGGGTCCTTTGTTCCTGGACTGTAAGATTAACCACTCATTCCTTTTTGTTACAAAACTCCTACCTGTACAGTTGTGACCGAGACTGAAATTTTTGAGAATAGATCACTGTGTGCTTAACCATTGTGTCACCAAGTCTCCTGAGCAGCACTTAACTCCTGACCCTCTTTGCCAGTCTGTCCAAGGCTGTGAACTGTACCCTAGAAAAATGCCCACACGCCTAGAATGTTGTGTGTGACTGGGGGCTGTTAAATCCCCTGAAACCTGTCCCGGGGAAGAACCCTGTATTGGGGCTTCTGACAGACAGTGTGGTCATGAAACCCCAAACTGAGAGGTAAGGTAGTGAGCAGGTGGCCCCTCACTCCTCTTTGGGCTCCCAGTTACTTGGAAAGCACCAAGAATGGACTGGGGGGACCCGTTCTTCACCATAGTTTCAGGGACGTTGGGACAGTCCACCAAGAGCAGGATGGAATATCGGGCTTCAGAGGCTCCGTTACAGTTGGAAGTGACCGTTGGAGTGCACCCAGGCCTATGGCATGGTTCATTCCTGCCAGGCAACACCCCTCTGCTTGCGTGGTCCCTGCATTGGAAGGGAGGCTGAACCCCGAGTCTGTCGTGTTTCCTGAGTGTCCTGGAGGCATGCCGTTGGTGCTGGGCGTGCAGCACCCTGAGCCAGGTCCTTTGTACTTCGTGCTCTGGCGCTGGGCAGCCGCGGCCTCCCCACTCAGGGCCGGCCTGGGCCCTCTGCCCTCAGGAAATGGCCCTTGTGACGAATTACGGCTGACCTTCCCGGTCCGTGATGGAGTGGTCCTGGAGCCCTTCCGCCTACAGCACAATCTGGCTGTGAGCAACCATGTCTTCCAGCTCCGTGACTCTGTCTACAAGACTCTGATGCTGAGGTGAGGTGGTACTCACTTCCGGGCTGCCCCCTTACCCACTATGTAGACACTGTCCCAGCCCATCACCTCCTGCTGGCACCTGCTCACCTCTCCCCACGTACCTGCCCTTCCCCGGACCCAGGCCCGACCTCGAGCTACAATTCAAGTGCTACCACCACGAGGACCGCCAGATGAATACCAACTGGCCAGCGTCGGTGCAGGTCAGCGTCAATGCCACGCCACTCACCATCGAGCGTGGGGACAACAAGACCTCCCACAAGCCCCTCTACCTGAAGCATGTGTGTCAGCCGGGCCGGAACACCATCCAGATCACCGTCACGGCCTGCTGCTGTGTGAGTGCCAGGCCAGGTGGCGTGGCTGGGGACGGCACGGGGACTTGATGGAAGGCAGGGGTCTGTGGTTCCCATTTTCATTTCCCTCTGGGCCCTTTACAGAGGTGGACTTCATGAAGCATTCAGATTAAGGTAACTAGATCTGTACTTCATGCTAGTTACATGAGAGAGAAGACTGGAGCTTTGTACCCTAGAAACGGCATGGCCGGTGTCCAGAGCCCCCAGTGGTCCTTATTGCCTACTTGGAAGGAGTGCCTAGATTTAGTGGACTACGGAGAGCTGGACCATCCTCAGAATTGGAGAGAAGGTCTAACATGGCTTGATGGTGGCCTCATCTGACCTCTAAGTTCACAAGCGAAGTTGTTTTGTGCCGTTAAGTTGGTTTAGAGGGTTTCCAAGGAGCAACCGGTGGGTGTGACCCACCAACCTTGCAGTTAACCATCCAATGCTTACCCAACAGCACCACAGCAGGACCACCCAAGTTCACCTCTGAGGTGGATGTCAGCCCAGCCTCCGTCTGACCTCTGGACGCCTCCCACAGCAGTCTTTCTGCTTCTGGGCTGGATTTCATCATTGGTTGTAGTGGTCACACAGAACTCACACAGACAGTGCTCGAGTTAGGGTTTGTCAGGAACATAAGAGTTGTGTTACAAATTCAGGTTGAGGAACAACAGGTGCTGTTGCTAAGTGCAGTCCAGTCCGTTCCAGCTCGTAACGACCCCATCCTTAAAGGGTTTCCAAGGCTTTGAGAGTTTTTTGCAGGAACAGAAAGCCTCACGTCTTTCCTGCAGTGTGTGACTGGTAAGCACTCCCTAGACCTAGTGGTATATTGTGTGGAGCTGGTGTGCTCCCAGAACACTCAGGATTCAATGATCCAATCAGGACAGCCTCTTCCCAGAGACAAGTCTCTTATTGACTTTTGGCCCCACGTGTCTTACAAAGCTCTTTTAGCTCTGCCTGCAAGTGTCCCCAGAGTCCTGATGTGGTGCTGTAGGGTGATGCACTGGGCCACAACGTTGGTTTGAAGCATAAGCTTGGCAGTTCAGACGCACCAGGCGCTCCTTGGAAACAAACCCTAGGTTATCAGGAAGTCTGGCGTCTGCTTCACTGTGGCATCGAGTGGGATCGTGGGGATTTCAGCTCAGGAGCTGCAGACGGCGAGGAAGGCTGTCGTGGGAGAGTGGATAAGCCTTTCCCGCCTCCATCCTGGGCTTGGGTTTTGATGGAGAGGCGAGAACTAGGTAGGGGTTGGGCAAAGAGGAGGCTGTGTCTTTACATGTGGACGAGCCAGCACCCTGCCTGCAGGTGACAGGTGTGTGACCCATTCCCCCCCTCCGCCCCCCGCAGTCCCACCTGTTTGTGCTGCAGCTGGTGCACCGCCCGTCGGTCCGCTCGGTGCTGCAAGGCCTTATCAAGAAGCGTCTCCTGCCAGCTGAGCACTGCGTCACCAAGAGTGAGTATCATCCTCTCACCAGTGGCTGGCCCCACTCTGCATGCATGGGGTCCCAGGGGGCGCCCCCACCTCGCCGTCCTGTCTCAGGAATGTTCTTGGACACTCTTCCCTGTCTGCCCAGTAAAGCGCAACTTCAGCAGTGGCACCATCCCAGGAACTCCTGGGCCCAATGGAGAGGATGGGGTGGAGCAAACAGCCATCAAGGTGTCCCTGAAGTGCCCCATCACCTTCCGTAGGATCCAGCTCCCTGCCCGGGGCCACGACTGTCGGCACATACAGGTGGGTGGAGCAGGCAGAGCGGGCGCTGAGCTCCTTGCCATCTGTCTGTCTATGACTTGCCATGATGGAGCAGCTCTTCCATTGGATATTAGATCCACGTGGTTCTGGTTTCCAAAATTAAAAAGAATACTCAGTGAAACTGAAGCCTCACTGAGAATTTATAAAGGTGTGCTTGTACATTTAAGCAATCTCCCCACTTTTTAGTTAAAGAGCTTGGCTTAGTGGTTACAAGTTGTAACCTCAAGGTCAGCCGTTCAAAACTACCAGCCATTCTGTAAGAGAATGAGCCTCGGAAACCCTATGCAGGGTCACTGCTTCTGAACCGACTCCACGGCACACCACCACCACCACCCCTCTTGGTTACATATGTAGCACTGTACTGTATACACACTTCTGTGTCTAGATTGTCTCTCCATCTAAACAGTGAAGTCCTGGAGGTGGTTCCATACCAGCACAGCCACGGGCCCCTGTCTGGGTTAGCGGTGCCCACCATGATTTTCACTGTCACCCCGAGGACTTTGTGCTTGCCTGCAGTCTTTGTTAAACTTAAGCTGCAGAAGTCTTTGCAGACATGCAGCTAATACATGACAAAGAGTGGCGTTGTGTATCAAAGGGTGTGCCCTGTGGCAAGGGTGCCCCAATACCTGTACTGCCCTTTTCTGCAGTGCTTTGATCTGGAGTCGTACCTGCAGCTCAACTGTGAGCGGGGGACTTGGAGGTGTCCTGTCTGCAAGTGAGTGTTTGGGACCTGGGGGGTTCCCTGTTGGTGTTCACTCCTGCATGAGCGGAGGGAGGGCGGTAGTCCTGAGCCTGTCCCTTTGTTTACTCCATAGTAAGACTGCGTTGCTGGAGGGCCTGGAGGTGGACCAGTACATGCTGGGGGTCCTCATCTACATCCAGAAGTAATTCTGCTCTGACCCTCATCTGTGGGGCGACGGCTCTGGGACAGGTGGCGTGGGTGTTTGGGTGTGTGTCGGGCAGGCAGATCCCTCACTGTTGTCCATTTCCTTGCCCAGCTCTGATTATGAAGAGGTGACCATCGACCCCACGTGTAGCTGGAAGCCAGTGCCTGTGAAGCCTGACTTGCACCTGAAGGAGGAGCCCGATGGGCCGGTCCTGAAGCGCTGCCGCACCGTCAGCCCCGCGCACGTGCTCATGCCCAGCGTCATGGAGATGATTGCCGCCCTGGGCCCCAATGCTGCCTCCTGTGCCACCCTGCAGCCAGCCTCAGGCCCCGCGCCTGGCGACTTTCCCAACCAGGGTGAGTAGAAGACCACACAGTGCCTGCGGGGCCTTTGACCCTTGTATGAAGGAGGCTGGGACACCCCTCTTAATAACATCGGATGACCACAGGTCCACAGGGTGTAAGGCAGTGCCTCCCTTTCCCTTCCTGGCTGCAATCTCTGCCAGTCACCCTGCTGGGCGCTCACAGGGATCCCAACTCTGTCTTCACAGGTTCCAGTTTTTCGGGGCCTGGAAATTTCCCTGAACCCTTCCCACCCACCACACCCAGCAGCGCCCCAGCCCTTCCCGAGTTTACCCCAGGGCCTCCACCCATCTCCTACCAGTCTGACATTCCTAGCAGTCTCCTGACCCCCGAGAAGCCTGCTTCCTTCGTCCCCAGCCAGGTCAGTGTTCCATGCCCAGCAGGGAGAGGAGGAGGGACGGCGAGCCCTAAGGGCCCTGGGCTGTTATAACAAGTCGTCCGCTCCTCTCTCAGATGGTACCACAGGGCCTGCACAACCCCAACCTCGGGGCCCTGCCAGGGCCACAGCTGCACCACCAGAACCCTCCCCCACCACCCCGCCCACCCCTGGGCCCAGCAAGCTCAGGGCCTGCCAGTGAGCTGGCCTTCAATGCCACTTCCAGCGCGATGGGGCCCACCAGCATGTCTGCGGGCGGAGAGGCCCCGGAGCCGGCTCTGGACGTGAGTAACCCCCTTCCCCCAATCAGGGAGGGTGTGGCATTGTGTGCCCACGAGCAGAGGGCTCCCTGAGCAGGCACACATTTCCTGGTGTCTGTCTTCATCTGAAAAGTTCTAGACGGATGTGGGTGGACACAGGCCTTTGTCCATTAGAGCCAGGTGACGAGCGTTGTGTAAGTGACCTGATTTGTTCTCAGCTGCTACCGGAGCTGACCAACCCCGATGAGCTGCTGTCGTACCTGGGCCCACCCGGCCTTCCCACCAACAGCAATGATGACCTGCTCTCCCTCTTTGAGAACAACTGATCTGTGTTACCTGCCCAGCTGGTCAGCTACCTCCCAGCCACTCTTCACCCTTTCCAGTGCACAGCTGCCTGACCCTAGCCCACACAGCAGAGGCAGTGCTGTGGACGGTCAGGACTGGCAGCGGGGCAGCCGGACCCTCCCCATCCTACCATCAAGCTCCCTACAATGAAAAAGGTTTGGCTGCAGTGCCTGCCCTGGCCCCACTTCATCCTCCCACCTCTGCCTGCTACTGCCCGCCCTGCATTTGATTCCAACATTGACCTTCCTGTTGTGACGACTCCATGGCTGGGGCAGAGCCAGCTGCCCACTGGGCACTCTGCCCCAGCCTAAGTTTCAGAGGAAAGGCTTAAGGTGGGAGAACGGATTGACTATAAAGCACAACCATGTATATAGTGTAGAAACACTAAAAGCTGGGAAAGCAGTGCTACGTGGAGGAAAGCAAGCCGTCGTGCAGCCGTGACTTCAGCGTGCTCTCTCCTCCTGGCTGAGTGGACGGCTGGAGCCAGGCACCAGGGTAATGGTATCTGCACTCTTTCCCCTTCTCCGTGAAAGTGAAGAATTGTACTGCCCTGTTTTTTTTTTTTTAAACCATCTTTCCTGAGTCCACCTGTGGACTGGAATCCAGGGTGGGGTGCAGAGAGCCATTGCACCCTGTGGGCTTGGGGCCCATGAACCTGCCTGAGGGCCAGGCACCAGTTGTGTCTCCTGTCTGTATTGATCTCTATTAAAGAACTCCCTTGTTCGGGCTGTGCTGAGTCCTCCTTTGTGTTCAGGGTGAGGTGGTGCCTCTTGTCCCTGCGTGTCGCCCTTGGACAAGCACTCTGCCACAGGTCAGCTGTTTTAACTCAGCACCCACTCTTCAGAAACCCTATACAGAGCCTCTGTGAGTTGGAACCAATTCATTGGCACTTAGTGACTGCATTTGGGACCCTACATACCTTGTGACTTCCCAGCCAAAGTCCAGCTGCTTCCACACACCCCTGTGGTATATTTCCTTTTCCCTGGAATTTTCTGCAAGCTGACTTAAGCTGGGGACATCTTTCTTGACGGATTGTCTGGGGCAGGAAACCAGGTTTGCCTAGAGGAAGCCAAATGTTGCCATGTCACCTCCAGGGAGGTCCCTGCTCTTCACAACTGTCTGCCCACCTGTGCCTTGCTCCCCTGGGGAGTCACGGAACGCTGGGACCAGAGGCATACCCTATGCAGGAGAAAGGCAAAAACCAAGGAGGGAGGGTGGCTGGCCAGAGACTACAGAGCAGAGGACATATGGGCGGGGTCCCAGAGGATGGGCCTTAGGCAGGCAGGGCTGAATGAGACCAACTCTCTGATTCTGTTAGAATTCAGATTCTAAGAAATCTGAAGATAAAGACAAGTCAGAGGCTGGAAATTGGAAAGGTAGGTTAACAGCTGTGGAGTACATAACAGTGTCCCTGGATACAGTCAAAGTAGCTCCAGCTCTCTAGCTCCCCTGCGCTCCAGGGTCAGCACCACTGAGGGCTCAGCTGTGGATATACTAGCTCTCCCCTGCCTTCAGTAAGCACTGGGCCCAGCAATCAACCTGCAGGTTCCAGCTCCCATCCTCTAACACCCACTGCGTCTGGTCTTCGTGACATCTGAGAGCCCATCCCAGCTGCTAGTGACACAGGTGGTGCAGAGAGCTAATGCCCTCACATGATCAAAGAAGCACTGAATGGGCCTAGGGACTTTTTACACTTTACCTTGTGAATCAGATTCCTGCTGATTCGTTTTAAGTGGATCTACGCAGACGCTCAGACAGGAAGTGAGTTCTGGTGAGTACACTGCCTCTATAACCGGACAGGGCCCATCTGAGCCTCACTCCAGTAAGGTGCTGATGCACGCTTGGTTCCAGCTCCTAGCTGTGGGTTTTGTCCTGGGCTGGGGTGGCTCCCCACAGGAACTGGACTGCCCTTACAGCCTCCTGATGCTCTTGTGCTCCAGTTAGGACACAGGCTGGCTCCCAAGTCTGGAGGTGACCATGTGTCTGCAAAGATGGCAGGGAGGGCCTCTGCCTGACCTTTGGGCTTCAGATGGGAAGGAGCATCAAATTCAAAATCAGTCCAGGACAGTTCCTGCGAGGCTGAGGTCACACACACCCCCAGCCTTCGCTGCAGCACCTTGCCACCTCCCACAGCACCCCTACTTGTGTGCTGGGTCCAGTAAGCCACTACAGTGGTACAGAGGATTCAGAGACAAGAGTACGGGGTTTCAGGGAGGTGAGCGGGGTACGATGCAGGGTCGCTCTTGTCTCCGGCCCCTCACCCTCCGCCCTGTTCAGGCAAGTGTTACAATGCTCCTTTAGCCAGTCTGGGAATACCCAGAGGACCCTTTGCAAGGCAGTCTCCTGGCCCAGGGCACTCGGCTTTACTACATCCATGGACTGCTAACCCACCACTGCTCTGTCTCCATGCCACCGCCTCTGCTACCACCAATGCTTCCTTTCCTAGCCCTTTCCTGATGGCCCTGGGGTCCTCTCTCCCTCCTGAGCAGAGGTCACCAATCCGGAGTGAAGACTCCTATCCACTCTCTTTGCATGGTCCCACCCAATTAATCTAACCAGCGCCCCTTGATGCTAGTGCCCCAGTGAAATACATGCTCTGCTTTCCCAGTTCTGACTTGGAAAGAAGCAAAGTCTACGGAACAATATACTCACCTCTTGTCTACACCAGATACAAATGTCTGGGTAGATAGTAAAGTACCGTGTGAGTCAGTGAGGCTGAGGCAGAGCAGGCACCACACTACCCCTTAGCCATGTAGAGCTGGTGGGACCATACAGGAGACTTCTACTCAGCCAGATCTTCAATAACTTGTCCTTTTGCCAAAGGCAAATACTATGTTTGCTCCTTTTATTCATGGATTAATATTGTTAATGCAAATGGTTGAGTACGTTGTTCTTTAAAACTTCACAAAATAGATTTAAGATACTTTCTTTTTAAAAAAGAGGTGATGAACCCTTGCATTACAGTAGGTTTATATCAAAAACAATCTTTTTTTAAAAGAAAATTGGTTCTTGACATGTAGACAATGGGCTTCTTTAGCTATGTTAGTCCTTGGCCTCTAACTCAGCAAAGGGTAAGGCCCAAGCTCATGTGGCTGCCTTGGAGCATCAATGTGAAATACCTCAGGTGGCACTATAGGATCAGCACTGAATGTCGAACCACAAAGTCGACGTTTCAAGTCCACCAGCTGCTCCTCGGAAACCCTATACAACATCACTGTAAGTTGGAACCGACTCCACACACTTAACAAGAACCCAATCAATTGGTGTGGCACTCACTGTAGGATAAGCACTGGACTGCTAACCACAATGTTGGTGGTTCAAACCCACCAGTCACTCCTTTGAAACTTTATACAGATCACTAAAAGTCGGGACCGACTCCATGGCATTTAATTTCAAAACCTCCAAACGTTTGGTAGAAGTTAAGACTTGGATAGAAAAGCCGTATCAAGTAAATTCATGGTCCCTCTGTGTCTAATATAGGTCAGGCCTCTCCTGATGGACTCATGCTTTCAGGAGTCCCTGTCAGATTTGACAAGTGCTGTGATGATTTTCCCCAACATTTTACCTTTATGGTGTTCAAATCTCTGTAAAGGTCGAAAAACAAAAACTACAACAGACAGCCTAATACTCTTTAGCTCACCATTTGTTAACAGTTGCCACAGTGCTTTTTCTTCCCCCTCTCCATCATTTTATCAACCTGTGTGCTGAGCAAATCATCCAAGAAGCTGGGTTATATGAAGAAAAATGTGGCATCAGGATTGGAGGAAGACTCATTAACAACCTGCGATATGTAGATGATACAACCTTGCTTGCTGAAAGTGAAGAGGACTGAAAATATTTACTGGTGAAGATCAAAGACCACAGCCTCAGTATTGGTTGCATCTCAATGTAAATAAAACAAATATTCTCACCACCAGACTAAGAAATATTATCCATATTAATGGAGAAAAGATTTGAAGCTGTCAACAACTTCATTTTGCTCAGATTCACCATCAACATTCATGGAAACAGCAGTCAAGAAATCAAACAACGTTGGAGCTTGATGGTGGCTAGGGTGGAGGTGCAGTGAAGTTCACCGTCAGCAATATCACAGAATACCAGGCAAAGCAGATCCAGGGCAGAGCTCCAAAACTTGGAACCACAGAGATAGGAATATTTTAAAGGTTTGAAGGCTTATAGCTAGTGGAACTTGAAGCTGACGTAAGAAATCGCATACTTTTGAATCTCCCAGGCTTATAGACCTGGAGCCGACATCTTGGGAGAGACCAAATGGCAAGACCAAGCAGGGGAGCAGAAACACCATGGAAAAACGCCACAGGAAGCTTGTAGCAAAGATGGACAATACACTTTGTCAGTGTTGCTTTCTTCTGATTTCCTTTTTTTTTTTTGGTATCTGGTCATTGGTGCCCCCACTGTTTGTGCACCTCCATTCTGGTGACTAGAGGAAGAGCCTGAGCAAGTGGATACCCCCCACCCTCACCACTGGTGTGTTCTTGTGCCACACATGCGCACAGAGGCTCAGCCCAAGAGCAGGCCCTGAACTTTTTTTTGTTTTTGTTTTTGTTTCTGTTTTTTTTTTAATATGGAAAGGGCAGCACAGGGCTGTAGAGAGGGAAAGAGAGTTTAAAAACAAAACAGGCCCAAAATTAAATTAAAGCCTGAGGTATGGCATAACAACCAACAGTGGTATCCTGAAATCTCTCAGGCAGCTTTGAAAGCAAGAAGCTGAAGAGAGGACATTAAAGTCATACTCATATTAGGCTACAGATTTTTTTTTTTTTTCCCCTCTCCCTCCTCTCCCTTTTCTGTGACTACAGACTGCTGTTGTTTTTTCTTGTTTTATTTATTTATTTTTTTGCTGGTGTTGTTTTGCTGTTTTGTGCTCCCCCTTCTACCTTTGGGGGACTCTTTCTCTCCCTATATTACACAAGAAGAGTCAGCAACTGCTGCCATATAGCCAAGCTACAATCACACTCTATAAATCACCAAAACCCAGGCAAGAACCAATACCAAATGCCATATACCAGGGAGGCAGACAGCACCTGTGAATGTTACTCTGATTTAAGCAATAAGATGAGTGAAAAGGGAAGACCACATCCTGATCACATCTAACTGAAAGCAATCAGAAAGCATAAAGAATACCAAAACACATACTCAAGTATTAAGGCCACAGATAAACACTAAACATGTCCAAGAAGCAAAGCAGATGACCATATCAGCACAAGACAAAATGTCTGAGACAAATGACCTAGAAGTAGACCTGGACTGAGAAGGAATTCAGAAAAATGATTATAAAATGTTTCAAAACACTTTATAATGGAGTTGAGAGAAATAAGGAAGAAGTCAGGAAAGTGCAACAGGAAAAACCAAGTAAGATAGATACAGCATTGGCAACAATTCAAAACCTACAGAAAGACGTCCAAACAATCAATAACAGAATATCAGAAATATACAATACTCTGAAAGGGCAAAGGAGTAGAATAGAAGAGATGGAAGGCAGAACCAGTGAGCTGGAAGACAAATCTCTCAATACCACTAAGATAGAAGAGCAAACAGAAAAAATGATTTAAAAATCTGAAGAAGGTCTAAGATTCATTCATGTTGGACAACATAAAGAGGAATAACAAGAATTATCAGCATTCCAGAACAAGAAGAATCATACAAGTCCACAGAGGAAGTAGTTGAACTACTGGAAGAAAATTTCTCTAACATCCTGAAAAGTGAAAAGATAAACATTCAAGAAGCTCAACAAACCCTAGGAAGGATAGACCCCAAAAGAAAATCACCAAGACATATCATAATCAAGCTCTCCAAAATCAAAGATAAGGAGACACTCCTGAAAACAGCTAGGGAAAACAGAAGTGTCACATACAAAGGCAAGCAAGACAGATTAAGCTCGGATCTCTCAGCAGAAACCATGCAAGCAAGAAGACAATGGAAAGACATGTATAAAACTCTGAAAGAAAAAAACTGCCAACCAAGAATCCTTTATCCAGCAAAGCTATCAATCAAATACAATGGAATTAAAACATTCCAGGATAAACAGAAGCAAAGGGATTATGCCAAAGCCAACCCTGCACTACAAAACATCCTAAAGCGAGTTCTGTGGACTGAGAACCAACAAAAACAGACAACAACCAGAGATTGACATATGTGGCAGCACCTCCCAGAATTAAATCAACAGAAGGAAGAGTCGAGAACAGAACAAAACTATAAGAACAAACTAAGAGAATCTGGGAGGTCAGTCTATGATCAAAACAAGTAAAATGTAAAAAGAAGATAAACATGTAGGAACAGAGAGCCAGATGGTGAGAAGGTCAGGTAGATTACAGGATAAAATAGACTGCACTAAATGGACAGAAAAGTTAATGGACTATATATAAGGCAACCTCAAAATTAAAATTCACAACATACCAAGAGAATGAAAATCCAAGAAGAATATGGAAACATTAAAATTATGAGGAAACTCACAAGAAAGAACAAAAAAAGCATGAACTCAACAAAGGAAGACACACAGAACAAAGAAAGCAACAACACCATGAAAAAAAACAAACATAATGGCAGCAATTAATCCATACCTCTCGATAATTACACTGAATGTAAATGGACTAAATGCACCTGTTAAGAGACAGAGAGTGGCAGAATGGATAAGAAAACAAGATCCTTCAATATGCTGTCTGCAAGAGATACATCTCACACACAGAGACAAAAACAGAGTAAAAGTCAAAGGATGGAAAAAAATTTACCAAGCTAATTGCAATTAAAAACTAACAGGAGTGGCAGTACTAATCTCTGATAAAATAAACTTTAAGGCAAAACCCAGCATAATAGATAAAGCTGGACATTATATTATGATTTAAGGGACAATTGAACAAGATGACATAACCATAATAAATATCTATACTCCTAATGAAAGAGCTCCAAAATATATAAAGCAAACTCTAATAGATTTGAAGAAAGAAATAGATGAGTCTACAATAATAGTGGGTGAGTTTAATACACTGCTTTCAAAAATGAATAGAACCAGAAAGAAACTTGACAAAGACACAGCCAACTGGACCTCATAGATGTGTACAGAACATTTAACCCAACAACAGCACAATACACATTCTTTTCCAGTGCACATGGAACATTCTCCAGAATAGACCATGTCTTAGGCCACAAAACATATCTCCATAAATTT